>NW_020949971.1:3287495-3348236 GCF_900497805.2 Vombatus ursinus
CCCACCCCCCCCCCCCCCCCGCCAAAAAAAAGAAAAGAGCTGCTATAAATATTTTTGTACAAATAGATCCTTTTCCCTTTTCTTTGATACAGACCTAGTTTGGGATATAGACCTAGTTCTGGTTTTGCTGGCTAAACGGATATACATAGTTTTATAGCCTTTTGGACATTGTTCCAAATTGTTCTTCAGAGTGATTAGACCAGTTCACAACTCCACCTACAGTGAATTTGTGTCCTGGTTTTTTCCACATCCCCTCCAACGTTTGTCATTTTCCTTTTCTGTCATGTTAGTCAGTCTGGTGGGTGTGAGGTGGTACCTCAGAATTGTTTTAATTCGTATTTCTCTAATGAGTAGTGATTTAGAGCATTTTTAAATATAAGGATGGATAGCTTTGATTTCTTCTTCTGAAATCTACCTGTTCCTATCCCTTGACCATTTATCAACTGAGGAATGGCTCTTATTTTTCATGAATTTGGTTCCATTTCCTACATTTGAGAAATGAGGTTTCTATCAGAGAAACTTGCCGTAAATTTTATTTTCCTAGTTTCCAGTTCTTATCTTCTAAATGTACCATTTTCAACTACAATTAAATCCTGTTTACAGACAGTATGGACCGAGTTGTGGTAACAAATGCATCTGTATATTCTCTGAAGTTAGTATTTTAGAAATCACAAGTCCTTCATCAGTCCATTTAGTGAAAAGCTAGACTCTTTCCCAGCCCTTGTCATAGTCTCTGGCACATAGTTAGGGCTTAATGAAAATGTATTGACTTGACTGTTTAATATTTGACTCCTTGGTTCTTTTACACATCAGGATTCTTAAGGCAGCCCAAAAGTTTATGTGGTATTTACCTGGCCAGTTCTTAACCGTGAGCTCTTTTTTTGAAGATTTTCAGTTCAGCATTGCACCCTTCCATGTGTATCATGGCAAACCTTAAGGCCCTTGAAGAACGTCAGTGATTATTATCATCAAGGTTTGCAAAGTGGTCTCTGGATCTTGTCTCCCTCTGACCCCCGCAACAGGCCTCAATTACGTGTCGGGCCCAGTGTCCCTGGGCAGGGACGAGCTGGAGGCGGGGCTCCCGCCTTCTCGTTCCGCCCTTGGTCCACTCTTCTTCTGGTTGCTTCTGTGCATGTCAGGTGTACTCCTCAGCCGTAAATTGGCAATAGCAACAGCACCTGCCTGCCGGCCTTGTTGTGAGGGTCAGATGAGGTCCTCTTTGTAAACTCCTTAGCACGGTGTGCGTAGTAGGCGCTTCATAAATGCTTCTTCCCTTCCCCTCAGCACCTCCAGACTCCCAGTCCTGCCTCACCCGCCGCCTGTTGGACATTTCACACATAATCATCTCGACGCAGACGAGTCAGAAGGGAGCTCACTTTTACCCACGGCATCACCGTTCTTTCTGTCACTCAGGTCACCCTCCCCCTCTCCCTTCCCCAGTATCTCTCCTCCCCGCCCTCTTTTCTGCCCTCAGCGTCTCTCTCCCAGACCGCTACAGCAGCCTTGTTCTAATGGCTCTCCTCACAGCTGTCAGAGCGATCTTCCTAAAGCTCAGATCTGACTGGCAGCTCTCCTGCTCAAAGAATTCCGTTGGCTCCCTCTCGCCTCCCGGATCAAATACAGACCGATGCATTTGGCATTCAGAGCCTTTCTTGGCTGGCTGCATGTGCGCTCTCTGATCTTGCCAAGTTGACATTTTGGTTCTTCAGCCATCACAGGTACTTCTCCAGCCTCGTGAAGTGACTGAGGAAACATGGGCTGAACGTCTGAGTACATTGATTTATTAAGCAGTGCATGCCAACTGCGTGACCAGTGGGGCCCAGGCCTCCTCAGCTTTGGTGCTGGGCCCTGAATACAGGGGGAGATGGATTTTTATGCGTTAAAAGATGACCATAAGCAGACTAGAAAGCAGGATATGAGATTAGGTGATCTGACTTCTAATGGGAGGAAGGATTAGCAACCTTCCAAGTCGGGAGAGGGAGAGGGAGCAAGTACAGTTCCCTGAAATCAGAAAAGGAGGTGTCTCAGTCCTTCCAGATATCTGTGTTCAATCAAAGGAACATGGAAGCAGTAACCCATTGACCAGGGTGGGACCAGTTTTCAGGTAAGACCTGTGGGTTGCTTGAGATATCCAACTGTGAGAAAACCCCTAGCCTCAGTCTCTGAGTCTGGTTGAGTTTCTGTTCAGCTTAACCTGGGTCCCTAGTTAAGGGTCTCTGAGCAGCAGGGAGAAGTGGTCCAGCTTCCCAGCAATACAGGCCGGGGTTCAAACAGTGCAATAGAGTTTTCTCGCTAGACCAAAGTTGGACTAGATCTGTAGTTGAATAGAAAGGGAACGGAGCTAGATCCAGAGTGGAGTCCCAAGATGGCATCCCCCGTGGGGACTGGAATCGGAAATCTCTCCCAGGACTCCTGCGTTATGCCTCTTTGGCTAATAAACGGTATGGCTCGGATCGCCCCCCGGCCTCCACGCCTCTGTACTGCGTGTGTCCCTTGTCTTTAACAGACTCCGCTCCTCTTTCCACCGCTTCGCACTCAGCCCAAGTGTCACGTCTTTCCTGCGTGATGCGACCATGATCAGCCCAGATTCTTCCGAGGCTGGTGCCCTTCTGCCACTTACCCTGTGTTTCATTTGTGTGTCCTCGTATGGTCAGCTGAGGCCTGGCACGTAGAAGGCCTTACAGAGAGCTTCTGTCTACTTTTCTCTTCCCTTGTGTGTACCTGAGGAGCTGGGTTTCATCGTGCTCCTGTGGCTTTTCTTCCTTCATTCGTCCTCTCCCTTTTCCCGCTCGTCTAAAGCAGGGTATGAGGGGGCTCGCGAGTGATGATCCTCCCCTCCCCGCCCCTTCCTCGTGGTCTTTGTGCACCTGTGCAAGGCAGAGGGGAGCCGTTTGGAGGGTGTGGTTTGTGTGGACACCTTTGTCTCCCCATGTACTCGTGACTCCTCCCTCTACCGGGGAGCCGTCGCTTGTAACAAAGAATGAAAAAGGAAGGTTCGTGAAAACCAGCAGACACATGGAGAAGTGACGCGTGACTGGGCGTTCAGCTTCCCTCTTCTTACCTGTGTTCTTTGTGTTTATGTTTTTGGTGCTGCTGGGGCTTATTGCTTCACTCATAGGATTTCTTCTACACTTCTTCAGGCCGCCTGAAATCCTTTGGCAGGCCCGAGTTAGCTGAGAGGTCTCCTCCTGTTTCCACAAATGATTCATAATTAGAATTTCTTATGGCGCTTCACCATTTGCGGGCTGCTGTTTGCATACCCCTTTCCCAGCTGACGGGCATCTGCTTGGTTTCCCTTTCTCTACCACCACAGAAAGTGCTGCTCTCCAGATTTGGGAACTGTTCCTTCTGTCTTTGGCCTCTGACATGTGTGCCAGCAGTCAGGTCTTGGAGTTCAAGTGTATGGAGACTGCAGTTGCTTCGCAGAGTTGTGGGGGTGGTCGTTAGCTCCTCTGCCAGCGTGGCAGCATGGTTACCTTTCCATAGGCCCCTCAGCATCAGCAGTTGGCATCCTCTGTCAGCTCTGCCAGTTTTCTCAGTCTGAAGTAAAACCTCGGGGCGTTTTGATTTCCATCTCATTATTTATGCTTTGGAGCCATCTCAGAGAGTTTGAAACGCTTCTTTTGAAGCCTATTCTGTCATCTCTTTTTGACCACTTGTATACCGATAGGTGCCTGCATTCTTTAACTGTCAGACAAATGGGATACAAACACTGTTTTCCACTTTGATTCTGGTTGTACTGATTTGGTTCTGGAAAAAAGCTACTCAATTTCACACACTTTATCATTGGTGAGTGCCAGTGTCCCTTGTTTGATTAAGAAGCCCCCTGCTACCCACCGTGGTGAAAGGTACCTGCTCAGGCACTCTTCTCAGCTTTGTTTATGGGGCATCTTAATATTCAGGTCACATATCCATTTTGAGTTTATTAGGACATACGGTATAATAGGTTGGTCTCCATCTGACTTCTGCCAGGTCTATTTCCAGTTTTCCCAGCAATTCCTGTCAGACACGGTCCTTTCCACAAGAAATTTGTGTCCTTGGGTTCACTGATCACCAAGTTACTGGATTCATCTGTTTCTGACTATTCCTTATCTCGTCTGTTCCATTCATTGACCTCTCTGCTTTTGAACCAGCGTCAGCTAGTTTTGATGGTTGCGATGTGGAAGGGCTCTTTAGACCGTTTGGTTGTAGCTACATGAACATAGTATTGAACAGTGTGCATTTTAAAGTGTAGCGTGCCAGATAGACGTTAGTTGTTGTTCCTCATTACAGTCATTTGACCTATACTTGACAAAGGTCAGAAGAAGAAAAGGAAATGGAGAATAGAACAGGAGGACGTGTGCAGGAGAGGAAAGGAAGGCATGTGTAGAACCAGTCCAGACCCCTGAAGGGACGGAAAGCTCCCCCCAGACTTTAAGAAAGCTCCAAATGCGCAGAGGTGGTGGGGAAGTCGTCTTGGTTGATTCGTTTCTGGTCAGTTGTAGGGCCCAAATAGAACTCAACTTTTCTCAAGCCTCAGCTCCGTCAGCCCTTTGCCCAAGTTATAAAATACAGGTCTTAACATCTCAGAATTCTACACGACAAAGTACGCCATTGGATGGACGGGGCTGGGTCAGCCTAGCCTTCCAGACCTTGCCTAGGTGGCCGGGGTGAGTCAGAGCCAGGTCAGGATGACCAAGGCTCCCCTCCGGCTGGGGTGATTGGGAGCGGCTGTGTCTGAGCGGGAGGTGGGCGCGTGGGCCCGGAAGGGGTTAGGTCAGGACAGGGACATAGGAGAGATTCTCTAGGGATTGTGATTCAGGGGGTCAGTTTTTAAACTCATTTTTTGTGGGGAGAAGCCTTTGCTAGGAAATATGATCATCTATTCAAAAACTCTGTAGTGTTATAGAGGTAAATCTAAGACTGACATTGAAATGCTACTCTTTTCACATCTCTGCTCCATTTCCCTCCCTTCTCCCTCAAGCAACTTTGTAGCCCTCAGAATGTGAACTGCCGAGATTTAGAAGGCCGCCACTCGACCCCCCTTCACTTTGCTGCCGGCTACAACCGGGTGTCTGTGGTTGAGTTCCTCCTTCATCACGGAGCAGACGTTCACGCCAAAGACAAGGGGTAGGTGTCACATGCAGCTTCAGAATGGGCTCCCAGGGCTGGAGAGCGGGACTTTCTTGGGGGTTTTAAACCCTGGTTGGCATCTTTCTCCATCTGTTTAGTATTCCCATCCTTAATCCACCAGAGGCCAGAAAGGAAGTTATGAAGTGTGCATATGGATTCTGTCAGACTAGAGTAGTGTTGAGGTGCTCTGACGTGGTGGAGGACGTGGGCAGAGGCTCTGCCTCTGGCACCTACTTTCTGGCCAAGTCACTGACATATCAGGGCTCCTGAGGTGTAGACCTGCATTGGTGGAGAGAGGGTCTTCACCTGGGAGCTGCTTTGCCAGTGAAATCACAAATCTATCCCTGCTATACGAGAAACGGTAATGTTCTTAATAGTAGTGTTCAGAGAGCGCATTTCTGTCCCCTGAAGACTTAAGTCTCAACTTAAGGGTAATATTGACATCATATGACTATTTTCTAGGTAAGTTTCTCCATTTTTTGCCTAATATTAATATGATAAACTATTTGACCACATATAAGGTAAATCTATAAGCTGTTAGGGGAAAAAAAAAGTCCCTTCCTGGCTCTGAACATTTGGGAGGTAATCTTAACTGAAATGACTTAACTCTGAGGTAAGCTGATGCTTTTCCTCCGTAATTAAGGTCTTATTTGTCAGAATAGTTTCCCAATATTACCTTCACCTCCACTGCCAAGGAAATTTATGAGCAAAACCCAATGAATAAAGTGATTTGTTCTGACAAGATCTTGATGCACTATTTCCTCCCACAATCCCCCATTTGTCTGCTGAGAGGAAGAGGAGGAGGAGAGAGGGCAGGAGAGCTTATGCGGTTTTGGGGTTCTTGTTTTTTCCACGCTTGCCTCAGTCTGAAGTATAACAAACCTATTTCACTTAGCCAGCATGATGCCCTGGGCACCATTGTGCCTCAGAGAGCAAGCGGCCTTTGTTTGCTGGCAAGTGGAATAGGAGCTGCCGCATTTGTCATCTTAACTTGGAAACAGGATTACCACTTGTGAGCGTCTCTTAATGAAAAGCTATTTACTCCCTCGGTTTGGACACCTTCCAGAGACACTGGCACAGTTTGGTTGGTATAAATCTGCAGAGCTTAACTCTTCCCCATTTTCTGCACTGCCGCCTGAGAGCATCTAGTCAGAGTTGGTACCACAGCGAACCCTCTCCAGCGATGGATGTGGCCACAGCTATTGGCCTGAAATTCTTAGAGCTGGGAGAGAACAACGCTGGTGTACCAGTTAAGAAACCCACGGCACACAGAGAGGAGATCGCCCTGCTCTTTGTGCCCTCTGACTTCATGCGTTTGGATTGCTTGTGGATGTGTCTCAGTTCCATTCACTGCACCACACAGGCTAAGAGAATTAGTTGTGAGACTCTTAGCCTGACGGTCAGCTTTAGTGATGGCAGGAAAGGGGGAAAGGGGGGGACACATACACACACAGAAAGAGAAGTTGAGGAAAATGAGGTCGACAGGTGAAGGGGCTTGCCTGGGGTCTTTCTGACTGGATCCAGGCCCAGTGCTTTACCCACTAGGCCAGCTCGCTGCCTATATTAATCAATTAATAAACATTTATTAACCTGCTTCGTGCCAAGTGCTGGGACTACAAAAAGAGGCAGAAGATAACAAAGGGATTTCTTGTTGGAGAAAATGGGATTTTAGTTGGGACCTCAGGGTAGGTGGCCAGGGAGGTCTGAGAGGATGCGTGGAGCCCCCAACGAGGCACTCCCTCTATTGCCTCTGGGCATTGTCTCATGCCTGGGATACTCTCCTCTGCCCTGACTACTGACCTCCTTAGTAGTCCTTTAGGTCCCAGATGGAATCCCACCTTCTGCACGAAGCCTTCCCCAACCCCTCCTCCTCCGTTCGTTATTTCCTAATTATCCTGTCCAAAGCTTGCTTTGTATGTATTTGTTTGCATGTTCTCTCCCCCGTCAGATTGTGAGCTTCTTAAGGGCAGGCACTGTCTTTGGCCTCTTTTTGTATCCCCAGAGCTTAGCATAGTGCCTGGCACATAGTAGGCATGTAATGAAATGTTTATTGATTGTATGTACACATTTATTTTCATGTCAGAATGCAAGCTTTTTGAGGGCAGGGACCATACTTTTGCCTTTCTTTGTATCTCTGGATAGTTGGCACTGTACTTGGAGCATTATAATAATAATAGCAGCTAACATTTATACAGGGCTTCCTTTGTGCCAGGCAGCGTGCAAAGCGTTTTACAAATGTCATCTCCGTTGATCCTGAAAACAGCCTTTGAGGGTAGATGCTATTATCCTTCCCATTTTATGGATGGGATGAGAAAACTGAGGAACATACACAGCTAGTGCATGTCTGAGGCCAGATTCTAGTCCCAGTGTGCTTAAGAATTGACTGGCTGTGGGGCAGCTAGGTGGCACAGTGGATTGAACTCCAGCCTTGGAGTTAGGACCGAAGTTCAAATCCAGCTTTTGATACTTAGCTGTGTGATCCTGGGCAAGTCACTTTACTCCTATTGCCTCAAAAAAAAAAAAAAAGAAGAAGAATTATTAACTGGCCGACTGGTCATTCGGCCTCCACTTGAAGTCCTCTAGGGATGGAGTCACTTCCTCCTGAGCCAGCATTTACATTTTGTTGAAGCTGTAAAGGAGATTCGAAATGAAACAGAGTCCCTATAAATTGTGAGATCTTCCACCTGCACCTGATTGTGGATGACAAGGCCCTGTGTCCATTGCAACCAGCCTGGAACGTTGCAGAGCCTTCCAGATGAGGTCCATAACCACTCAGAAGAATTTAGCCTTACCGAAAGAGAGAGAGACAGAGAGAGAAGGAGCCAGAGAAAAACCACCAGGAAAAGCAGGTCTGGGGTACTCCGACATCCTCGGGAGCTCACCCGTCAGTGCGCGTCTCTGAGACAGGATGTCCAAGCGTTTGGTGCTCCAGACCCACAAGAGAAGAGGAGAGTGGCTTCTCTGCAGGAAATTTCAGAGCTCTCTCAGTGACCCCACGTTTCCCATTGAAAGAGGCCCCCCTGTCTATCTGGTGATCCCAGGCAAGAGGGGCCAGGGTCTGAAGAATTAAGTGGCGGCTTATCCAAACTGCGAGGTCAAGAGGCAGCTGGTGAGTGGGAGTGCGGCACCACACAGTAGAAATTGGGTTCTGCAGGAGAAGTGGTACCAGGAAGCACTGAGAAGCCTGCAGAGCAGAGGGGGAAAGGGGTTGCTGGTCTCAGAGCAGCCGCGCTGGTTGGCCAATGGATCTCACAAGGTTCCATTGTTGAGTTCGTTGTTTTCAACAAGACTAATAATAACCTTTCCTTGGAAACTCGGAGGATCAAAGAGAATTTTTTAAGTTTTACCTTTGAAGTCTGTGAGTGTAATAATAAATAATCTGTATTTTGGATTCATTTGGAGTAGAGCGGATCAGGAAAAACAAATAATCTGCCCCGATGCAGTGGAAAGAGCCCTGGCTGCACACTCTGAGGACCTGGATTCAAATCCTGCCTCAGACTGTGACCTTGGTCATTTCCCCTTCCTGGACCTCTGTTTCCCCATCTGTAAAATGAGGGGAACAGTCACTGAGATCCCTTCTGACTCATCTGTATATGTTTATTTTATGTGTATGTATATAGTATTTTAGGCACTTTCTTTTTGTTCTGTGAATTTGAAAATGCCTTTTTCCCCCCAATCAGTGGCTTGGTGCCCCTCCACAATGCCTGCTCCTATGGCCACTATGAGGTGGCAGAGCTCTTAGTGAGACACGGGGCGTCTGTCAATGTCGCTGACCTGTGGAAGTTCACACCTCTGCATGAAGCAGCCGCTAAAGGAAAATATGAGATCTGTAAGCTTCTCTTAAAGGTACGCTGCGCGCCCGCGCTTCTCCCCCAGCCCGTCATCAGGTCACAAGTCACTGGCATTTACTTGTGCAGTGCTTTCAGATGCTTGGTGTGTTTGTTGTTCTTTTTAAAGTATGTTTTCTGTAAAATTTGCTTCCATTTAGTATCATAGAAGCCTTTTTCCCATGGTATCATGTTCCTTGTAATATCTGAGTCGTCCTTCCAGATTCGAGTTTGAACATGTTTACCTCTCTAGGATTCATTAAAGTGAGTGGTGCTCTTAGCTCTCTCATCTTCTGTGTCTCTAATAGAAATACCAGAAAATTACTTGCTGCAGGTTAAGAAAAAAGTAACCAGAAAGTGCTCAACGAAATCAAATGTAGTTTTCTTATTGACTGCCTAAACTCTAATTGAGTTTACTCTTGTGGCTTCATATCAGGAAGCATGATATCTACAAATCATAGATTCTTGTGGATTTTGCATGTGTTTGTTTTGAAAAAAGAAGTTGATAAAATTGGTTTTTGTTTTTGGTTTTTTTGTTGTTGTTGTTATTGTTGAGGCAGTTGGGGTTAAGTGACTTGCCCAGGGTCACACAGCTAGTAAGTGTTATGTGTCTGAGGCCGGATTTGAACTCAGGTCCTCCTGACTCTAGGGCCGGTGCTCTATCCACTGCCTACCTAGCTGCCCCAGAAGTTGATAAAATCGATCAAACGAGTCTCCTACCAGAGGAATAAATTATTAGTGCTATGCCTGTATCAAAGAGAGACTCAAAACGAGGTGCAGCCATTCTTAACGTCTGGCCCCTCTCATGTGAAGAGTGTGACGCATGCCCGTCATTTTAGACTCTCTGCATGGAGCTGTGTAAGTAAACCCTCCCGTGCCTTCTGTCTTCTGTGGTTTGGAGGAAGCGTGCACAGCTCTTAGAGGCCGTAGCTGGGGGTGGGGGACAGCGGTGCTGTACTTGCTGTCGCTGGACAAATTGATCTGCATCTTGTCTCTCCCAGAAAGTGCCAATCAAACTGTTTCCATAGTGACCAAGAATCTTGATTTGGTTTAGTCCTTAGCCCCATGGGTGGGATGGTGAGGAGGAGAACTAATCAAGGGGGTCTCTGACCCCTTTCACTGTTCCATGAATTTCAACAAAAACAAGCCATAGGAATCTCTGTTCAAGGAACTCAAGGCAGGGAGTGTCCACGAAGGAAACTCTTGGGCCAGGGCACGTTGACATCAAGTCAGGGAACTGTCTTCTTTTCTTTTGGTCTGGTTCTTGAACATGTGGTGTTCCGCACCCGTGGCGGACGGTTAGGCCATCCCTAGGAGGACAGAAGCCATAGGGTAGTAGCTGTGGCCCTGATGCGTGGGGGCAAAGGAGGAAGCTCTGCTTTGGGCTGGTGCTGACGATCCTGATAGCTCCCATTCACATTCCAGGAGAAAGTTTGCAGAGCAGTTGACAGTGTCCTCTCATTTAAGTGACCCCCAGCTGGGAAGGGAGGGCTAAGAGACAGATTTGAGCTCAGACCTTCCTGACCACCGAGTGCACCCCATGGACCTAAAGGTTGATTGAGCTGTTTGAGCTTGAGCCAGAGGTAGCAGCAGTCACGTGGATGACGTTCCCAGAGAGCTTCGGAATTAGGATGGATGGTTTTCCCAGTAAGATTTGGGGGAGGAAGGAGTTTTGTAGCTTGGGATGAAAATCAATGAAGCAGCAAAGGCGAGAGAGTGTTTGGGCCGGACTCAGTGGGTTTGTGTCTCCCTCTTCCTCGGCAGCACGGAGCAGACCCAACTAAGAAGAACAGAGATGGCAACACTCCGCTGGACTTGGTGAAGGAAGGAGACACTGACATCCAGGACCTGCTCAGAGGAGACGCCGCCTTGTTGGATGCCGCCAAGAAGGGCTGCCTGGCCCGAGTGCAGAAGCTGTGCTCACCGGAAAACATCAACTGCAGAGACACGCAGGGCAGAAACTCGACCCCGCTGCATCTGGCAGGTGAGCTCCCTCAGGGGCTGGGCCCATCTCTGCCTGCTCTGATTTACCCAAAGGACTTCTGGGGCAGGCTTGCTGCTTGCCTTGTTTTGATTTTTTTTTTTTTTTTTGGGTGCAGGGAATAGCCTGTGAGGAAAGTCTGTGTACCAGGAAGGACAGGCTGGTCCTAGAGGACTGCTGGGGGTCCCAGAGGGGAAGTGCCTTGCCCAGCCAGGATGGGAGTGTCAGAGGAGGAGGGGTGGGACCCCAGGGCTTCTTTCCTACCTTCACAGCTAGCTCTTTATCCATGACTCCTTGCTGCTCCTCAGCAAATACTTGAATTCAACAGACCCTTCTGAAGGCTCTGCTTTTATTTCATCTACATCTTTGTCCTTGGTCCTGTGCCCAAACCTCAGACCCAAAGACAAAATGAAGGCAAGAGCACAAAGAAGAACTAGGGGTATCGGGCCCACCTTCCCAGAGGACGTGGAGAGGAGGACAGGCCGGGCGAGGCAGGACACCATTTGAGGGGCTGCAGCAGAGCGTGTTAGAAAGGGCCAAATACTGTAGGAAGGAAGGTGACTCGGAGCAAAAGGGGAATGGCTGTTGGTGCCAGGACATGGAAGAGGGATTGATTCCAGCAGCTATGGGGGAACACTGGGAAGCGACGTTGTCAGAGCAGCGCCTGAGAAAGATCACTTTGGGGGCTGAGTGGAGGGCAGATTGGGCAGGGGGAAGACTGGAAGAAGAGAGGCCAGTGAGGAAGCCATTGTAGATGCCCCAAGGCCTTCTCCAACACCAGGCAGCCTGCCTCACAAAAAGCCCTGCCACCTCTGTGGGTGGGCCAGGCAGGACAGCCTGCCCTGCCTCAGACCTCCCCCCCACTTCCCACTTGTGCTCTCAGGCACTTCTCCACATCCCTTCAGACCAGACTCGAAGACCTCCCCCTGCCCCTTCTTGCTGAGAGGAGGGGCCTGTTCACGACCGTCCCAGGATGCCACATGGCCGGCACCTTAGCATGTGGACAGACGTAGCTCCAACCAGTGACAGGTGCATGAACTCATTCTCTTAATGGTTAGTGGGCCCTCCTCTTCCCTGTGCCTAGGATTCCAGACCTCCAGTGGCCAAGGTACCAGCCCTGTTTGCCATCCTCAGCTGCTTCCTGCCTTGCTCCTGTCTGTTTCAACCCTGGCCCGTGGTGTCCCACTCCAGATGTGCTGCCCACTCCTTCCGCGGCGTCCTCTGGAATGTGACAGTGTGCCTAATGAACAGACTTCCCTTTCTCCCTGCTTCCATGTTCTGCTCCCTCCTCATGGCAGTCTTCCTTGCCCCATTTTACAGTTGTTTCCCCTCAGGCTGAGGGTTGAAATAAGCATTCTCTTTCAGAAAAACATCTTCATGTATCCCTGGTTACAGGCAGCCTAGGAAAGTAAAAGCTGTGGGCAGGGAAATAGACAGTAGTCATCATGAAATTTCCCAAGGGCCACAGGAGTCCTCTGACAAAGTCCTGAAAAGACTCCTTCCCCAAAGTCCAGTCCCAAATCAGTCCACCTTAGGGGCAAAGTTACATCAGACTGCCCCAGGTTATCCCTTAGGAGTGTTCTCTTTCCGTGTTCAAGAACTCTAGAATTTCTTTCTCTGATCATAAGCTTTATCATTCTGCATTTCCCTATACCTTGTAATCCCTAACTCTGGTCTTCATCCTCACCACTCATGCTTCCCTCCCCTCAGTTCTTTGCCAGGCTGTCATCCCCTCCTCTCCTTTCCTGTCTCAACCCCTTGTTGAGCCATCTCGGCTCTGTGCTGCCCTCCCCTCTCGGCTGCCTGGTTGCCATGTCCGGCCAACAGCAGTGCCTTGCCGCTCCCCACCCCTGCATCAGCCCCGCTGTGAGCTGGAAGAAGTCACAACGTTGTGCTGATGGGGTCTGCTGGACGCTTCAGTTTTCTGAATTCCGTAGGACCACCATTCTGTTCTTGATCTATCTGGTGTGCCCCTCTCCACACTTAACCTCATCTCTGCCTGGCACCTCACAGCGCCTGCTTCCCCTACCCTCTGGCCATTTACTTCGCTGCAAAAGCTGAGTCATTTTGCTGCAAGCTGCCTCTTCTCCCTCCTCCTTGCCAGGGGCAACCTCTCTATGGGCACCCTTGGTTCAGCCCTTCCTGCCTTCTCCAGCAAGTCACCCTGCTCTTCTTTTCACTTTCTACTCACTTTCTGCCGGCTTCTTCCTTCGTCTCTCACGTTCTTTTGTTTTTAGTTTTAGCTCCACACTCTGTTCCTCCTTCTGACTCCCCCCTACCCAGCCACCCATTGAGAACGCAGGAAATACGATGCTCAGCATACATATACACTCACGCAGAACATTTCTACGTGAGCCATGTACAAAAAAAGAAAAAGAAATAAAAAGGGGGGAAGTGATGCTTCTGTCTGCCCTCCGAGTCTGTCAGTGTTTAGCTGGAAACAGATGGCGTTGTATGTCCTGAGTCCTTTGGAGCTGTGGTGGGTCCTGGCGCTGATCGGAATGTCTCTGCCAGTGGATCCTGGCGGTGGCGTGGCTGTCACTGTGTCCTCGCCGTCCCGTTTCTGCTCGCTTCGCTCTGTTTTGCTGAAGCCGTCCCCTGCATCATTTTTACCGCACAGCATTCCCTCTCAGATCCTCCCCTCTCCGGGTTTCTCGATGACTTTTCAAGGTACCGCTGTCCTCTCAGACGCCCCAGCCTGCAGCCTCGGCATTGTCCTCAGCTGTTCCCCCTCACCCTGTGTGCTTCATGCTTTGCCGCACCTTATCCTTTCTACCACCGTGTCCCCTTGTCTCCACCCAGCTCCCTCGTTTGGGCCCTCACCTTGTCTCTCCTAGACTAGCAGCCTCAGTGTGTGTCCCAGCCTCACGTCTCTCCCATTCCGATCTGTCTTCCACTACGCTGCCAGAGGGGTAGGTCTGTAGGTCTTCCCATGTCTCCTTGCTCCCCTGCTCAGTACGTGCTCGATGATTGCCTTTGACCTCGAGGATCTAGAGCACAGTTCTCTGTCTGTCACCTGGCCTTTCTTCCTTTGCCAGTCTTACACTTTAGCCTGCTGCGTGCACTCTGTGCCTGTTAGTCCAGTCTGTTGTTCCCTGCACAAACACTTAACATCTCTCCTGGCTGTTGGCCTTTGCCCTGGCTGTCCCCCTGCCCTCCTCTGCTTCCTTCAAGCCTCGGCTGAAACACCTGCTTCTGTCCCCTACAGTTACTCGTGTCTCCCCTCAGCCCCAGGATTTCCCTCCAGGGACCCCATGTGTGTCTCCTACTCTTAGCACCGGGGCTGACTCGTGGCTAAGGGCTTTAAAAGTAAGTGTTTGTTAACTGACTGCAGAGGAGAAGGGTTGGAGGCCGGAGCTAGGCCACTCAGACAGCGTGCACCTTGGTGTAGAAGAGTGGTGGCAGCGAGTTAGCAGCTCTCCCGTAAACATCTTGGAAGGCGCAGGGCTAGTTATGCCACCCAATGCAGATGGGGTGCAGCCCCCCATCCTCCCAACTCCACGTGTTCTGATGTCTCTCCCTTCTTATTCCTACAGCAGGTTACAATAACCTGGAAGTAGCCGAGTATCTTTTGGAACATGGAGCAGACGTTAACGCTCAAGACAAAGGAGGCCTTATTCCTTTACATAACGCTGCGTCATATGGGGTAAGCGTGTGCGAGGTCGTGGCCTAAGTAGTCACTCCCGTTCACCCCCCAAGCCGTCATTGAACGTGGGCAGATGAGTGGATGGGCATTTGTCATGGGTTTACCGGGAGATGGGCTGTGGTCTCTGCCTTTAAGAGCTGACATTCTAGTCAAGGCCGATAACACTCGAGAGAATGCCGTGGCCAGGGAGGAAGGCTCTGGATTGGAGAGGGTTCAGGTGTTGAGGGGGAGCTCCAAGGGAGTCGATGGGCACTCCCTTTCCCAGAGTGACGGCCATGCTCGTGGCTGTAGTTAGGCGGGGGACCCTGCCAGGTAAGTGTGGCGCAGAGGCAGGGGAGAGGGTGAGGAGACGGCCAGGCTGACTGGCTGTGACGGGCCAGATGAGTTGTTCTGCAGAAAGCGGCTCCCCTCTGTTTTCTTCCGTCCTCTGAAGCCCCCCACAACGCTGGTATGCTATGATTGCTGTTTTCCATTTAGAATTTGGCAGCATGTAATGGTTCACCTAAGTGTCCAGTCAGTCATTGTTTTCTGTAGGGATACAGAGAAGGCTTTGGTGTGTGTGCCTTCGTCTCAGACTGTGAAGTGACTGTGGGCAGAGACCCTGAGTCGGCCTGTCCCGGGGCTCCAGGCCTTTCCTGGAGGACAAGTCCCCTGCACCTCTGCGTCTGTGTATTGAATGAATGCATTTAGATGTTCCGTAAAGAACAGTTGACGGGCTTGATTGAAACTGTGATCATGCCTTAATCAGTTTAGGTTTTTTACCTTAATTATCTCTCAGTCGGGGAGTTGCTTCGTGCCTTCTGTCAGTTCTTGTGGGTCATGGAAAGCATCGGGGCATGACCTCACCACCCTGTGTATGCAGCGTAGCTGATCAGGCTAAAACTCTGTGAAGGGCCAAAGCTTCTCTCTCCTTTGTAAGCCAGTAACTTACCAGTCATGGCCACGTCTGTCAGATGCGTGCCTCCCTGCTGTTTGCGGGCACTTCCCCCTATTGGCCCCGGGCATAAGCCCCACCGCTCCCACCTATGGCCATTCTGGTCAGGGCCCCCAGACAGCTCCCTGAGGCTAGAGCACATGCACGGCACATCCTAATGGGTGTTCCCGCAGGGCTCTGAGATCACATGTCCTTGGGGGGGTTCGAGGGAACCTCCCCAGAAAGTCTGGAACAGGGCCAGCTGAGGAATGAAGGCAGGCCAGCTCAGACCCTCGCCAAGGGGAGAGCAGACCTGGGCCTTGCAGGGGTATTCCAGGATGAATAAGGAAGCCGCGGCTGGTTCTGAAGGTGTTGGAATGTAGGCGGCAGAGCTCACGTGGATCACAGGGAAACTTCTGTCCCCTTCACAGGTCCCTGGTGCTTGTCTTGCTCTTAGAACCATGGCTGAGGACTTTTTCTTTTCAGTTTCCATGAATGAATATACAAACACCTGTGCCCAGTGCTGGGACAGAACGAGAGAGAGTGACGCTGTCCCTGTTGTCAGCGGTCCTGAGCGTTAGGGGACAGCACACAGAAGAACGATCAGCTGATGAGGAGATGGGAAGACCCTGGAATCCTCCAGGGCAGCGGTGAGGGAGAAGACAAGGCCCAGACGAGGCCTTAGGTTACCCTGAGATGACATGGCATCAGGACAGATGGCAAGGCCTCGAGGACCTGCAGAGGCAGCGGCAGGGCAGATGTCACTGACCACAAGAAGTGGGCGGTTCTGTAGCAGAGCTGACCCACCAAGTATTTCGTGTGTGCTTGTTATTAAGGGTTCGGTAAATAAGCGCTTAGCTGCCCTCCCGGTGTTCCCTCCAGTGCTGTGTGTGCCTGGAAGCCCCTTTTCAGAGCTCTGCTCCTCAGCCCTCATCTGCCAAGTAATAGTGTCCTCCATCCCACTTCTTCAGTTGAAACCGTGAGCTCAGCTGCCATGAGCAGCAGCCACACTTGTGATCGTGCTGTGAGTCCGATGGAGAGCAGGGTGCGTGATGAGTGTAGAATTGCCCTTTGTGAGCCCCTCTCAGGTGCAGGCACTTCGGGGAGGGTTCAGCCTGAAGCAGATTCCCTCCTGAAATTCTTCCTCCTGTCTCTTCACCCTCTTTCTTTATCAAAAAGCAAAGAGGATTTTTGATAAGAGAAGTGAGTGCCTAGCCTCATTAGTCTAGTTCAGCCTGTCCCATCCCTTGGCTGAGCGACAGGGGCTGGCAGGGATTTGATCAGGTGGTTGAAGCTTTTCTTAAGGCTTCCTCACTCAGCATCAGGGAGGGTTCCTTGTGAAGTTCCTGCTCAGAATGAGCTGAGGAAGACTTAGGAGAGCCCAAAGGGCTGGGTTTTTTAGCTGCACGGAGGAAGAGAAGTGGCCCTTCCCTATGGGATCTCTGCTGTGAGCACATCAGCTGGTGGCTGACAGCGGCAGGCAGTCGCTCAACTCTGATTTTGTGATTTTTTTTCCTTCACTCTGCCAAGGACAATAATCCAAGGCTAAAACAAAAGTGACTGATTTAGGGAGATTGATCCCAGGGACGAGTAAGGAACTAGTAAGAGCCCACCCAATTCCACTTGTGGAGTTGAAGCCTGGTCCGATGAGGTGCGTCCTGAAAGAAATGGCCAGGATGGCTGCTGGGCTGTCTGCCTGAGCGCGGAGAGATCCTGGAGACGTGCCCCAGGTTGGGGGAAAGGGCAGACAGGAATCATTGAGTTGGCAGACTGTTAATCGCCCAGGAAACTAGCCTCTTAGAGAAGGGATGGTTAGAAAAGCTCTAGAAAAGGTTGTGGGGATCACCAAGGAGAGCCGGTGTATCTTCATCCAATATAGCTCATGCTGGACTACCTGATTCGGTTTTTTTGATGGGGTTACCAGATGGCCATGAATGTAGATGGTTTGCCTGAACACCCTGTGCGCCCGCCACATGACATCACCATTCTGTGACAGGTCTCTCACTGTTATTCTTGTGGACAAGGTGGAGAGATGGGAGCTCGATGAATAGCGCTCTTAGGTGGATTTGTGCTGTCGGGGTGGCGAGGCTCCCAGCAGGTAGGTTATCACCTGCTTGAGGCAGTATGGCTAGACAGCCGTTCATCTCAACATGGGGTTGGTGTTTGAGTGGCTGATACTGCAGTATGAAACAGCAGTAGGGTGTGGTTGTCAGAACAGCTACCGCGGTCTTGGACTGCATGGAGAGGGCCTGGCAGAGCACGGTGGCCAGGGTTAGGGAAATGGCACTTCCCCTCCAGTCCTTCTGGGTCAGACCACAACTGAACTATTGAATTAGAGCATGCAGAGGAGGGAAGCCAGCATGGAAAAGGAATCAGGTAGAGGCACTGGGGATCTCTAACCTGGTGAGAAAATGTAAGGCGAGGAAGCTGTAGCAGCCCCCTTCTGTTTGTAGTTCCTCTCTCTTTTGTCCTGGTAACTTCCTAGGGCTCATTGGCCCCAGGGGCAGAACTCAGAACCTAGCCTTGAGTTGAGGAAGAAAGCCCCCCAAAGCAGAAGGGCTTCCTGGCCTCCTCATTGGAGGCCTTCAGGCAAATCGTTTTTGTTATATGGCCAACTACTGGTCACACAGGTTGCAGTGAGGTTTTGGGCTAGCTGGTTTCTTTGAGGGGCCCATCTAACATTGAGATTCTCTGCTCAGGCTTCTCCAAAATTAGCCGTCGTACTGATTTTCATTGCTCATCCCTCTAGAGAGATGTACTTTAGAGTAAACGTCTTCAGAGCTCTACTTGAAGGAAAGCCAGAGAATGAAGAAGCAATGTATTAAAAAGTCTTTTTACCAGTTAAGTCGTAAGGGATGTCTGCTGTAGTTCCCCAGATAGATTGGTGCTCACATTGGCTCCAGGTGGCACTGTGCTGATCTTATCATGCCTCAGGAATGTTAACTTTCCATAGGACAGCCACTATTTTCTGGAGTTTGGCCTAAGAATCCACATACTAAAGACCAAATGGATGGATCGTTTCGTTTGTTCGCACTTTGGTAAGAGTCGGACAGACAACCTAATAGATATGGTCCAGTGGTTTGTTTGTCTTGGACAGACGCAGGTGATTGAGCTGGCTGGGGAACTGAAGAGGAGGGAAAGAGCCGGGGTTCAGCAAATGGTCAAGTTAGAGCTAAAAAGAACCTCCAAGTTCCTCTGGTCCAACCCTCTCATTCTGTAAATGAGGAAAGTTAAATGACATGGAAAACAGTTTGGAATTAAGCTAAGAAATGAACAAAATGTCGGTACTGTTTATTAAAGAGATTCTGCTGCTGGGCATATACTCCACGGAGGTAGAAAACATAGAAGGCCGTACTTTGGTGATGACAAATGACTGGACACGAAGTAGAAGGTCGTCCTTTGAGGATTCTTCAGCTAAGTCTGGGGTCTCATCGACATGACCTCCCCCCGTACCGATGGCCCATGTGTGACTCTCGTCTGTGTCTTCCAGAGGGGATGCTCCCAGGGTGCTGAATGAAGGCCCGAGTTTCTTTCTGACAGCACAGGGACACCAGGGCCTCACGGCTCACTCTTAACTCTCATTCCTTGACCTTGCTACATGATCAACTCATCCTCTCTTCCTCATTCATTTCGCCTGATGACATTTTTCTAAGCCTCGACAATCCATCCAGTAAACATTTATGAAGTACCTACTGTGTGCTGAGCACTGGATAGACACTAAATAGAGGTGGACTACAAGAACATGGATTGAGAGAGGGATTTGCAGTTGTGGTGAGGATAAGGCATCGATTAGGTAGAGGGAGAAGTAAATGAGTAAAGACGGTGAAGAAAAGGGGAAAGTCCTGGTGTCAGGATCCTGGAGGTGCCCAGTTATGGGTGATGGTGGTGGAAGACTGACTAAGGCAGAGTGAAGCTGGGCCTAGAGGAACTTGGTGAATTGGGAAACTGAGGGCTCAGAGACTGCCTGAAACTGAGATCCATCTTTTCAACTTCGTTAGCATAGGGACTAAATTCTGTAAAAGCTGGTAACTTGACACAACGGCCATGTCTGAGTAGCCCAGAATCTACACAAAGTCATAGGTCAGATTCACTTCATTCCGGGCAGACGGAGGGGTGAGATGACAAGGTGAGGAGGCGATGAAAGCTCGCAGTTATATCCTTTGAAAGATTCCGATGCTGCACACTCCCGTCACCATCAGAACAGTTCTCTGAAACCGAGAACATCCTATCACTCACTCGCCCTGTCTCACCACTGAGAAGCTAGGAATGCAAATTTAGTTAATTTATTGAAGGACAAAATAGCTCACATTTCTATAGCACTGGAGATTTTTGAAGGAGAATAAGAGGCCTCTGTGCTTTAGGCATATCAGCTGAGTAGGGAGAGACCTGAGGCAGGGAGGCCAGCCAGCAGCTATTGCCATAATCTGGGCCTGAGGCGACGGAGGCCTGCCCCAGGGTGGTGACAGCGTCTGTGGAGAGAAGGGGGCAGACATCTAGGAGATGTGCTGCAAAGGTGGACATTACTTTAAAGCTAGCTGGATCTGGGGAGCTGAAGATGACGCCTAGAATCAAGTTTGGGAAGTTGGTGACACCGTAACCGTCATACAGAATTTGGAAGGAGGAGGGATTAGAGGGTGAGAGGCAATGAATGAGTTCAGTTCTGGACGTACTGAGTTTAAGACGTCTCCAGGACATGCGGTTCAAGGCGTCCAGTCAACAGTTGGAAATAAAAGAGTGGAAGTCAGCAAAGAGGTTAGGACTGGGTCCAGAGATCTAGGAATCATCATCATGGAGATGGCGTGGAATCTGTGGGAGTTAATGAGACCACCAAGTGAAATGGTGTGTGAAGGGAGAAGGGCGCTCAGGACAGGGCCTTGGCCGTCCAGTTCGTGGGGCCTCGATGAGCATCCAAGAGCTGTAGGAAGACAGCCAGGACAGAGAAGTTCCATGGAAAAGTAGATGGAGAAAAGGCCACTGGATGTGGCAATGAGAAGATGTTGGTAGCTTGGGGGAAAGCAGTTTTGCTTGAATGATGAAGTTGGAAACCAGAAGAGAGTGAGAGGAAAGAAGTGGAGGCCGCTTTGGAAGATGGCCATCCCAAGGGGCTTAGTCACAGAAAGGGGAGAGGTAGGTCCAGGACAGTAGCTAGCAGGGATGGGTGGACCCAGTGGTTTGGGTTCGTGGTGGTTTTTTTGAGGATGAAGGAAACAGGGAGGAAGAGACTGACGATGTGATGTGAGAGAATGGGGTCACACACACCAAGGTCACACGTGTCCTGCCTCTGACTGCTGGCGAGCAGAGCGATATTTTGTACAGCACATGTGGGGAGTGTGCGCTTTGGGGAGCCTGGCGACCGTCTGTATGAAAATTATTTGGAGGAATGGATCGAGCCCCGACCCTGGATTCAGGAGGACCTGAGTTCAAATCCGGCCTTAGACACATAACACTTACCAGCTGTGTGACCCTGGGCAAGTCACTTAAGCCCATTGCCTAACCCAAAAAAAAAAAATCATTTGGAGGAACGAGGGATATTGAAGCCAAAGGAGGAAAGATGCAGAGCATGGCGACCAAGTATTAGCCCCAGAGGGCCGAGGGAAACAGTCAACCGGTAGGCCTTTATCAAGCCCCTACCATGTACTCGGGGCTGGGAATGTAGACCAAGTTCTTCTCAAGGAGTTGACGTTCACTCTACTATACTCCAGGAGTGTTGGCCCAGAAAGGCTTGATAGAAGGGAAAACTGCCAGTTAGTTTTCCAAAAGTGTGATGGGCTGCCTCCCGAGGCGGGAGGGCTGCCGGAGGAGTTTTACTGTGGAGGAGCTTCTTATTCGGGGGGGGGGGGGGGGGATTTAAAGGACTGACCTTGGGAGGTCTAACTCCCCAGATTTTGGGTGATTCAGTGACAGGAGCTGGAGTGTGTATGGGGAGGAGTGGAAGGGTCAGGGCCTCAGGAGAGCACAGGCTTGCTCATTTTAAGCATTTGAAAGCTTAGCATGTGGAAGAGGGGTGCCCTGTGTTCTGTTTGATCACAGAGGGGAGAGCCAGGAGCAGTGGGTGAAGTAGTGAGGATGCCCATGGAAGCTGGATGTCAGGAAAGCCCACCTCACTCAGAGGAGAAAGGGCCATCTTGGGGCAGGAGTCAGCCCTCCCCGAGAGTGGAAATTCTTTTCATGGATGGCTTGGGCTCATGGCCCCTGAGGGGCCTTCAACTTTGAAATGCTGTGATTTTATGAAGAATAGTTGCGAGCGATACCTTCAAAGTGTCCTGGCTGCAAAAGAGAGAAATCCTGGATGGATCGTCGTTTGTGGGTCAGACCTAGGGGTCAGGTTGGTAGGTGCGGGAATAGACTGAAGATGAGGGGGGCCTGAGGGTGTTAGAAAGCAGAAGGGCCAGAGTCCTTTGGGGAGGGCAAAGGGTGGTGGTTAGGGAGGGAGAGAGTCCAGGGTACGAGTCAGGAGGGGAAGCTGACATCCCAAGGACTCGTCCTCGTCACTGGTTTCACTCCTTTTGTTTTTGCAGCACGTGGACATCGCGGCTTTGCTGATCAAATACAATACGTGTGTGAACGCCACAGATAAATGGGCCTTCACTCCGTTACATGAAGCAGCCCAGAAAGGAAGAACGCAGCTGTGTGCCCTGCTGTTGGCGCACGGGGCAGATCCAACCATGAAGAATCAAGAAGGACAGACGCCGTTAGACCTGGCAACGGCAAGTTCACGTTTCACTGGGCCGTCTGGGACTAGTCCAAAGCCCCCGCCGCCCCTAAATTGGACTCCAAATGCAGGGCTCCCCGGCCTCCTTAAGCCCCCTAAAGCCTCAGACTGTCATTCAGGTCCCACAGTTGGCGGGGGGGAGGTGGGGCGTGGAGCAGAAAATGAAATCAGAGTCTCAGAAAGGAGTCAGCTTTACAAGACGGAGCTTGTTTGGTTCACACAGTTCCCACAAGATTGGCTATCGCTTACAGCGTTACATTGGTGACTGGGGATGTGGACGTGTGTGACGCTGATCCCTGCTAAGATCTGCAGCCCTTAAGGAAAGGCAGAGTTAGTTTTGGTAATAACCTGTACTGTTAGCAAGGCAAGAAAGTGCACTGAGGTATCAAAGAAACATTGGAAACAAGCAGTTTTTTAAGATTTTCTATTGAATCTTGTCTTGACCAAAAGATAGCATTCCCCATGCATTCCGATTCACCGTTTTCACTCAACAATCCTTGGAGAAGATAAGAAACGCATGGGTGTTGACCTGAATGACTAGGTCAAAATAACTAGTGGTCTTTGAAACCATGTTTTCTCTTCAGTTTAACAAAGAAACAGACCAAATGAAAAAGCGTGTATTTAAAAATCTGGATTTTGTGATACATTCATTACTTAAACTGAAATTGAAACTCCAAAATTATTGCGCCCACTTTAAAAAAAAGAAGAAAACTGCTTAGAACAAACGGTCTCTCTGGCCCCTGAAAAACATGGAAGTCCAGTCCTTGAGATCTGAAATGGTCCTCAGGCTCACCTGGCCCCACCCAAACACAGTGCTGAAGGAAAAGAGAGAAGGGAGGGAGGCAGGTGGGGCATCTCCGGCCCAGGCCCACACCAGGCCTTCTGAACCGCTGCTGTGCCTTCCTTCGCAGGCTGACGACATCCGAGCTTTGCTGATCGACGCCATGCCCCCGGAGGCCTTACCTACGTGTTTCAAGCCCCAGGCTACTGTTGTGAGTGCCTCTCTCATCTCCCCAGCTTCCACCCCGTCCTGCCTTTCTGCTGCGAGCAGCCTGGACAACCTCGCTGGCCCCTTGGCAGAACTAGCAGTAGGAGGGACTTCCAATGCTGGGGATGGAGCAGCGGGGGCACAGAGGAAAGAAGGGGAAGGTAAGCTGGCATCAGGGCTGGGCACTTGGGAAGGTGGCACGAAGGATGTTATTTTCCTGGTGGGAATGGTGGAAAGGTCGCTTGAAGGCTGCCTGTCTGGGGAGAAGTAGCTGCCCACGGCACAGACCTAATCAGATCACTAGTGAGCTGCTTCCTGAGCGTCTTCAGCCACCAGGTCTCTTGGAGACTCTGCTCTTCTCTCTTCCAGTAATTCAGAGGCCAGGCCTGGGGGTTCATTGACCTGCTCAGCAGTCCTTTCCTCACTGTTGAAAGTTCGCTCAGAAAAGATTGCAACGATTTACTGGGGGGGAGCGCAGCAAAAGGGTGAACCTCAGCCGCTTTATGAAATGTGTATTGGTCATGGTCAGGCTGCGTGATGTGGGTAAAAACCAGCAGGTACAGATAAAGGCGAATGGACTGAAGAGTTTGCTGGGGAATCCCTTCTATGTTCAGTTCCATTGGGCCTGCAGGAATCGCTGTGCCTTCTTGGCTGGGCAAAGTGGCTCATGCAGCCCAAAGTGCCTAGCCTCCACAGCGAGTCCTTGCTCAGACACCTCCCCACATTTGTGTTGTTACAGTGACAGGTCTTGACATGAATATCAGCCAGTTCCTCAAAAGCCTGGGCCTTGAACACCTCCGGGATATATTTGAAACAGAACAGGTAAGAAAGGTCTTGTTCAGCGGTGCCATGTCGGGTTGGTCGAGGATTTCTCCTGGGTGCTCATTCAGAGCCAGCCTCTTCTTTCATTTTGGATTTCCATTCATTCTCCCTGAGCAGCCCATTAAAAATACTAAAGCAAGTTCATGGGCCTCAGGCAGTTTCCTTTATAAACTCATCTCCGGTTACCAGACAGGTAGTTTCTGTTTCGATCTAAAATGTTGGCAAATGTGTTTAGAAATCATGAGGATGAGGTGAGCCCTCCTGAGGGCCCTTTTTTATGGCACTGTCCAAAGGTCCCTCACTGACCTCCTCATTAGCTTCCTCTGAATGCATTCCCCCTCAAAAGTGCCCTTCCTAGATGGTGGGGCACCCTCACACAGATGGGCCTCTAAGGAAGGCATCATGGAAGGAGCCCTTTATAGCACCAGTAGGGAACCTCTTCAGGTCAGGTGTTGACTGGCAGAAGAACCATGATTTCCTTGGTGTGGGGTCGTCTCTCCACTAGCTAGGACTGCTCAGACCTCCGAGGCATTTTAGTAGACAATGGAGTTGCTTGCTGTGGCCAGAAACATTCATTCTTGGAGTCAGGTCTCCTGGTGATGAAGCGTTCTGACGTGAGCTAGACACAGGCTGGGGGTCATCTGCCCCTGAGCCAGTCTGCGCGCTTGGCACCTACCCACAGTTTGTGGGTCATCTCCCAGCCATGATGGAGGACTGGAGTAGGGCTCTAGTATAAGGTCACTAATTAACCAGCCATATGTCCCTCTAGCAGAACCTTAGTCCTCCATCTTGTACCGAACGACTTCGGTGCCTCGGGTTGTCTTGGAATTCTCACATGGCCTAGCAGGCCAGAGTCACCCATCGGTCCTTCTTAGAGAGGTTCCTGGTGGTTTGCACCTCCTTTTTTTTTGGTTGTGGTTTTTTTTTTTTTTTTTGCTTTTTGGTGAGGCAGTCGGGGTTAAGTGACTTGCCCAGGGTCACACAGCTAGTGAGTGTCAAGTGTCTGAGGCCACATTTGAACTCAGGTCCTCCTGACTCCAAGGCCAGAGCCCTAATTGCGCCACCTCGCTGCCCTAGAAGAACTTTAAAAAAAAAAGTTGTACTCTCTTTGTCTTAACCCTAGAAGTGTGAAAGCATTGGTTTCATCTTCACTGCTTATTCTTTTCTTGCTGCCTGCATTTATTTTTGTTGTGTTTCTTTTGCTGGATGATGGTCTCACCTGGTTTCCTTTAGAGAAATGCCTCCAGGTTCCTGTACCATCTCTTTTGTTCTTGATGATCAGCTCAGTTTTGCAGGCTATGTTATTTGGAGAGTATAAACAGGTAGTCTATTCCACAAGGTCTCACCTTCACTTTTTCATTAAGAAGCAGTGGTCTTGAGCATCCTAAGCAACTGCGTAAAGTATGGCCTAAAGAAGGGGACAGAGCAAGGAGCCGCAGTCAGGGGCTGTGGACGATTGTCCAGCAGGGCTTCCGGTGTCGTGGCTGAGGGAGCCCAGCTCCCCTTGTCACAGCAAGAAACCACTGGAATGAAAGGAGGGGAAGGAAAAGGACATCTTCATAGGGAGAAAAGCCGTGCAGAAACACTAGTCAGACAACAAATAAATCAGTCAGTAGAAGAGAGTCCCTAACGTAGTGAAGAAGTAGGAGTCTAGAAGAAGCCACCTCCGTGTGCTGCCTCATTGCCTTCGGAGCCCCTCCCCCTCTGGCTCCAGGCGCAGCCATTTCCCTGATCCTACTCCCTCCCCACACGGCAGCTCTTTCCAGTGTTAGATAGTTCTCATTATCCAGTAGCTCCTGAGCAGAAATGTTTCTGTCTACCTTGCATCCTTGGGTCCCAGGGCCATCCCCCTTCAGGTAGTGAGCATCAGCGGGCCTTTTTTTCTCCAGCTCCTCCTGTTAGGTCATAGTTTAACGCGTCCTCGCTGGTTGTCTTCCTCTGGACCCATACTGGCTTCACCAGTGTCCTTTCCTAGATGTGGTCTGGTGAGAGGGTTGTGAGGATGGCACCTTCCGCGAAGGCGTCCTAAAGCCTCGTTAGTTGACTGGTCTGCCATGACATGTCGAGCTGTACTGAGGTTGTGTCTACTTTGGATCTCCCCCACCATCTTTCTGCCAAAGTGAGCTTGGCTTTCTGGCCAGGGCTCCTCCATCCTCTCCTTGGGCATGTACGGTTTTTAACTCAAGGGCAGTTGAAGAAAACTAAAATCATTACATAATTCTGACACATTTCGGTGCGTTTTTTAAGAGGAGTGAATTCTTTTTGCTTTCCACGGAAGAATCAAAAGATTGTCAGACGTGTAGACTGTGAGGTTCTGGTGGGTCCTGAGTAGCTGGTGAAGTCCTAACTCCGGATTTGTTTTTCCATTTTCCAGATAACCCTAGATGTATTGGCAGATATGGGTCATGAAGAATTGAAAGAAATAGGCATCAATGCATATGGGCATCGTCACAAATTAATCAAGGGGGTGGAAAGACTTTTAGGAGGGCAACAAGGTAAGATACTCATGGCGAATGGAGGCCAACAACTTGGGCCGTCTTGATTGTTTTTAGGACTGAAAAGTTGGTGGAAAATCATTCATGTAACACTTCTTGGGCCCAGCCCTGTGCTGCAGAAACCATGAAGGACACAGAGCAGTGGGCATACAAATACAGAAGCGAGACAAGTCCTGCCCTCTAGGAGCTTACGCTCTAATGGAGCTTGCGGGCTCTGAGTTAGCCTTTGTGTTCCCTGACTTGAGGGAAGTCACCGAAATGGTGGGGTCAGGGGAGAGTCAGTTGATAGCCCCTTTCCAGAGTCAGTGACTTGATTTTCTGGTTCCCCGAGGAAGAAGCAGAAAGGGGTGGAGGTCAGGGGAGTGAGCGAGAAAATGACTTTCCTGCTTCTGAGTCTCAGTCAGGAAGACCTGAGTTGACATCCGGCCTCAGACACAGACTTGCTGGGTGGTCCTGGGCATGCCGTTTCACCTTGGCCCGCCCAGGCTCCATTAGGGCAATCCCATGGTGGGCGGCGCTTTAGGGAGAGGTGACTTGCCCGGGGTCTGAGGCCGAATCTGAACTCCGTCACGTCTTTCCGTGTGACTCCGGGCTCTTGGTCTGTCCCCGCACTGAGCTGCTGTTGGGAGTTGCGCTTCATTTCTAGGAAATGGCGCCCAACCAGAGCCAAGCAAGCCCGCTTGTTTCCTCTGTGGGCCGTGGTCCGTGGGCCAGCGCAGCGTGTTGGGAAGCTCGATGAATGGGGACCGGGGGGTCAGGCGCCGAGCGTGGCCTTGAGCGGCCGCCTCATCTTCTGGGAGTGGGGGCTGTGAGGCCTGTTCTCCAAGGAGTGTCAGCTCCCTTCTGACGCACAAGCTGATTGTGGCACGGTGCACTGGAAAGACCCCTGGGTTTGGAGTCTGAGGGCCAGGGTTCAGGTTCCGGCTCTGCCATGTTCAGCCTGTAGGACCTTGGGCCGACCCCTTCCCCTCTCCGGGCCCGAGTCCCCTTGCCTGTAAAGTGAAAGGACGAGATTGCGTGACCTCCGAGACGCCGCTTCTCTGGTCCTAGCGCCTGGGTTCCAGACCCCGGAGACACCACACGGTGGCCTAGAAAGAAGAGGATGGGGCTCAGGGGAAGCAGAGGGCCCGGGCTTAGATCCTCACTCGGCTGCGGGCTGCCCTTGCCTCCCCTCCCCAGCCTCCGTTCCTGGCCTCTAAAGGAGGCCACTGGCCAGGAGGGCTCGTGGGAGCTCCTTCGGGACCGTAATCCTGCGGTTCTGCCGACACTGGGTCACTGTCCCGAATGGAGGAAGGGCAGGCCCCAGCTCGCCCTCGGCTGGTGCCAGCCGATGCCTGCAAGAGGCGGCCCCTGGGTCCGGGTCCTTCCCAGGAGCCTCGTCCGGCTTCTCTCTGGTGTCCCGTTGTCATTGTAGGGTCATATCGTCCAGGTTCTAGAGCCGGGAGGGACCTCAGAGGCCTCTTCATTTTACAGATGAGGAAACTGAGGCCCAGAGGGTGAAAGTGACTTACCCAAGGTCTACCAAGAAGTGGCAGAGCTGGGATTCGCACCCAGGCCCTTTGACTTCAAATCTAGCCCTCTTCCCATTACCTCATCCCGGTCAGAGGAGTGAGTGTGCCAGCCAGCTAGCTAGCGAAGGAGGAAGCAGCCCGGTTGGCAGCGTTTTCAGTGAGTACATGCCAGATGGAGAGGAAATGCAGAGAACGATCAGAGGTCTGAGGAGTGATTGAGCAAGCCTGGCCCCTGAGAGACGAGTGGTCAAAGGATATGAGCAGATGTTAGTAAACCACTTCCCACACCTGCCTGAGCAGTGGGGCACAATCACTGCTGAGCAGGGAAACGCAGCTTCAGACAGCCATGAGATGAGCACAAGTGGTGAGAGATAGGAGAGGAGGCCTGCTTCTTCCATGCCGGTTCAGTGTTCTGGAAAAGAACACAATGAGATTCCCTCTTTAGGAAAAGTCACACACCCTTTGACCAGAGACTCCACAAGGGAAGTCCATTCTGATAACCAGTAGCTGGAAGGTGAGGGGATTTGGGGCCTGACCATTGGGAGTGACCACACCGAGAGGTCAGGAGGGCACAGGCAGAGCCGAGGCCACGCGCCCTGGGAGGTGGACACAGGGAGGGCCGGGGGTGGGGCCGCAGGGACTGTCGTGCGGAATGATAAAAAACACAGCCTCCCTTCCCTGTGACTGGAGATCAGTGGGGACGGTCAGTTTTCTGAGCTGCGCGGTCAGGCCGTTGCTCCTCACTTTATAAAACCAAACAGCATCAGTAAATTGAGCCCGTGGAAGGCACTTGCTTTGTCTTACCTCATCGGGGGCGTGCCCCTCAGGCTGTGCATAGCCTGAGCTTCTGTACTGGGTGTTGGGGGTATGGTTTTTGGTATTTGGCGTGTTTTTACTCGAGGTGTTGGGTTTTACCTCAAACGTGCGTTGCGGCGGTGTCGTGACAGTAACTGTCTCTGTCTCTTTTCCCTTTGTAGGCACCAATCCTTACTTGACTTTTCACTGTGTTAATCAGGGAACGATCCTGTTAGACCTTGCTCCGGACGACAAGGAGTATCAGTCGGTAGAGGAAGAGGTGATGTATTTCCAAGAATGCGCTCATCAGTCAGCCGGCCGGCATTCCTGTGCGTGCAAGGACAGTGCCGAGCTTGCAGCAAGGGGCTTGGGTTCTGTGTATTGAGCCGCTGTGTGCGGGGCTTTTGTTTAGCGTGGGTTCTGTGGGCGCTGCCGACGGGCCCAGCAGGGAGCACAGGGAAGGAAACAGGTTGGACCCCGTGACTCTGGGTTGCTGAAGTTTTATATGAGAAATCCACATTGTGGGTAGCCCAAAGGACGGTGAATCGGGTGCCTCTGGTGCCTTAAAATAGACTTTTCAGGAGATAGATACTCAGAAAGAGAGGTCATGAGGAGGCTAGAACGGCCCCAGCTGATAGACACCCAGGGGCTACACATGATGCCCCCATGGGGAGGGCAAGTCTAGAGGAAGACTCACGTCAGTGAGGGGAGAGATCCTCAGAAGGATCTGTCCTTATCAGAACCAGTTCTTCTGGTCCAGGGCCCATCACTTGTACAAGAACTGCAGGCTGGTACTTACTCCTCGGCCTCAGCAACACCGGGAGTCTTGAAGGAAGCTAGAATGAAGATGTGGTAAGGTCTGGCAGGTGTCAATTGGCTTGGTGTAGAGCATGTGACTAGTGACCACCTCCGTCCAACATAAGAATTCTCAGACACCCGAGCCATCTCAGTCTCCTGTGGACTACCTCCAGTGACACGGCACTCACCTTGTGAAGCAGCAGAGTCCATTTTTGCACAATTCTCCCTTTTGCTGAGCCAAAAGCTACCTCTCTTGCAATTCTCACCCAAGGGGCCAAGAAACTAAGTCTGATCCATTTTCTGCATGGTAGTCCTTTGAGATATGCCATGTACCCTGTAAGACGGGGATTTGACCTGGAGTCCGTGCATAGATTTCTGGTGGATTTGGATCAAAAAAAAAAAATGCCACATTTATCTTCACTAACCTCTAACAGAAATGTTGCATTTACTTCTATTTAAAAACATTCGTAAATGGCGTCCTACCAGAAACAGGGGTTACTGGCTAATGGACCCAAGAATTCTGGTATCTTCAAAATCATATCCCCAGGGCCAATGAATAAATTGGCATCCTGGTTTATTTAAAAAAAAAAAAAACTTCCATAAGAGATGGTAGGCCTTGCCAGATTGTTCAAGGATGGAATAAAAAAAAACGTTAAAAATCCCTGCTGAGGCAAGCGTCTCCTGTACAAGCTAACCACATCCCTTTTCCTCACCTCTTCCAAGTGCACTCTCTACAATGTACTGCCCAGAGCTGACCCCAGCATTTGAGACTGAGGCAGCAGACAGAGCATGGACAGTTTCTAGAATCAATGAACTTGGACTTCTCTAAAACTTGGGTCCTTTTCACACAAACTGCCATCTGTCCATATCTCCTTTGACCAACATGTATAGTACCTGCTAGGCGTAAGGCCCTGTCGTAGGCACAGGGCAAAAATAAAATCGTCCCTGTCCTCAAGGCGTCTGTGTTCTGCTGGGGACGGGAAGGGTGCAGCATGTAAGCAGACAAGCATCTCTGGTCATTTGTGGAGGGAGACAATATGAACTCTGGTGGGATCCAAGCTGCAGAAATGGCAGGCCAGCTACACCTGGAGGGGATCACTCAGTATCCTGAAAAGGGGGGAAGCATTACAAGGGAGTGGAGAAAGGCACAGAGGTGGGAGACGACGTGGCAGGTTTGGGGAGTACCTGGTGGGCCACGGCAGCTTGGAAATAGAAGGCAAAGTCTGTCTAGAATGGTGGATAAGAGCCACCAGGCATGGAAGGCTTTAAATGCCAAGCAGAGTTAAGGCAGTGACGGTCAGACCTATGCAGTATGGTTTGGAGAGCGGGAAGACAAGTTGAGAGAGGGTGAGAGGGTCTGAACCTCAGTTAGAGGCTGTGTGAGGAGGGAGGAGGGTTTGGAAGTGAGAGGCAATGGGGAGTAAAGTTGATGAGAAGGATGAAGAGTTAGAGAAGATTCCATGGTGAATCTTCCATAGAGATAAGAAAAATGGAGGAGGGCTTGGGAGGATCCTTAAGTGCCATTGTGGACGTGTTGAGTTTGAGGTGCTGATGGGACCATCAGGGGCCATCCACAAAGTAGTGATGTGGAACTGTGGGCTCAGGAGAGAGATTAGGACTGGATAGATAGACCTGGGAGTCATGTGTGTAAAGAGAAAAGCTAATAAACCCATAGAGCTCTTGAGATCACGGAGGGGAGGACCCAGCACAGCTTTGGGGGGCATCCACACTTGCCACGGATGATGGTGTGTAGGTCAGAGGACGTTGCAGACAGAGCAGTGGAGGGAGGTGCCGTCGGAGCAAGATTTCTTGCCCAGCACCACTGTTGAGGTTTGTGGTGGTGGGAGAGAGGAGGAACCTGGCTCAGGATGGCCACTGCTTTCAGACTAGGTAAGATGGCAGTTGTAATTCTGAGGACAGGGGAAAGGGAAAATGTTCTGTAGAGGGCTTGGGGAGGGAAGAGAAGGTCTGGAAGGGAAGAAGGAAAGGCTTCCTGGACCCCATTGAGGGCCTAGGTGAGATGGTGGTGCCATGTTCCACTACCAACATGGGCAGCAGCTGTTGGGCATCTTATGGGTCTGGAGGAGCCGGGGACTGGGGGGTATGTCAGAGGCAGAGCTTAAGCATCCTTGGCCATCCTGACGTGGAGTCTGCCCCAGGGTAGCATATAGGGAAGAGGGTCAGGCCAGGGCGGAGGTGCTGCGGGAGGGGGGACATGAGAAAAGCCATGCTGGCCATGAAGGGGGTTAGGAAGAGGAGAGCAGATTAGAGGTCGCAGTACGAGTTCTGGGTCGAGCAGGCAATACACATCGGGGCAGTGGGTGAGGCCAGGGATGACTGAAGTAAAAGCGGAGAGATCTGGCCCTAGGAACTAGGGGGGGTCAGTGCTCTGGGAGCTTAGGAAAGGCCAGGCCCTGGGGCGGGGGGGAGGCAGACAGGCTTGTGTATAACGCATACATGTACACACACACACGGAGATATAGATAGAGAAAAGTGACTTAGAGCTTATCTTAGAGCCGGGATGGGGTGAGGAGGAAGCCCATGAACCAGGTCAGGATATGGCTGGGTAAAGAAGAGAGAGTAACCTTGACGTTGGAGGGGCTGGGGATTCAGACTGGGTGAGGGCTGGATGGCTGAGTGGTTTCAAAGGGACCGTCTCGGCAGGGCGGTGAGGAGTGTGAGGTGTGCCTACTCCTGTGTTTTGGTTCATTAGGGAAGGGGCAGCCAGATTGCTCCTGGGAGTGAGGAGTGGTTCTTGGCCAGGCACTGCCTTTCATCAGGGAAAGAAGCTGAGAAAATGGAATGAAGAAAAAGCAGAAAGGACCCTGCTGGAGAAGTGTTACATTCACGTCCATTCAGATCAGACCATCTTAGGTTCCTCCCACAGCAAGGGAAACTGGGAGAATCTCAGCTCAGCATAGCATTATTCTGTGAAAGGACATTCCCAGCACCGGGGATGATCAGAGGGATGCCGGTGAAAACCACAGGAGAAGATTGTGCCAGCCGGGAAAGGAATGATCTAGATCGCTTCGCCTGAAAGAGATCACCGACAGAAGCGACCGCGAGAAGGCGGGCAGCGCAGGAAGACCCCAGCAGGCATGGATTCAGAGCTGGGAGGGAGGAGGGTGGTCATCTAGCCGAAACTCCTCACTCTGTAGAGAAGGAAACTGAGGCCCAGGGAGAGTAGGTGACTTGGCCAGCCAAAGATCACAAGAACACCAAGAAACCAGCGCTGTGGTTTCGAAGCCCTCCAGGTACGTGGAAGTGGTCCTGCTCCTGAACAGCATGCATCCTGGGTCCCCTCACTTCCCTCCTCCAAGTCGACGCTGTGAGCGCTTCCGTTGAGCCTTAGTCTTTGTGTTCCCAGAAGAATTGGGAAAGTCCTGACGGTGCTCTGTGCCAGCTTTTCCATGTGTTCAGTCTGGCACGTCCAGTGCTTCCCACGGGCCGCATGTTTACGAGCTCCAGAATAGCAGTGTGTGCCTCGGGGGAGACGTTTGCCCAGAGAGTGGCGGGGCAGCGATTCTGCCGTATGAGAGCAGGAGCCCCAGAGGCACACCCCCCGTCGACAGAGGAGTCCAGCCAAGAGCTGCAGCTGTTTTCCTCAGGCACCCACACTCACTGGAAAAGCAGAATCATGACTGCTGGTAAATACCTCCCCCCGTGCTGTTGACTTCTTTGCACAGTCACGGGTGTCCGGTCCCTGCGTGAGGCCGTGCCACTAAAGAGGAATTGCGCAGCAGCTTGCAGGCAGAGACCCTGGACAGGTTATGCAGCAGAGATGATGCGCCACCTGACAGACGTCATCCAGACAGAGATGGAAGCAGTGGCCCCAGGATTGGCGCTTTGGGGATTGACTTTGTGACAACTGACAGCAGATCGGTAAAAAACACAGATTTCCAGGGAATTGTTTTCTGAAATAAAAAATAGAATGTGCCAACCGGCACAAAATAGCCACGTATGGATGGGGAGTCTTGTGATGCAGCGTGGTTTTTATTCCTCCGTTTGGCCTTTCTCTTTGCAGCCTTTAGGAGGGTGTGTCAGCAGAATGGGGTAGCCATGTTTAAATTCAAGCATCTCTCCATGACGGCTTGCTCCCTGCCCACTTCCTTACTCCTGAACTTAGTGAAATATTTGGAGATAAATAATAGTGACAGCTAGCATGCTTAACACCCAGGAAAGACAGAGGGTAGAGGTGAAATGTTGACAGGGATGCGAGGAGACCAGGTGGTCCAGGAAGACGTCTTCACGCTTGGAGCTGGGGCACGTAAGAAGCAACTAACTGGCCATGTGGCCCGCTGATCTGATGCCAGCTCTGTAATCCTAACGTGCTGGTCCTCTGGGCGATGCCGTCACTTTGGCCATTTCATTCTTTTATACAGATGCAGAGTACAATCAGAGAACACAGAGACGGAGGTAATGCTGGAGGCATCTTCAACCGGTACAACGTCATTAGGGTAAGTGTGGTAAGATTTGCACTTGCTGGTGCATTCCATGTGGGCCACCCCGCTTTGACCTCAGACAGGGCCTCCCTCTCCCTCCTCCTGTGCCCTCCTCGCCAAGGGCTGGAAGGAGACAGAGACCCAGTGGGAGCAGTGGTGCTCCCCGTAGGGTGGGAGTGGCGGGGAGAGCGTGGGTGTCCCCCCCCAGGCGTACCCTCAGGTTTGTACCGACCATAGTGACAGGTGGTAGATTGAGGGGCTCAGGCAGAGAGGCTCCCATGTGAATTCTGACTTCAGGGGGTGCCTGTCCTCTGTGGCAGGAGACAATGTTTTCCACTTTGTTTATAGAGGGGTGAATAGATAGAAGGTGCATAAGAACTGTGCCAAACAGGATCCTCCCATTGGATGGAAAGAGAACTTTGGTAAAGGGCCTTCCCTTCCTGCTCAGCTGTCTGGTCAGGGGGGTGGCTGTGCTTCTCGTGGGTCCTTCCAAGCAGGAAACAAGCCTTGTGAGAAGCCTGAGGTGTCTGCTGAACACAGGCCAGCCTAGCACCATGGAGAGCGACTGCACCCAGCTTGCGCGCTCGGGGGTGCAGGGAGGACCTCTCTTGTCTGTCTGTGTCTGTCTGTCTGCTGCCGCTTACAGTAACAGTCTGAAGCCAGGAGGGTGTGCTGTCACCACGACCCAGCGGAGGCAGAGGGAGGAAATGCTTCCTGGCCCAGCGGTGCAAGAGGGCAAGGGACCCGCCACCGCAGGGCATTTGACAGGTTCCCCCTCCTTCCTGGAGCTGTCAAAGCTCCACTTGGCAGAGGCATAGGGGGCCTCCAGAAGGAGGCCCTGGAAGCCAGAGGGCAGGACCTGGGGAGGGATCCGGGCAGGCAGTAGCTGCCATGAGCAGGATCAGATGTGTGCATTTCATCACCTGCGCAGCCATGGCTTTGTGGTAGGGGAGGACGAGGGAGCTGCTTGAGACATACAGGGCAGTTATGCCTTGCCATTGGTCATACAGCTCATCAGTGTCTGTGGTAGGATTTGTACCCAGACTTACTGGGTCATGCTACCTCACAAAAAAAGATGTCTTTGTGGGAACAAAAATAATTCCACTAAGTAGCAAAATGTCAGGCTCGTCCTTTCGCTTTCTCAGTCTCACAGTGTCATTTGGCAAACATACTTGACTGACAGTCCATGCCTGATATTGTCTCACCGCTGCAGATTCAGAAGGTTGTGAACAAGAAATTACGGGAACGATTCTGTCACAGACAGAAGGAGGTGTCAGAAGAGAATCACAACCATCACAATGAACGCATGCTGTTCCATGGTGAGGACCCTTTCCATCGTGTGTGCTGGATAGACTCCCAGGGGCAAGGGGTTTGGAGTGGGAGAGCTGTGTGGTTGTTCCTGCTAGCTCAGTGCTCGGAGCCCACACAGGGCAGCGCGAGGTCAGGGGAAGGCCCTGGCGCCAGCACTGTTTCCTTGGTGGTGCATGCAGGGAATCCAGCTCCATGCCAGCAGCACCTGTGTGAGTCCCAAGAATCCCGTGGCTGGGCTGTCTGGTAAAGCCTGTGGACGGACCGTTCTCAAAACCATGTTTGTAAATGCATAAGAGAAAAGAGGCAGGGTCACAAAGAAAGACCGTTCATTAAGAAACAAGCTCGGAGAACTCTGGGCTAAGAAGCCCTGATCTCAATAAACAGAGCAGTACATAGTAGGTACCGTGCGTTGTAGTTCTGTTCATTTTCTACACAGAAACTGATACGTGGTTTGTGTGGGTTGGTTTTTTTATGACTTTCACATTTTTGTCAGGGACTTCCTAAACCCCATAAATAATGTTCTAGAGTCAGAGCTAGAAGAAACCTCAGCGGCCGTAGAGTGCGCTAAGTAGGAAACTGAGGCCTAAAGAGATTAAGGGATTTGCCAAGATCTCTCAGCTACAAAGTGTCTGAGCTGAGACTTCACCGAGAGCCTGGTCTCAGACCACTCAGATGGAACCGCGGACTCCTGGACCGAGGCTCTCTCCTGTTCATCACCTTCAGCCTGATTCTTATCTAGAGAACCTAGCCAGCATCCTGCGGGCTTTCCTCCAGCTCCCGGTATCCCCGGCTAATACAGGTGGTGTCACTCTTTGATCCCTCGTTCTTTTTGACATGACAGCATCAGCCAGCTTCTCTGGTCATATGGTGTCTTGATGAAATCTTCATCCTGCTACTTCATGCTGCAGCCTTTGGACTACCTACCTCAGGGTCTCTCCAGCACCTTTCAGTTTCTTCAGAAATGGTGGCATTCCATGCTGTAGTGTAACTGTGAAAATATGGGTGCTAAAAAGAGGGTCTTTTGTTCGAGAAAGCGGCTTGGATTGTTAAAAGGCCTGGGCAGTTTGCCAAATGCATTCCATCCAGCTTTTTTCCTCATGAGCTCTTCTAAGCTCAGCTCCTTGGCCTTCTGTAGTACTTACCCAAGATAAGACACATTCACAGATCCATTCATCCTTAGTAAACCATCCCCTTATTTCCTGACTGTAATCTTCTAGGCCCTGTATGTTTGTTGGCCTAATCTGTTTTGAGTGCCTTTCAGTCTGTAGTTTGATGTGATCAGCACAAAGTCATTCACAAACAGAAGTGTCTGGAGAACTTTCTATAAAAAATGATTCTTTTCTTAAAAAAAAATACATTTTTTTTTTCAATCAGCAAAAATCCAACTTCTCTCCCTGCCACCCAGCCCCCCACACCCCTTTGAGAAAGAAAGAAAAATATATGTTGGCTGTATCCAAATACATACACATATCACATACATACATACAATAAATGGATGGATGGATGTAAGTCATGAGTCCTTTATGAAGAGGACTTGTTTCCTCGTGAGTCCTTTGCAGTCACCCTTGGTCATTATACTGATCTGTTCCTAAGTCTTTCAAAGTTGTTTGACTTTACAATATTGTTGTCTTTGTATGAAGGCTCTCCTAGTTCTGTTCACTTCGCTCTGTGTGATTTCTACAAGCTTATCTGAAACTGGCCCCCTTTATCATTTCTTACAGTGCAGTAGTGTTCCATCACATGTACATAGGTCTGTGTGTGTATATCTGTGCACACACTTTACACACAGGTACCATCATCTGTTCAGCCCTTCCCCACCTGATGAATCCACTCTCAATTTCTCATTCTTTGCCACTGCAAAAAGAGCTCCAAATATTTTTGTACATACTTAGGAGTTTGCTTTACTGCCTTAGCCTAACCTCCCCCCTCTCCCTTCTCCCTCTTGTTTCTCTGTTGAGTAAATGCATTTCTGGGCACAAGTCTATGCGCGTTCCCATCCTTTCCTCTTTGTGCACACTTCTGTTAGTGAGATAATTGTGCCACCTTCCACCCCTCCCCAGTTTATTCCTCTTCTCCCACCCCCCCTTCCCATTCTTCTTTTAAAATTATCAGCACAACAGAAGCACTCCTGGGCCTTCTGTCTGATTAGACTCCTGTATCATCTACCCATATTAAAATGTAAGCCGTTGGTCCTTGTTTAATCACTTAGGATTGTTCACGTTTACTTTTCTGTGTTTCTTGTGACTGCTGTGTTTGCACTGTACGGTTTCTTTGTGGCTCTGGTCTTTTCATCAAGAATGCTTAGAAGTGTTCTTATTTCACTGAACATTGATTTTTTTCCCCTGTGGGAATGTATTCAGTTTTGCTGATGAAGTTACAAGCTAGATCTTTTGCTTTCTGGACAATTGAATTCCAAGCACTCCACTCTTTGAATTAGTGGCTGCTAGATTCTGTATGACCCTAACTTGGCTCCTCAGTACTTGAATTCTTTCTGGATGCTCAGCAGTATTTTTCCTTTGACCTGGAATCTTTAATTTTAGGATTTTTTTGCATCAGGTAACCATTGGATTCTTTCTATTTCTGCTTTTGTCTTTCTGATTATAAGAGATCTGGGCAGTTTTCTTTGATCGTTTCTTGAAATATGATGTGTCTTGACTGTTTTTTTGGTCATGTCTTTCAGGTAGTCCAGTGGTTATAAGCTCCTTAAGGTCAGGGACAGTTTCTTACCTCTTTTTCTATCCCTAGCACTTAGCACAGTGCCTGGCACGTAGTAGACACTCAGTAAATATTGATTGATGGGTTGATTTTTAAAAAATATTTCTACTCAGGGCAGCTAGGTGGCACAGTGGATAGAGTACCAGCCCTGGAGTCAGGAGGACCTGAGTTCAAATCTGTCCTCGGACCAGATACTTGATGCTTACTAGCTGTGTGACCCTGAGCAAGTCACTTAACCCCAGTTGCCTTAAAAAAAAAAAATTCTGCTCAATCTGTTTTCCACATCAGTTGTTTTTTGCTACGTGAGATACCTTACCTTTTCTTCTGTTTTCCTCAGTGTTTTGACTTTGCTTTAGTATTTCTTGTCTCATTGTCATTAGCATCTGTCTGGTCTGTTCTAATTTTCAGGGAATTTATTCCTCGAGCAGAGTTTCGTGTATCATGCGTTACGCTGTTGAATCTCTTTCCAGTCCTTAATCCTCATTTCTTCAGCATTCTTTTCCCCTCGTGCTCTTATTTCGTTATACACGCTGTTCTGTCTCTCTTTTTTCACTTGGCACTTCACCTCCTCTAGGGAGAATCTTGTGAGGCAGCTGTTTGAGATGTCTTGCAGTCGTCCTCTTCCTCTGGGCTTCAGTCCTTGCCACCGTCATAGCTGTTCACAGCGCTTTGTTTTGTCCCCTGCCGCCCCTTCTTCCAGCCTGCTTTCTGATTTCAGACTTTGTGTCAGGCCTTCATTCTGCATACTTCTGGAGAGGAATGGCTGGGCTCGGGACAAGAGCTCAGCCTGCACACCTGTAAGCTTTCAGCGCTCCCAAGGTGATCTGATCACTGTCCCACTGGTCTTGAACTCAGCAACCTTTCCCAAGCTGGGTTTGGGAGCAGGTTTGTGGACTTGCCCTGTTTGGAGTTCCAGTCAGCCGGAATGACAGAACTGCAGCTTCAGACTGGGCTCGAAGTTGGAGCTGAGTCTCTGCCCCATTCCTGGGGTCACGCAGCTGCTGTTTGCTTCTGGGCTTGCTCAGGACACAGCCTGGAATGCCAATCGGCAAAGACGCCCTCCTCGGTCCGCCTTGGTTCTGGGATCTGGAGCCCGGGTAATGAAAAACAGAGCTGCCAGTTGGAGTGCACATCTGCTCCTGCACCCTAACCCTGTACAAGTTTAGATCCTCTGTGGCAGATCTGGGCCCTCTCCGTGCTCCGATACACAGCCTCTCCCTGCACTAGAATCATCTGTATGGTATACTTCTGCCTGGGCCTTGTCCTCATTGTCCACAGACCTCCCTGTCCGTCTTCCTTTGCTACCCTGGACCAGAGAAATGGCTCGCTGTGATTTTTTTTTTCTTAGATTTCCCAGTCAAGATTTGGGTCTGGTGCATTTTCTAGATCTGTGTGGGGGTTTTGTCAGGGAAGCTCTTATTTCTTCTTAGAGTCTGAGTTTCCATAGGACATCCTCCGTGACAGTTGGCTACACCTTTCCCAAACTCGGTTCTCCCACTTGTATAACCCCAGACTTGATGTTCCTGAACAACCAGTAGTTGAGCAAACTTTTGTCAGGAGTTGTATCTTTTAAGGAATCTGTATTTCTGGGAGGCCAGTGAAGTAGCTGTTTGAGGTGATTCCATCCTCTCCCTACAGGAAACAGAATTAAATGGTACACGTGGTCACTTCACCTTGTGTTACCTCTGGGAATCCAGCAAGAAGATAATTACCTCTCAGTGCCAGCACCCATTGCTGATGAGAGGAGGTCTGCACAATAAACGAGGTGTCACAAACCAAGCGAGTACTGTGTCTGCAATAGGAAGGTAGTAGGCACACTGACAAACTCTGGTTCTGGACTAAGAAATGAAAGAGGACGATGAATTCCATTTCACCGTATCTTATCTGTTGGGCATTTTGCAACATTTAAATTACAAATTGAGCTCCAGAAAAAGAAAAGTCACTTTGGGGAAGTGACCTGAGTTGCAGTGATATGTACTGGCCTACCAGAAGGATGGACAGTCAGACCATTTGTATTTGGGAAGATGAACTCTAAGGTGTCTAAGAGATGAGCTGTAGGGTTTGTGAAATGAGGCCCAAAATGTCCTTGGTCCACTGAGACCACACCCTCCCAGGCCAGCCTGCTGCACAGTGGTAGTAACTCACTGAGGCACGGAGCTATCAGACTGCCCAGCTCAGACCTTGTGTCATCAGTCAGGGCTCACAAAAGCTGCTTTTGTCTCCCTCTCTCCTAGGCTCTCCTTTCATTAACGCCATTATTCACAAAGGATTCGATGAGAGACATGCATACATAGGGGGCATGTTTGGTGCTGGGATTTATTTTGCAGAGAATTCTTCTAAAAGTAACCAGTATGTTTATGGAATTGGAGGTGGTACTGGTTGTCCCACACACAAAGACAGGTCCTGTTACATCTGTCACAGGTGAGTATCTGGTTGCATTGATTCCTAAGAGTCAGTGGTTTTCGGAAAAGGTCTGCAGCCACCCAGGCAGGTACTGAACCAGGAAGGGGAGGTGGGGCGTCTTCTTCAGAGGAGATGTCGTGAACTGGGGGGGAAGCACGGGACATGGAGTCAGCAGAGACCTGGGTCCATATCCCAGGCCTGACACTGTCTAACCCTGGGCAACTCACCTAACGTCCTGGGGCCTCAGCTTCCTCATCCGTAGCATGGGGATAATTATCCCTTTAATACCTGCCTCCTAGGGCTGTGGAAACACAGATGAGACAGTGTCTATAAAATCATTCAGTCAGCTAATGTGTACCAACGCCGAAAGTACGGAGAAAAGCAGAAGAGCAGACGGCACGTCAGCAGACAAGATAGAGACAGGATCAACTGGAGACGACCAAGAGAGGGGAGGCCCTGACATCTAAGGGCACACTTGGAGGAAGCCAGAGAAGCCAGGAGGGAGAGAGTTCTAAGCATGGAGGACAGCCAGAGAAAATGCCTCTGAGGCGGGAGATGGAGGGTCTTGGGGGAAGGGAGGCTGCTAATCTGCCAAGGACTTGTTATATATATGATCTCATTGGATTCTGTGAGGTTGGTGTTATTAGCCCATTGGGCAGGTGAGCAAACTGAGGCAAGCAGAGGTGGTGGCTCGCCCAGGGCCACGTAGCTGGGAAGCATCTGAGACCAGATTTGAACTAGGTCTTCTTGATTCCAAGCCCAGTGCTCCATCCATCATGCCACCATCTGCCTCCATGATAAAAATAAATGACAAAACCATGTCACGCTCCTTTCTCTACAGGCAAATGCTTTTCTGTCGAGTGACTCTTGGGAAATCCTTTCTCCAGTTCAGCACCATGAAAATGGCCCACGCGCCCCCCGGCCATCACTCTGTTATTGGCAGACCTAGTGTCAATGGTCTCGCATACGCAGAGTATGTGATCTACAGAGGAGAACAGGTATGTGGGGTGCAGGGCGGACCCCAGCAGATGGACCGGCCTTCCCACAGGCCTGGGCTGAGGAGGCGGTTGGCATGGGGAACTGACTACCTGGCAGTATTTCTTTGGCCTTGGTTTCCCTGTAATCTTACGTGTTCAATTATGTGCCCTTCAAAGCATTCTCCAGAGAAGGGCCCCCCAGGCTTCACCATACTGCCACAGGGATCCAAGACATGGTAAAAGTCAGCTCCCTGGAGAAAGGCAGTGTCTTGGCAGCCCGGGGTCACAGAGGCAGGACTGGAACCCAGGACTTGGTGACCCCCAAGGCCAGCTCCCTTCCCACTACCCCAGGCTGCCTGACATAATGAGGCAGGACCATGGAGAGGAGAGTGCTGAAGGGCACTTGGAGGTCACTAGCATTTTGGGGTGTTGGCATGGCAGCCCAAGGGCTGGAGTTGAGAAGTGGAGGCTGGAGCAAAGCTGAGGATGGGTCAGCAGGAGCCAGAGCAGGGCTTGAGATTTGCTGAACATCCATCCATCCATCCATCCATCCATCCATCCATCCATCCAGCTCTGTTGGAAAGGCAAAGTGAGTCTGACTTTATGTTGGAAATGCCTTGAAGAATCACAACCCACAACATGAGAAGCTTCTGATCAAAGTCAGCCAAAGGAAGAAGCTGATTCAGGCCAAAGACCGTGCTGGAGTCTGGAACCTGGTGAGCAGGTCAGGACCCTCCCCTCTTCAGGAAGGGTCTGCTGAGGACAGCCAGAGGAGCTGGGCCGGACTGCGACAGAAGGGTTTAGGGGAGCTCCCGGGAGGTTCCTGCTGACGAGGACTCAGCAGTGAAGTGAGTTCCCAAAGAGTGGGGTGACATTTCAATGGTTCGGTGTAGCTCGACCCACCCCAGCTTTCCGCGGGAGTGACTTGTGCAGATTCTGCTGGTCTTGAAAGATTCTCTCATTCACCAGAGATTTACGAAGTGTGCCTGCCTTGACCTACTGCCTCAGAATTCTGTGGAAGGCACCGAGAGAGACCAGAAGAGTGGTGACAAAGGCCCTGCCCTCAGGGAGCTTACTGCCACCTAGTAAAGTGAGTCTGTGGATGAAGGGGATAGGTGCCTATGCTGCAGGGCAGCACGGCCGAAAAGGAGGTCTCCTCCCGAGGGCACTCTGGCAAAGCCGTAGGAGTGAGGCCGCATCTGGACTAGACTTTGAAGGCTGGGCGTGGGTGGCAGCACATCGCATGGTGGACAATGGTACGGTATCTAGGGAGAATCGCTTTCTGTTGGGAGAACAGCTAGAGACTTTGAAGCCTGAGCACCTGTTGGGGGCAAGAGGGAGGGGTTACGCTACCAATCAACATGGGGAAGTGGGGAGAGAAGGGCAGTTTCTTAGCATCTTAGGTTGAATGTGCCAGTGCAGCATTGAGGTCGAAGTGCCCAGCGGGCTGCTGGAGGGGTGGCATCAGCCCTTAGAAGAGAGATGAAGCCTAGAAGCCTAGATCTGGGAAACCACTGCAAACCTTAGTGCATGATAGGAAGGAGAGATGATCATTGAAACCATGGGGACAGACAAAGGGTAAAGAAAATAGGGCCTCGGGGCTATTCTCAAACTGAGGGGTGGGAAATAAAAAGAAAACAAAAACAGCCAAGTCAGCGAAGAATGACCTCCCCAAGAGGTAGAGGCTGAAACATAAAAGTGGCCTGTCAGGGAGGCCAAGAAAGGAGCAGTAGAAAGAAGGTGAGGACAGGACGGAAAAGCTTTTGGACTTGGCAAGTAAGAGGTCATTGGCAATGGGGAAAGCAGAGACAGAAACCATATTAGATTGTGGGAGGCCAAGGCATGAGTGGCTGGTTAGGGAGCAAGGGCAGACGATTCCTTCTCGAGATGTACCTCACGTTCCCTTTGGCCCAACAATACCTGCTAGAGCTGCACCCCAGAGAGGGCAGAGAAAGAGAAAATGGACCCATGTGGACAGAAACGTTTATGGCAGCTCTTCTTGTGGTGGCAAATTATTGGAAACTGAGAAGAAGCCCATCGGCTGGGGAAGGGCCGCACGAGTTGTGGCACGTGAACGTGATGGAATACTACTGGCTCGTAAGAAGTGGTGAGGGGGGTGCTCCCAGAAAAGCCTGGAAGACTTGTGTGCACTGACATAAAAGAGAAGCGAGCACAACCAGGAGAACGTCATGCACGGTGACGGCTGTGAAAGACTTGGCTGCCCAGCTCAGGACGGTGAGGCTGGCAGTCGAAGGACTCCGGGATAAAACATGCTGCCCACCTCCGGAGAGCGAGCGGATGGACTCGGGGGGCCGGAGTGAAACAGCTTCTCCTTTGTTGTGTATGAGTGTCCACATTTGTAATAGGTTTGGGGTTTTTTGTCTTCATGGGGCGGGGGGGCAGAGAATCTGGAACTGGGGTAAGAGGAATTTGTGCTTTAAAAAAATAAAATAAACAGGAAAAGCTTGTAGGAGGGCTTTGGGGGCAGGAGACTGAAGTCGGAGGTGTCAGCCTTCCTGGAGGAGATACCAGAGTGGCTGCCATCCTTGGGTGGTTGGTTCAAGGGAAACCTCCCCCCCTCCCCCAGCTCTGTAGCTGCCCTCTGTTCTTTCATTATGTCCAGTCCAGAGCATATGGCTTAGCGACAACAGGTGAGTACAAACCAAGAAAAGGAGGGTGAGGCTTAATTAATTATGAGGATCCAAATAGAAATCCTGTTTTAACTTACTGCTTAGCTAAGAATATGTCGCCCTCTCCATACTGGTTTGTGCGCATGTGTTCACGAGGCTTGTGACAAGCCTCAGACAGCCGTAGCGGGGACACAAGCACTCCTCCTCCGAGGGGCACCCTCACTGTGGTGCCGGCCATGGCCTTGATGCATCTGTCCTTCTCCGTAGGCCTACCCGGAGTATCTCATCACCTACCAGATCATGAAGCCGGACGCCCCCGCCCAGACGGCCACGACGGCGGAGCAGAAGACCTAGGAGGGCCCGGGCCGACGCCACATGGGACTTAGACCTGAGACTGGATTACATGTGATTGTTTCCCAAAACCAAGACACCCCATAAAAATCCTGACAGCCCAGAAACCAGCCGTTTGTCTTTTCTAAAGCCTCGCTCTAGCGATGACTCTGCTCCCGGCTCCGCTGCTCCCATCTGCCCCCGGGGCGGCCTCTTCTCGGGGCTCAGGCGGGGTCACCCTCCCCGCCCGGCCAGGGTCTAGCCTGGGGGGCACTGCGGGCGGTGGTGTCGTCAGCGTCGAAACTCCAGGCATCCCTGCTCGGGCTGGGCCATTGCATACGAACCACACGAAGCCCGTGCCCATGGACCGTGCGTTTTAGAGAGGCATAATCAGCTATTTATTTTTTTGGGGGTGGGGGGGAAACAATATTTGAAAATGAGCCAGGACCTTCTTGAGAATATTTTGCACAGTCCAACGACTCAAATCCTCAGCAGCGCAAGGCAGACCTATTACTCACCCAGAAGGGTTTGGTCCGATTCTTCTGGTTTGTGTTTTTATGTTTGTGCTTGGCATAGAATGCTTTTCTGTCAAAAACACAATGAGCGCTTTCTTTTCAGTCTGGCCCGTTTTCCAAGGGAAGGGTACCCAAACAGCCAGGGCAAGTTCACAGCCTCCCAAGGGGGGGTGAGAAGCAGGTGACCCTCCCCCCCAAGGTCAAAGTGCCAGTGGATCTCTGCTGAATTTGACCCAGGGAGGGGGCTGTCTAGCAGCAGAATGAAACGCCTCCAGGGAGACAGGGTCCGAGGTGTGCCAGGGTTTTGAGAAGCAGAGGCCCCCTTGCCAAAACGAAGTAGCCAGAAGGTCATCTGCGTTAACAGGGAGGGGAGGAATCCTTCACTTTGTTAACTAGGAGTCACAGAATAAATGAAATGGTGGCAAGTGGTGTTGGAAAGCACATTCCACACCAACCTAACGAAGGAACTGAGGTGAACCTCCGACTTTGGACCAGCACATGAGGCAGGGCAGGTTTCCCTCCCCGTTTTTTGCCTCAAAGTTGGAGGTTCATCTCAGTTCCTTTGTTTGGTTGGTTTGGAATGTGCCCCACATTTTCTTAATCAAAGGTGTGGACACCCCCAGCCCTTGTGGATGTGTTTCAGAGATTCACTCGGTAGAGATGTCACTGGTCTGAGACGATATTGGCTGGGCTCCGAGGCTCAGCTTTTCAGTCCGTGGGTCAGGGTCTGGAGGTGGGGAGACAGGAGGCCCTGTGGCCCTTGCTGTAGAGGTGGTTGTCCCTTCCTTGCCTTGTGTTTGTCCGTGGCTCATCACACCCTGGGGTCCATCCTTTCATAGACCTTGAAGCAGGAGTGGCCAGCCTTGAATGAGAAGGCTAGAGAAGCTGTCCAAAGCAAACTTTGAGCCTTTCGTTTTTAGGACCCTGGTAGCTGATTCCCCCAAAAGTCATGTAGGGTAGCCTATGGTGTCTCACAGTCCTGTTTCTTTTTGGTTTGAGCCCACTGCCAGCTAGCGTGGGCATCTAGGCCTGGCCGGGCACTTGGGACCCTCAGGTGTGTCAGCAGCAGGGAGCACCAGGGCAGCTTCCCCTGAAGGGTCAGTGACGCCTTCAAGTCCCAGTGGCCACAGGAGGACAAGTTTGACCTTCACTTTCAGCCTTCTGATGCAAATGTTCAGCAAATGAGGGGAATGCTTTCATGCCTAGTAATTTTCCCTTACTGTGAGAAGTGCCCATTACCTGCCCTCCCTGTATGGGTATAGTTCTCTACCTTAAACACAGTTGTGGACCTCAGTGAAGCAACAAGGTTGGTTATCGTGGTGTCAGTGGGAAGGGATTCCAGAAGAAAGCCGACCTCTAGTCTGTCAACGTTTGTGGTTTTCCCTGTGCGAACAGAATTCCTGGGGGTGCTGGGTTCAGACTCGATCCTTAGAAGAAGGAAAGGTGGCCAGCCTTAGGCATCTGAAGTGGGGAGAAGAGGGAAGGAGAACCTTCGGAGGAAGACCCTCGGACTAGCTGTTGCCCAGTGATGGTTGGAGTCTGCAGAACGGAGGAGCGGGAAAGGACTTTGGGGGTGATGGGGTAGATGAGATTCCTGTGTGAGGGCAAGTTGGCCCTGGGATTTTTCTGCAGCAGACCACCCTTGGATTCAGATCTAAAGGCCTGGTCACCATTGTATTTGAAGGTTAGGACAAGTCTAATGCATTCGAAATGTCCATTTAAAGCAAGGGGAAAGGCCCTCCAAATCATTACAAGTTGCATGTTAAATTTCAGAGTCAAGTGAATTTCCCTCCTCTTTGAAGAAAAACTAGCCATCTGGAGGTCATTGCTATGCTCTTTCTCAAACGTGCATCAATTTGTCTTCTAAGTCAAGTAGAAAAGAACGGCAGAAAATGCAAAACTGTTGTGCTGCCTGGGGCCTGGCCCCGATGGAGCTGCTTTCCTGGCATGAATGCTTCTCCTTCCCCCCTTCTGCCTTCTCCTTTGGCCCCGCTCACCTTCCCAACTCTGCTTACCCTCTCCTCCCTCCTCTTAGCCCCTCCCAGGGGCTCAGTGGCAGCAGAGCCAGAGGGTCAGCGCATGTCATAGCAAGCCAACCACATTGTCTTCGAGTTGAGCATTCCCAGGTAGTTAGCCTTTCAAGCAAGTGAAATAGAATAATCACTCTGGGGAGTTTTCTTGGATCGAGAGACCTCGTGCAGGAACCACAAATAAATAGGCTTAGTGTCAGCAGCTCTGACTCTAGGATATCCGAGGAAAAGATCTCCTGCTTTGGAACATGGAAGAAAGTGCCTAAAAGAAGAAACAAAGATTGAGGTCCCATTACTGTCATCAGCATTACATTGTTATAGAAAAGTGGGTTTAACATTGTCTTCTATTACATTTCATCTCCCCACTCCTATGAAGACTGTGGACACATTGTGTGTGATCTCCATGGTCCCCAGTGTCAGGATTCCTATAAACTGCCTTCAAAAGCAGGAAATTTATTCTAAGCACTTTTCTCTTGTCTAGCCAGACTCCAGTCCTCTCCAACCAGCTATAATACCCACCTACTTCCTTTGCTCTGTTAAGAGACTGTGTAAAAATAGAATCTTTTTGGCCTTCTGGGCCAATTCTCTTGACTGACATAACATTGAATTTCACCTCAGAAATTTACTGTGTAAAACGGTAATTAGATGTTTCACATGTTCCCTTGGTACTAGTTTAAGGAAAGGGAATGGAATTTGGGGTGAAATTAATGGGTGGCTCTTAGGTTTGATATACCCAACCTATTAATAATGAACTTTTCTCCAAAAGAGCACCATCAGTTGGAGGATTGCAAAGTTTCTTCCTCATTTCTGAGAGCTGTAGAAAGTTCTCATTATGACAAGAACTTAGTCACCAAGCGCTATTGAGATAAAATTCCATCCGTGAGAATGTTCCCCCTGCTGCACCCCTAATTCATCTCATCTCGTGCCAATTCTTATCCATTCTTTTGGATCTCATGAAACAGGCCCCTTCTATATCCCAACAAGCAAAGGGATGGCCTCCCTGGGCCTGTGTTTCCTTCAGTATGAGAAACTGGCTTGCGAGGTAAGGAATGGGCTCGGTATCCCTCCAGGTTTGCTGTAGGCCTCCCACTCATTCGGAAGGAAGAAAATGGAAACATTTACATATTGGATATGATTGCTATCTTTAAATGTTAAACGAGGGAACAGATTTGTCCTGCAGACTCCCTCCCAGAAGGGAGAATTGGTACCACATGGTAGATATTCCAGGGAAGGCGTTTGCGCCCCACCTTAGAGGGAAGCATTTCCTAGTGATCACAGCTGGTGGTGAGTTGACTGTAACATGATCTGTTTCCTTTCACGTTGAGGGATCACTTGGGGATGTGTTGGCAAGGAGACTGGACTCGGTAACCTTTCTGGTCTGTGATTCTAGGTCCAATAGACAATTTCTGAGAGATGCCAGTCAGTTGGGCATTTTGTGGGAACACATTTCCTTCTAGGGCTGGGGCATGGGGGCAGCCTGTTGACATCTATCTCCCTATCTGGCTGCTGTCTAAAGTCTGCCAGGGTTTGAGAAAATGCTGGGAAAATGACCCAAACTTTGCATGTAGGGCACAAAACCTGACCCTAGAATGAAACCCTGTAGGATGGAAATCTTACACTGGAGCATTTTTACTGATTTGAAATAGGTTCCCGAAGTGAAAGCCAGAAAACATCCAAACAGATTTTAGATATTGCTAGGGCCAGCTTGGAAAGGATTTTGAAGGCAGAGGATGCATTCAGGTGTTTCGACCCTTTCTGCCCTTCACAAAACATACTTGTGTTGGGGCCATCTCCCCAAGACCACGAGTGGTGCCGACGGTCCTTTCCTGATCCACGAGCCTGTGGATAAGACCAAGGGCCAGGGCTCCCCACGTAGGGAAGCTTTGGAATCAGATGGTGAGGGGGCCCCGTTGCTTGGGCTCAGTCTGCAGGAAAGGCACCTTCCCTTCCGCCTCCTGCTGTTGAGGCCACGCTCTGGAAACTGATGCATACACACTGAGCATCTTTGTACTCTGCTACACGACTGGGCGCGTGATTTCAGCAGAGTGGGTGGGCACAAGTGGCAGTCCCCATGGAGGCCCACCCCCTCATTTGTGGCTCCCAGTGCTGCCCTCCAGCTGTCCGTCTTTGTCTCAAGTGCTTGCCCTGTGACCAGCCCACCTTTCCCCCGTCCCTGTTCTCCATCATGTCTTTCACACCATTTCTCACTCACGCGCAAGTTGTCCTTGGTGACTTTGGGTTACTTGTCATGTGGATTCTTCCAGAACCATGGCGGCAAATGATTCCCAGCCATAGAATAGCTCGAAGACTCACTGTCCGAAGGTGGGTGGCGGCGGCTGCGGCAGTAGCTGGGTCCTCCTAAATGCGTTAATCTGTGAAACAGTCTGTCCCTTTGAGCGCTTCTTGTGACTGGTGGCACCCCGTTCCCCTTTGGTGTCCACACGTGTGCTTGTTTACCTCTTAGCTAAACGATGTGCTGTTAGAAGAAGGTGGTGCGTTAGCGTTGGCAGCGATCGGCAGCGGCCCGGGTGTTGATTTGCGTTGTGTTCCCAGTTGTGGTGTTTGTCTCGGTGTGCCCCGGCTCACGGCCGGGGGGTTTGGTTGACTTTGTGTTCCCTCTGTCGTGACTCCCTCCTGGTTTTGGTTATGACCTGGCCCCTGTCCGCTGATGCCACGGAGGAATACTTCACAGGCATGCAAAGCCTTGGGTCGCTTGGAGCTGCTGCAACAGCCACCTTTTTTTTCCCCTCACCAGCCCCCTCCTTCTTGCTAAAAGAGGCTATCTACCAAGGTAACCTCCCTGCCTGGCAGGTTTCTATTCCAGACATGGTTGTGTTGATTTTAACTTGTAACTGCTTTGGCTTTATGTCTAACCTGCAGTACTTGTTATCATTTAGTAACCAATAAAGACATTTTTGAAGCAGCTCTGGCGCGTGTGCAGTAAGTGCTGGATGGTCGGGGCAGTTGTGGGTGGCGGATACAAAGAAGTCCCGGGGGCTCAGCCCCGATTCTCCCTGGACCCTGCTGCTCCTTCTTCCCCTGGCCAGCAATGACCCGAGAAGCTAAGGTTTGTAGGAAAATGAGTCGAAGGCTCTGGAAGCCGATCCCACACAGGGAATCCCACTGGCCGGCTTCGCCTACCGCAGGCTGCCAGACAGATAACAACAGCCCTCCTCCTGGCTGCCTGGCCCTTACTGGAAGTGCCGGTGAAAGAGGAGTAAATCTAGGGCGGAAGGGGGCTGGTGGAGGCATCTTCTCCACAGCTGGCCGATTCTCAGCTATATCCAAGAGCCTTTGGACCGTAGACACTGAGGCGCGGGCAGGGCTAGTTCCTTTCAGTGCTGACGTACTGTGTTGGATCTCTTCTGCCTCCCACTCTCACCTTGCTACAGGACAAGCAGTTATTTGTGAAGGAGGTGGTGAGGCAGAAGGTTCTGTGACCATAACAACCCCACAGGGCTTTCCACTCTTCCAGAGATGCAAGATCTGTGGGATTAGTCCATTGCCATATTTTCAGGCTTTTTCAGTGTACTGATAAGTTGATTTTTTTTTTCTTTAGAAATATCTGTTGTTGTATGGGGTGACTCTCTGGGAGGGAGAAGTATACTGGGAGAAATTCTGGTGATATAAAATGTAATTTTTTAAAAGAAAAAGGAATATAAACAAGAGTCAAATGAAAGCTAGACTTAGGCCTGAAAATCCCTTACTCTTGTCTACATCCCTGGCTCTGCCATCAACCCCCACTTCCTCAACTTCCACATCTGCAGTAGGAATAGTGCCTGCTACTTAGTTGCTTCATGGGGATGTTGCAAAGCCCTGTGATGTGGTGAGTGCCTTTGGGTGCCAAGGGAAAATAGACATCTCATTGAAGAGACCAGGAAATAAAAGGGCTGCTGGGCTCAAGATCCAAATCAGTTCATCTACTCAATCTCCCAAAGACACCCAGAGAGCCAAGGGTTGCAAAAGGGCCTCATTCAGAAGGGACTTTGAGGGTCTCAGGGTTCCTGAGGGGTCAACCAGACCAGCCACTCCATCCTTCATTGAGTGCAAACCGTCCCAGTCCCTTAACCTTCAGTCAGGAAGATGAGTCGTCACCTTCTTCCTTGTGGTAAAAAAGAGACTAAGGGTGGGGAATGTCACAGACACAAGGGGGCTCATGGGACATTAATATCTGAACATAGCTGATATAAAAGCAAGAAGTCTTAATAAATAGAATAAAAGAAAAATGTGAAAGAATGGGTCCCAAATTTTGGTCAATGAAATTATTTCCTGGTTTGCCCTGGAATGGAGGCATGTCTCTCTAACAAGGTTGGAAACAAACTGACCCAGGCTACTTACCAGATCGCTTTGGATCTTGCTATCTTGTGTATTTGTGCCATGTAGTGATGGATCCTGTTGTAGGGAAGGATGGAAACAGGTATTCTTTAAATGGAGGCAGGTGCTGTTTTATAGATGAAAAAAATGGAGGCAGAAGTTGACTTGTCCAAGGTCACACACCTATTAAGTATCTGAGGCTAGATTTGAACCCAGGTGCGACTTGGGGCCCAATGCTCTGTCCACTGCACCACCTCACTTCGATTGTTAAAAGGAAGATTTGCTTCATGAGGTAGGACAGACTGCCAGTTGGAATTGTAGCACACAAATCTTTAAGGAAATGAAGTCTGTTTCTGGGCTACCTTCGTAGGATTATTTTCGGTGCCATTATCCCTGTTACTGATGAGCAGAGGAGTTAGAGGGGCCCTTGGTGATTACCTGGTCCAAACCCTTCATTTTGCCAAGGTGGAGACTGAGGCTGTGACTTAGAGAGATAGAGCTGAGATTCAAAAACAGCCCTTCCAACTACACCTCCACTTTGTTTCTGCTGTGCCAGAGGGTGAAACGATTGGCCAAAATCACCCAGCGCGTTAGTAACCAGGCCTTCTGGCTCCCAAGTCCGATGCATCTTCTTGCAGATCAGTTAAAGCAGTAATGGGCCAGGACCCGAGGGGGCCACTGTAACCAGCCTGGTACCGAGAGCTGGGGATCAACTGACCGGTGGAGTCTGCTCAGAGAGGGTGCGCCTTAGCTAGGAGGAAGCAGAACCGTTGGCATCTTGGTCTCTTTCCTCCTAGAAACTCCTCCGGGAAGGGCTAAGGGCCTAGAATCACAGAATCTGAGGTGGGTGGGACCTTGGTGGCCATGCAGTCCATCCCAGGCACTGTCCCATGCTGGACCTGTGGCTATCCATCCTCTGCTTGGAGGGGAGCCCACCACTTCTTTGGGGCTGAGTGAGGACAGCCCTCATGAGTAGGAAGGCCTTGCTGACAACTCATACACTGGCCTGTTAGCAACTTTGCCCCATTCGCCGCTCCCGGCTCTGGGAGCCCAACAGAACCAGTCTAGGCACTCCCCCGGCAGCCTTTAGGATGCGTCAGGCTAACGGCTCACAGTCCCTTCAGACTTTTCTCTCGGCTTGGTGAGCCGTTCCTTCAGACACTCCTCCAGGGGCATCCATAAGGTTCCCCATCCTGGTTGCTCTCCTCTGGACACTGTCCAGCTTTTTTTCCCCTTTGTTTCCCCTTTGGAGCATTTTTATTTGTATGTGTGCCCTTAGAAGAAGAATCCCAGGACTTTTCCTCCTTTGTGTCTGTGAGGTTCACAACAGTTTTTCCTGCTCTGTGATCACCGGTGATCTCAAATTCGCCGATGGAACTGTGCTTCATCATCACCGGACAATTACTTTAGAGCACGGTCTAATGAGAACCTGGTGTCTTCCTCGCTTTTCTGCGTTGTTGATGCTTTTGAGAGCATCTGCCAGGATGTTCATGCGCACCATGGTGGCAGCGCTGCAACATGGCGGAAAGAGCCACTGTCTGGCTTCTTAAACCATGGTGCCCATAACTGAACCCAATGTTCAATTCTGGTGAGGCATGACCAGGGCAGAGGCCAGAAGGACTGCCATCTCCTTGTTCCTGGCAGCTGTCTGCCCTTCCTAATGCAGCCCAAGATCCCATGACATCTTTTTGGACACCACATTGCCATTTCATTGATTCAACCCTGATGCTTTATATTGGACTTGTAGCCTATCCCCAAATCCTTTTCAGAGTAACTGATGTCTGTCCTTGACCTTCCATTTGTAAAGGTGATTGTTAGGACCCAGGTGCAAGAATTACCACTTATCCCTACTGAATTTCACCTTATATTCAGCCCAGTGTTCCAGCCTGCCAAAATTCTTGAGGACACTGGGATCCAGGGTGTCCACTGCCCCTCCCAGCTTGGCATTATCTGCATACTTGATTGGCATATCACCTATGCCCATCTTCTTTCCAGACTTGGAATCAGTACCGAGCCAAATATTCCTCAGGCTAGAAACCCAAGCATCTGATTATTCAAACATTCACGTGTCCACACAGGGTTCAGACAAAAGATAAGGAGCAGGGGTTGAAATATCTTATAAAATTGAGACCACAAAGGCAATCTGATGGGGGGAGGGTAAGAGAGCAGCCTTCTGCACATCTCTACTGGAATTTGACCCTTTCTCAGTTTCCCATAAAATTTGCTTCTGTAAGATCCTACTTTGTTCCTGCTGCAAGGTCAGGGAAGTTATCACAGAGCCCAAGCAAAACCAGGGAAGGTGAGGGAACTACAGAGCAGGGAAGGCAGGTGGAGGGTCAGCCCCACCCAGGGCCCCACCCACTTCTGTCAGGCCGTTTGTAGGAGCATGGCATTTAGATGTGCACAGGACTGAGGAGGTCATATTGTCCAACCCTCCTTTCATTTTATATCTGAGGAAACTGAGGCCCAGGTCCCACAAGTTGGAAGGACTCAGGGCTTCTACCTCACTGAGTGGCAGAACCAAGATTACCAGACCGGAACACTGGGCCGAGTCTAATAAGATGCAGATAATAAGGCTTAATGGGAAGACCTCCCTCGGGGTGGTCCAAAAATGTCAGCTCTAGATGCAAGACTGAAAATGCCCAAGTGTGGGTCTCCTAGGCTGGGCGTGGGACAGCTGGTCCTTGAGCAAGGCCCCCAGTGAGGGAAGGGAGTTTGTCAAACCTCACACAGTGAGCCCGTAGCAGAGACAAGATCTGAACACAGATCCCACAGCTTTAAATGCAGTGTCCTTGTGTCACGACAACACCCACACGTGGGTCATTCGAGAAACACCTACTGTGTGCAGGACACCGTCAGGCGGAGGGAAGGGAAGGGGATGCAAAGTTCAGAAGCAGCCAGCACTGTTTGTTGAAAATGCATTTATTTTTCTTTGAATGGTCTTCTTCAAGCAATAAATAAAAACCACTGAGACAGAAACAACAAGCGGAGAGAACAAAGCAAAACCCAAACGACACACACCTCCTGGGCACAGCAGACACCAGACACACGGACAAGTGGGAGGCTATTTACAAGCGTGAGGAGGGAAATGTTGCCCTTCACTTTCCAGAAAGGCATCTTCCTTCTCAGCCTCCAGGAGGAAGACAGGCAGGGGCAGGGGGTCCCTGGGATATAGCCCCATCCGGCCCTAGCTCCACGATCTTCAAGGCTTTGAGCAACACGGGCTCACCGGTGTCCAACCAGGGATTGGCAGGGCTGGATTCTATCCCAGCAAAGAAAGACTTCCTTTGCTTAGCTCTCGATCTCTAGCCCCTCTCCCCAGAAATGACCTGAGCCTTCCAGCTGCACCCCCAAACCGTCCTTCCAAATAGGACAAAGGACACACCCTGCCTGACAGTTACCCTGCCTGTGTCACCACTCACCTCAAACCTGGTACCTCCCATTGGAGCATCCACTAACACAGGTCTGCCGGGCCTCAGAAGGGAAGGGTTCATGGCATTCATGATCTCTCCAGGAGAGATTCCATATTCAAAGGCTGTCTGCCCACCACCAAGCCCAGGGGAAATGCAGCTAGCAGGATTTCTCCCTAGGACAGAACTGCCCCTGCCTCAGTGCCCAGAAGCCAGGGGGAAACCAATCATAGGAGGTGCCCCTTCATGCCCCGGTTCTGCCGTCCAGGTCACGGGATGAGAGCAGGAGCTGGGTGTCCAAGTGACCCAGAGGATGGTGGTTTGCTAGAGGGCATCCTGGCCAGAAAACTTTGAAATGTTCCAAAGGAATAGAACAATGTGGGAGACTCTCGCAGCACGGGGAGCTCCAGGGGAGCTCGTTTCCACAACTGATAGAGATTTCAGCATCTGCGCATCAGCTTAGCATGTCAAGAGGCACCAGGGATGCAGAGGGTTTGTGACATAGTCCTGGTCACCCAGACCCGGGGTACATCCTGACAGCCTGGAAGCTCCTCTGTTTCTCATTTAGTGATTCTTTTAAACGACACCAGGAAACAAATGAGATCTTGGGCAAGTGAAAGCAGCTTACGTCCCCTGCCCCTGTCAGATCACATGCGGATGTGAAGGCCGATGGCACATCCAGAAGAGGATAACCAGGATCAGGAGGACCCTGGAGGCCAGGCCAGGCGAGGCTGGGAGCTGGGCATTCGTAGCCAGGAGAGGAGAAGGCTCAGGGAAAACACGTCAGTTGTCTTCAAAATTATCCGTCAAGGGGCAGCTAGCTGGCACAGTGGATAGAGCACCGACCCTGAAGTCAGGAGGACCTGAGTTCAAATTTGGCCTCAGACCAAACACTTGACACTTACTAGCTGTGTGACCCTGAGCAAGTCACTTAACCCCAATTGCCTTAAAAAAAAAAATTATCTGTCACGTGGAAGAGATTAGTCTAGCTAGGACAGCACCAGGAACCGGTGAGGGGAGTTGTGGAGAGGCTGATTTGTTTGCTCAATGTGAGGGGAAACGCCCCAACAGGAGTAAGAGCTTCCTGGGTTCATTCCAAGCATTCTGCATTTTAGGTGCAGAATTTCACAAAGCAGAATGGCCACTTTGGAAAGTAGTGTTTCCCTTCAGCAAAGGGCTTCAAGTGGAGGCTGGGTGGCCATCTTTCTAGGACCTTGCAAGGAGAATTCCTTTTCAGTCAGACTGGAATAAATGACTGTGAAGGTCCTAATCTGTTCCTTCTGTGGACCTATGACACAAGCATGAACAAAAGGACCTGTTCATCTAGGACAGCTTACTCATGGGATTTGGAAGGAAATGGCTAGGAAGAGAGACCACCACCCATGTCAGGGTGAGTCCCTGAGATTCACTTGAAATGTCTGGCCAGGACAGGCAGAGGGGCACTTCTGGCCAATGCTCACCCTCAAAATTCCACCCCCACCCTCACCAGCCACTCCAGGCAGCTCCCTTCTTTTCCTCCTCCCCAGCTCTCTCGCTTCGGCTTCTCCAGCTGCTGAGCCCAGCACACAAAGGAAGAGCCTGGGACCCTGGCCTCTGAAAACTGAACTGCCTCCCAGGCATCAGAGCAAAGAGCAGACGGGCTGTCCACATGCTTCTGCTCTCAAAGGTTTTACTGTCCAGCACAGAACCAGGAGCAGGCCAGGCCGCTACAGGACAGGGGCCGAGCAAGAGCCACCTTCTAGAGGGAGAATATCACATCATGGGAACGAGCCTAATTAACATGTAGCTTGGAGACTTGCGTCATTCGGCCCTGGAAGGGACAAGAAATGTAAGCTCATCTTGAGACAAGAATCCAGTGCCCTCTAACCAGAACCCACAGAAGCCCATGGCCACAGCGTGGGAAAAACGTGCCAGCGGAACAACCGGGACATTTCAAGGGAGAGACTGACGTCACAAGGGACCATCTAGGACGGGGCTGTGTGTAGCGAGCGCTGCTGGGTGTGTCAGCCCTCAAGATAATCATCCGCATTTGCACAGGACAAGATGGAGAGCTGATTCATCCTAGCCAAGGGCCTTCAAGAAGCATGCCCACCGGGCAGGATTTATGGCAGGTTGACCCTTCGGCAGTGAAATAAAGTCAGATGTGCGCACGAGGGGTAGCACATTTTCATAGGATCTGGAGAACAGAAGGTGGTCAGGGCATCACCCAGCCCACCCCCCAGGACCCAAAGATCCTGTCCCAGGGACTGTTCTTTCCACTGCCGCCAGCACCTGGGGAACCCTCTAAGGGGGAGCAGGCCCCCAGCCACCACGTCAGCACAAGCTGGGGTTCTAAGAGCCCCCTGTGCCCATCGCCACCATCACGCTCAACACCTCCATGAGGCCACAGCATCCTCACCCTCGCTGACCCTCGGCCAGCTGCACTTTCATACTCCGAGGAAACGAGTTCCTTTTCACATTTGTTATTTATTGTTATCATGATCCACCGGTCGGATTTCTGGAATAAAACGATGCCCTCTGAGGCTACCTTTAAACACGGAGAGTGACCGCGGTCACCTAAGCCGTCAGGACCGGGGGAGGGATCATCAGCGCCCGGCTGTGGGCCCTGGTGGGGCTCAAAGCAAGACCTACAACATGCACAACTCTCAGCCACTCTGGCTTTACGGGAAAAGAGGTTCTCAAGACTTTTCTGTTGGAGAAAGGGAAGGCTGCCCTTCCCGACCAGCTCCGCGAGCCAGTCGGAGGGGCCTCGCTGGGCGCAGTGCTCTTACTGCAGTATTGGAGGGTCCGTGATCTTAGTGCCGGGCAGTGGGGTGAGCCCGGCCAGCCTGGCTGAGGCAGCTGGGGCCAGGCGGGAAGGAGAAGGACCACAGTGACCCAGCGATGGGAGAGAGGCCCCTGGCTGGGCAGAAGGAAGCAGCCCCCGTCGGGGAAGGGACCTCGACGCCCCAGCTCACACAGGAGTCAAGGGGCCGAGCAGGACAGCCCCGCACTTAGCAAGTGCCTGGCTCACAGCAGGCGCCTAATAAATGCATGGTGACTGCGGGCAGGTGCCCCAGCCTGGAAGCTCTCTGGCGGGGTCCCTCCCCCCCCTCCCCCAGCAGCCCCAGCACTGGGGGTGGGGAGGGCCCTCCCCGGGGGTCCTAGCAGCTGGGGGAGGTGGTGATGGGGCTGGGGAGGTAGGGAAGGCTGCTGGGGGCTGACACCGGGAAGCTGAAGACAAGCTGGGCCGCGGAGGGGGAGGTCTGCGCCGGCTCCCCGCGCGTCACCGTCACGGAGGGGCTGGCGGCCTCCGCGGCGCAGGACGTGGCCAGCACCTGGGACTCAAACTGCAGCAGCTGCCCCATGAAGCTGAAATTGGGAGAGATGACGCTTCGCCGCTGTTTGACGAACTCGAAGGCCGTCTCCAACCGCACCTTCTTCTTCATCATCAGGTAGGCCAGGCAGATGGTGGCAGAGCGCGAGATCCCGGCCTGGCAGTGCACCAGGACCCGCCCCTGGCCGGCCTGGACCGAGTCTGCGGGGGAGCGGGAGAGGGGAGGGAGGAGGGGGAGGGAAGAGAGGGAGGGGAGGAGGGAAGAAGGGGGAGGGAGGAGAGAGAGGGAGGAGGGGGAGGAGGGTAAGGGAGGAGGAGGAGGGAAGAAGGGGGAGAGAGGAGAGGGAGGGAGGAGGGGGAGGGAGGAGGGGGAGGGAGGAGGAGGGAGGAGGAGGATGGAGGAGGAGGATGGAAGAGAGAATAAAGAAGGGAGAGGGGAGAAGGAAGGGAGGAGAAAGGAAAAGGGGAAGGGAGGAAGGGGAGGAAAGAAAGGAGGAGGGAAGGAGGAACGGAGGAAGAGAGGTTTAGCCAAACTAAAGCCATCAGCTCCCTGGGCCTCTGTCTCCCTCACCACAGATGCCCCGTACTCGTTTCATGCTGCCTCCCCCTCGACCCCTCCAGTGCAGGCTCCAGTTTTCCCCTTTCTCTGGTTCCCTGGCACTGGCCCAGAGTAACACCTGCTTGCTGACTGACTCTATGCCCACACATCCATCACCCTGTTGTCCAGTCCAAGGAGTGGCAAACTGAGCCCACAGGCAAATCTTGGAATGAGGCCAGGAAGCTCCTGGTGCTGTCTGGAAGCTTTTCTTGGTTTAAAAACCGGCTTTAGCTCACAGTCTGGACAGAACCAGGCAGCAAAGTGGCAAAAACAGGGGGCTGGCTTTAGCCCACAGGCCACAGTTTGCTGACCCAACCTAGGACAGGGGTAGGATTCAGAGCTGGCAGAGCTGGCAGAGACCATCTAGTCTGGGCCCTGCAGGAGGAGAACCCAGGCCTCCCAATTCTGTCCCCAAAGCCCTTTCAGTCTCCAGCCGAGCATCCCTGGGCAGCAAGGAGGAGGGAAAGCACCTACCAGCTCCTGCCATCAGTCATCCCATGGTGAGGACAGGAGATAAATCCCTTGTTCTCAAGGAATATCTAAGGGGGAGGGGCTGTCCCAATGGGGGAGGGGGGAAAGGGCTCTGTCCCAGTTGGGGGGAACCATTGTCTCCTCCTCTGGCCTTCTGCGGGGTCGCAGACCTCATGCACACACACAGCTCCCAGTCAACCAACGTACCAATGAACTCAATGGCGTCCATGAACCAGGAGCCAATGTCTGCTTTGTGATTGTCTTCCACGGGGATGCACTTGTACTGGTAATGGGCCTCAAAGTGGTTCGGGCAGTCCAAGGAGACATTCAGCAGTGCAGTGATCCCCAGGGCATCCAGTGTGTCCCTCCGGGCTGCATGCTGGGCACTGCCCAGGTAGAGGAAGGGCAGGATCTCAACGGGCCCCCCCTGTGCAAGGCAGGAGTCAGATCTCAGAGGCCATGCAGAGCGAGAGCAGGGCAGGGGAAGGAGAGGGAGGGACACGGGCCCAGGGAGGAAATGGCCTCAGTCTGAGGAGTGGGAAAGGACCAAGGTGCCAAGGCCAATACCTGGCCCATGCCCATTCCTGAGCTGACCTTCTCCTAGCATGGGAAATTTGGAGCTGGGAGGAACCTTGGAGCTTGGAGCCATCCAACCCACTCGGGGAAGGGAACAAACAGCCTTGCTTTAATTGTGAAGTCAGTCAATCACCCCACCAATCAACCAATCAATCCACAGCATTCACTCAGTGTTAGGCACCCCAAAAGAAGTCACCTTATCTGGCCCATTGCAGACTTTCTGGGTGTACCCTCCCCACCAGCCCACACCTCTCCCCATTCTCCAGCTCTGGAAATGGTCAACGATCAACACTCAACATGGCCCTTCCTGGAAAGGCCAAGCCTGACATGAGATGAGATGAGCCAGGGGAGCCCTGGTTCTAATCACCATTCTTCTGATGTCCATCTCCAGCCACCATCTTGTGGGAAGTGCTGTCTGCCCCTATTAAAATGTAGACTCCCTGAAGGCAGGGGCTGACTGGTTTGCTGGAATTGGTATCTCTACCACCACCCTCCACCCTAATGAATGCTGGTTGACTGAGTGACTGATAGATTCCCAAGCACAATAATGAGATGAGCCGTGTAGCATGCCCTAAGGGGAGTCCCTGTGAATGAGGCTGCTGCCTGCCGCCTGCCAGACTGTGCTAGGCTCCCTACATCTGGGGCATGGCAGCCTCGCCCCACTTCCCTTCCCAGCAAGGCTATGTCCTGGCCACCCCCAGCTACCTTCTGTGGTTGTCTTGCTAGAAGAAAACTGAGGATAGCCACCCTGCACCCCAACCCTCACATCCAAGTGAGCTGGGATCCTCTCCCAAATCGTCCCTCATGGGGCCAAGGCAAACAAGGACTTAGAGACATCAAATGGGCCAGTCCAGAAAAGGCAGTGAGTGCTGCCTTTATGACACCACAAGCAGGGGCAGTGGATAGATGGATGGATGGATGGATGGATGGATGGATGGATGGATGGATGGATGGATGGGTGGGTGGGTGGGTGGATGGATGGGTGGGTGGATGGATGGATGGATGGATGGATGGATGGATGGATAGATGATGGATGGGTGGGTGGATGGATGGATGGATAGATGGATGGATGGATGGATGGATGGGTGGGTGGATGGATGGAT
>NW_020949971.1:3348336-3423003 GCF_900497805.2 Vombatus ursinus
GGGTGGATGGATGGATGGGTGGATGGGTGGATGGATGGGTGGGTGGGTGGATGGATAGATGGATGGATGGATGGATGGATGGATGGATGGATGGATGGACGGATGGATGGATGGATAGAAAAGCATTTATTAAGAGAAGTGTGGAGAGGTTCTATAGTGAGGTACAGAGGGGCCACACTGCTCCAGCAGCAGGAGGCCCCCACTGAGGAAATCCTAGGTCCTTAAATGCATGTCATTTTTGTGGAGACATCTGGGCTGACCCAGAGTGGGGATCCTTAGCTGTTGTCCTCTTACCAATTCCAGCCCCCATTGGCCCCTGGGAGGGACCTCTCTAAGAACAGCTGGCTGCAGCCAGCCTTCCCTCCTCATCCCGGGGCTCTTTTAGACTCCCCCAAATGTACCTGGTCATGCAACGGGGTGCCACAGGAACTGGAGCCCAGGTCAGGAAGCTCTGGGATGGTGGTGGGAATAGGAGATGAAACAGTGGCCAGGGACTTGGCTTGGGAACAGAATTCTGGGTACTCAGAAGAAAACTTCTCATAACCACCTGCAGAGGAGATTCAAGAGGTGAGTGGTGAGGGGCTGGGGGTGGGACACTTGAGCCTCCTTGGATGCAAAGCCATGCCAGACAAAATGGACCTCCCTCTGCCCCTCCTCCCCCCACCCCCACCCTCTCAGTCAGTTTGTGCATGCCACCCTTCATCCTAGAATGGAATCTTGCTCATCACAACCCTAATCCTCATCATCTACAGTTCCCTCTCCATTCAATGTCCTTCCTTCCTCCTCCAGCTTCTAAGCCCTCTGCTTCAGCCCCTCTTCACCTCCTGTCACAGTCACGTACATTTGATTTTCACTCCTTGAGGGCAAAGCCTGGCCTCTATCCAACTTTGTACCTCCCCCACTCCCAGCACACAAGACCCTTGCAAACCACAATGCTTCATGTCAGGGAACTGAGTAGTGGCTAGAGAGCCCTTCCCTGGGCCTCAGTTTCCACTCCCGTAGAATTAGATGACAGTTAATTCTAGAGCCGTGACCTTCATCAGTCCTGCTCCACTCTCCATGCACCCCCTTCCACCCTTAGGAAGGCCCCTGCTGTGGGACACCTCTCGGACTTGGCCAGGGAAAGAATAAACGCATATGTAGCACTCCCAAGTTCCCAGTGATGCCTCCAGTACACACAGCCTCCCTCCAACAATGACGTCCATTTGTCTGAGGGCGTCTGACTAGGCAGTGTCCTACCTGGTGTATGTGGAAAGGGGAATGTTAGGTGGCTCAGTGGATAGAGCACCAGCCTGGGAGTCAGGAGGACCCAAGTTCAAATCCAGCCTCAGGCGCTTGCTGGCTATGTGACCCTGAGCAAGTCATTTAACCCTGTTTGCCTCAGTTTCCTCATCTGTAAAATGAAACTCCTCCAGTCTCTTTGCCAAGGAAACTCCAAATGGAGTCACAGAGAGTCAGCCGTGACTGAAACAACTCAACAACACAAAGTTTAGAGACATCTATTCTCTAGGCAAAAGGGAGCCCTGGAAGCTTCTTGAAGAGGGGAATGCCATAGTCAGATCTGCAGTAACCAGAGTGGCCACCTGGAGGACTTTCCTGAAAGATCTAGACATCTGCAGGCTGCTCCCCCTATTCTGGCCCCCTCAGTGCCGACGCAAGCACCCTCCAAGCCAACAGTGAAAACAGGCCACCTCCTCTCATGTCCCGACACCTCCCTCAGTCCCTCCAAACACATCCTAGTAGCCCAGGAAGAAGGGACTGGTCAGGGGCCAATGTTCCTCACAGCTGCTAAGTAAAAACAGACCCAGAGGAGCTGGAGGGATCTTAGTGGGGCCCAAGGAAGGAATCCTGTAGAGAGACTAAGATTTGGAACTAGAAGAGAGCCTACAGGACATTAAGATTAACCCTCTCACTTTACAGGGGAGGAAACTGAGGGCCAGAAGGAGGAAGGGGCTAGGCCAAGGTCACATAGGTCTCTGGCCTCTCTGGGCTTCAGGAAAACATTTGTGGGGAGTAGAGAGAAGGGGAGGTTGGATGGAATCTCTCTGGGGACCATGGCAGCTCAAAACGGTAACAACAGCATCCTCTGGAGACAATGGCTCTTTGTTCTGAGTGTGTCCTGGCCGGATCACTCCACTGCTCCAAACTACCTGTTTAGAGGCCAGTGTGGCATGATGGAAATAACTCTAGACCTAGAGTTCGGAGACCTGGGACAAGCCTCCTCCCCTCTCTGGGCCTCCCTTTCCCCATCACAGCCATCGAGGCAGCACACTGTAGTAAATGGAGTCCTGAAGACCTGCTTTCAAGTTCTCCGTGCGCTCCGCTGGGCTTGATGGGGCAGCTGGGGGACGGGGGTTGGCGTGGGAAGACACAGCTTCCGGCCTTAGCTCTGCTTGCCATCTGCTCCCCACAGGCTACTCCATCTACCACCTCCATACAACTGCCCAAGCTGTCACACAAGCCCGGAATGCACTCTCTCCTCCAGGCATCTTGGTCTTCCCTTGTGGTTTATCTCCTTTACAAAGCCTTCCCTGTTCCCCAGTTGCAGGACTCTCTCCTGCCTCCATTTTCCTTTCATTCTAATGAGGCTTGCAAGAGACAGCCCTGCTTAGTCCAGGAGAGCTGACCTCAGAGCCAAGAAAACCTGGGTTCAAGCGGCACATCCTGGCTGTGGAACTCTGGGCGAATCATTTCAGAACGTTCCAGGGAATTCTCCAAGCACAACAGGGGTCAGTCTGCATTGAGAGGACTTTCCTCACCAAGCGATCACTAAGCACCACAATCACTACTCCTGACCAACACCTGCATGTATTTACTTGTGCAGGGTGAATGGAAACACCTTGAGAACAAGGCTGCTTTTCATGCATGTCTGTCTCCCCAGTGCCTCATGGATGTAGAGGTGCTTAGTAAAGGCTTATCTGGTCAACGAATGTCACAGCTCCAGGGGAACCGAGAGCTCATTTGACAGCTGAGGAAACTGAGGCCCAGAGAGGAAAGCAGCTTCGCCTTGACCTTGCATCTCAGGAGGAGCAGATTCCCTCCCTCCACAGGCAAGGCAAGCCCATGAATGACTGCCAAAGAAAATGGCACCCTTCAAAGACTTCCCTGTCCCTGCTCTACAGTCCTAAGAGATCCCCTAGAAGAGTGTGGGATCACAGTGGCTCCTTTTCCTCCCTGTCTGGAATAACCTCCTTCCTTACCCTTTACCTCTTCAGACAACACCTCCTATGGGAAGCCTTCCCTGACTGCCCACCACCCACTTCCTTGTTTGCCCCCCACTCCCCCCTTGGAGACCTCTGAGCAAGCCAGGGCAGAGAAGGGTGCCGCCTGCATCTGATTCTGGCCCACCCTGACATGTACAGTGAGGAAGGAGGTGAGAGAAGGGGAGAGCGGAGTCAATTGTGCAGGGACAGCTACACATCACAGAGCACACCCACATGCTTCACCGGTGAGCAAGCGATGCTGAGAGGTCTCAAGGGAGACTCCCAGAGGCCTGACACAATCCCAGGACCCCAAGTCCACAGCAAGAAAGGCCCACAGAGGCCACTGAATCCAGCCTCTCCTTTCACAGAGGAGGAAAATGAGGGAGAGAGGAAGTGACTTGCCCAGAGTAGTATGTCCAAGGGGCAGGGTTTGAACCTGGATCCTCTCACTCCAGTGTCACACAGGATAACATGCCAGAACCAGGGGGTGCTGTGTGCACCACAGAAGGGATGAAATCATAGATTCACTGAGGCATACTTCTCCAGGTGCATGCTGCACCCCCCCCCGGTAAAACACACACTCCCTCAAAACTCTTCTATTTGTTTCCTAGATGCAGAGTGGAGCCATGGAGAGCGCCCTGGAGATGTGCAGTCAGGGCCCAAGTTCAAATCCTCACTGTCACTACTTTCATAACCTTGGACAAAACACTTCACCTCCTGGGTCTTAGACTTCCCTCATCTACACAATGAGGGTGTTGGACCCTCTAAGTTCCCTTTGAACCCTGTATCTATGACAATGAGTCCCAGACTTCCTTTCCAGATTGGTCACATTCTCCCCCAGTTAACTCAAGGTGGGGGAGTAGGAATATTCATTGCTCCCCATTGCCACTTCCAGGCTCTCCCTTGACCACCATCACTCCTTTGAGGTTCACACTGTTCAATTCATTTCTCAACCTAGATCCTTATGACTGTTACCTTCTGACCCCTACAACATGCTTCTTCCTTAGGCAGTGAGTTCAGTGGCTGGCTCGCCATTTTTCTTCACTCCCAACTGTTGCCCTCACACTAGGGGATTCGCCATACATACTGATGTTCCCTCTAACACACTTACCTCCCAGCCCCTTGATCTACTGTACACCCATCACCACCTCCATCTACACACAGGAACCGTTACCCCTTGATCTTGCCACCACCTACCCCTGCTTCCATGATCACGGACTCTGAATTTCCTTTATCTGATAATAATTGCCTATCATTCCATCTCTCCTCCTTCCTCACTCCTCCACTCCTCTCACTGATCTCACTCAAACCCCTTAGCTTTTCCTAGGCTAACAACTTTGCCCTTCCTTCCCAATACTGACCGTTCAGTGCATCAGAACCACTCTACACTATTCTCTACTCTCTAACCTCTTGCTTCTTTGTTGTACAGCTATTCAGACCCTGCCAACCCCCAGCCCTGGGTCATTCCCATCAACTACCTCCTTTGATTTTATTCATTTGCTACTGAATAGAGCTGGAGGGGGTCCCACAGATGTCACAACAAATTTCTGTTATCTGATCTCAACTGGGCCCTCCTTATAGCAAGGCAATTCTGCTCCTCCCAAATTGATTCAGTATCCCACTCACTTCAATGGTTATTCCAACTTTCTCTTCTTTCCTCAACTTTCTCATAACTCCTCCTCCCCATCCCAGCCTCTCAGCTGAGGACTTTGCCTCATACTTTATGGAGATAACTGTAATCATTTCCTGTGAGCTCCTCTCCTTCCCTTCTCCTCATCTCATGGTCCCTTAAATCCATTCTCCATTCTTTCTTTCTTTATTCCAGTCTCTGATGAAGAGGCAGGCTGTCTCCTTGCCAAGACATTCCATCTTTGTCCTCTAGCAGACTGTCTCTATGATCATACCTAGTCCCCGCTAATGTTCAATTTCTCTGTATTGGCTCTTTTCCTGCTGCCTACAAACACACCCAAGTCTCCCTTATCCTTAAAAAAATCCTTGCTAGGAAGTGAAGTGAGCACAACCAGGAGAACAGTGTAAACAGTAACAGAAATATTGTATGATGATCAACTGTGAATGACCTGGCTATTCTCAGCAATATAGCAATCCAAGGCAGTTCTGAAGGACTTATGATGGAAAATGTTATCTACCTCCAGAGAAAGAAGTCTGAATGCAGATCAGAGCACACTTTTAAAAAATTTTATTTTCCTTGTTTGGTTTTTTTTGGGGGGGGGGAATCTGTTTTCTTTCACATCATACCTAAAATGGAAATATGTTTTGCATGACTGTACACATATAACCTATATCAAACTGCTTGTCTTCTCAATGAGGGGAGAGGGAGGGAAGAGAATTTGGAACTCAAAAAAAATTTTAATGTTTAAAATTGTTTCTATGTGTAATTGGAAAAAATATTAAATTAAAAAAACTCTTGCTAGAATTTGGAACTATGGCCACAGAGCTATAAAACCATGCATACCCTTTGACTCAGCAATACCACTATTAGGTCTGTATCCTAAAGAGATTAAAAAAATAAAAAAGGAAAAGGACTTATATGTACAAAAATATTTATAAGAACTTTTTTTGTGGCAAAGAATTGGAAATAGAGGGGCTACCCATCAATTAGGGAATGGCTGAACAAGTTGTGATACATGATTGTGGTGGAATACTATTGTACTATAAGAGATGACGAGCAGAATGCTCAGAAAAATCTGGAGAGATTTACATGAACTGATGCAAAGTGAATAAGCAGAACCAGGAGAACAGTGTCTACAGTAACAGCAATATTGTATAATGATCAACTGTGAATGACTTATCTACTCTCAGTAATACCATATGATCCAAGACAATTCTGAAGGACTTATGATAAAAAAAGTTATCTACCTCCAGAGAAAGAACTAATGGAGTCTGAATGCAAATTGAAGCATCCTTTTTTAAACTTTATTTTTCCTGGGGTTTTTTTTTGTCTGTTTTCTCTCACAATATGACTAATATGGAAATGTTTTCCATGGTGGTACATGTACAATCTATATCAAATTGGTTGCTTTCTCAAGAAGGGAGGAGGGAAGGGAGGGAGAAAATTTGGAACTCAAATTTTTAAAAAATGAAAAATTTTTAAATTGTTTTTACATGTAATTTGGAGGGGGGAAATAAAATATTGAATTTTTAAAATCCTTACTAGGCACTTTTGACCCTGCAAGCTTGCCTTCCTATAGCTCTCTTTTCTTTTTCAGTCAAACTCTTGGAAAGAGCCATCTACATTTGGTGCTTCCACGTCCTCTCCTTTCATCCTCTTTTCAAACCCAAAGGTTCTTAGACCTTTGCAAAGGTTTGCATTCTAGCTTTTGACCTCCTCAACTGAAATTTCTTTCTCCAAAATTACCAGTGATCTCTTAATTGCCAACTCTAATGGTCTTCTCTCAATTATTATCCTTTTATAACCTCTCTGAAGCCTTTAACACTGTCATAAATCTTTTCTCCTTGATAATTCTCTCCTCTAGGTTTTCATGACACTGTTCTCTCTTGGTTCTCCTCCTATGTATCTGTCTGCTCCTCACTCTCTTTTGTGATGTCAGCTTCCATTTTATACACATTAAATAAGGGTGAATCATAAGTCTCTTTTCTTTCACTTGGTGACCTAATAATCTTCCATGGATTCAATTACTATCTATGCTGATGACTCCCAGACTTATACATCCAGCCCTGATCTCTCTCTAGAGGTCTAGTCTTACATCACCAACTGCCTACTGGACATTTTCAAATGGATGTCCCAAAGGCATCTCAAACTCAATGTGTCCAAAACAAAATTCATTATCCCCCCCATCTTGTGACCCCCCCCACCTTTTTGAACTTCTCTTTCTGTCAAGGCAGCCACCATCCTTTTAGATATCCACATTCACAAACATGGTGCCATCCTTGACTCACCCCCACACTCACTCACCCCACACAGTCACAATCAGTTGTCAAATCTTATTTCAATCTCTACAACATATTTTACATACCATCATTTTCCTGGTATACAGCCACTACTCCAGTTCAGCCTCTCACCATCTTTCAGTAGTCTCCTAAATGGTCTCCCATCTCAAGTTTTCTCCCCTCCAGTCTATCTTTTACATAGCTGCCAAAGTGATTTTCCTAAAGTGCAGGTCTGACTGTGTCATTCCCCTTCTCAATAAACTCCAGTAGCTCCCTACTTACTACCTCCAGAAACAAACCCTCTACTACCTGGCTCCTTATCTTCCAAGTCTTCTTACACTTTACACCCCTCCACTCACTCTATGATCCAGTCATATTAACCTACTCAGTGTTCTTGCAGATCTCATGCCCCATCTCTCATCTCCATGCTAGTGTTCAACCTGCCCCCCCAGTGCCTGGCATGTTCCCCCTACCTTATCTCTACCTCCTGGAATCCCTGGCTTCTGTCAAGACATAGCTTAAGCTCCACCTTGTGTAGGAGGTCCTTCTTGCCCTCCCCCTAACCTACTAGAGCATTCTCTGGTCCACAGTCCCTTGTTTCAAATTAGTGTCAGTCTTATATATATCTAAATATCCACATCTTCTTTCCTCTGACAAAATGTAAGCTCCTAGGGGGCAGGGACTATTTCCTCTTTGCTTTTGTATCCCCAGTGCCTAGCACACAGTAGGCACTTAATGCTTTATTTACTGATGATTCTACAATCCTTTCTGAGCCTCTACTTTCTCCCCTCCATGGAAAGGAGACAATAATCCCCATAGTACTGACCTCACTAGGTTCTTGAAGTACACAAACATGATACTGTATGGAAGGCACTTGGCAAACCTTAAAGGCTGGTGCACACATTCTCATCATCCCCAGGGCCCAAGAAAGCTCCATTCATATGGAGCAGGCTTGGCTTATTTTTTTTACTAAATGGATGGATGGATAGATGGATGAATGATCTACAATGATGTCCAATAAGGAGTATGTGAGCCATGCTCCAATTCAGCTCTCCCAAATCTAGCACTTGTCTAGAGTGCTTGCTTGTCTTCCGAGATGCCTCTCCTAGAAGCTGTGGCCATTTTGTGGTGGTGAGCCAGTGAGTACCACTCCATCCCACTAGCACTAAAGGTAACTGTTGGTCACAAGCAGCATAAGGTCGAGAGGCTGAGAAGGGTGAGAAGATGTAGCTTCATCATCATCCCTTATGACCACAGGCCAAGAGGACTTGCTTGGAATAAGGGAGCTGCCTATGTCCCTGTGAGCTGAGGGCATCTGGCTGATCAGATGTTCACTCCTTCCACCTACTTCTTCAGAAGGTGATAGATCTCTGGAAGCTACCCTTCCCAGCCATACTCTATTCTGCCAACCCTTGTCCAAGATAGTATCCTTAGCACACCAGAGGCCTTGGAAAGAGATTTTGAGAAGTCAGTTTTAGCTCTAAAAATTTACTGCTCAGATGATCTCAGTGTTCTAGATGGGCTCTTAGAAATTTTCTCAGCCCTAATTCCCGTAACTGTATGATCCGGTTCAGCAATTCTTAACCTAAGCAACCGGGGGTCCTTTGATAAGTTTCAGGAGGTTCATGAAATTAAATGGGGCAGCAGGAGGGAAGTGCATCTTAATTTCAATATAACTGATTCATTTGTGATGCTGTGTATTCTATTTTAAGCATTTAAAAACATGTTTCCAAGAAGGGATCCACAGGCTTCACCCTGACTCCAAAAGGAGTCCAGGACAAAAAGGGCTAACTCTGATCTGATCCATCCTCCCCAACAGCAACTGCCTCCTCCCCACACCAGGTAGGAAGATGCCTCGTCATCCTATCCCAGACAGCAGGTCAATGACATCAGATACCGACCAACCAAGCTGTAGTCACGTCTTAGCAGAACTGAAACTATATCATAGAAAGAGGGCACCCTGCCAAGTTTATATAAAGCCAACATTCAGCACATGCTTAACAAATGAGCAGCATATTCTTCATGCCTGTTCGCTAAGAGAAGTGTTTACATGTTTGCTTTCATTCTGACTATATCTGAGCATAATCGTTAAACTCTTATAAGAGTTGACTCTGTCATGTTGGTTGATGGGCAGACAGGTGGTGCATGTCCAAAAAAATATGCTCATCAGAAGTACTTATGATGGAAAGATGTGGGCAGGTTTCATAGCAAGAAGAAGAAATAGCAGAGGAAATCACCCTGGTACCACAGACCTGAAGAATAAAAAGCACAGCAAGGTGATCAGCACCTTGGGCAGCTCCCCTTGGGGGATTTTTCGGGAAGGTAGCAAAAACCCTCCACCAACAGCCAAGGCGAGATCTTGGCTCTGGTGAATGCAGGATCAAAGTGAATCATGCTGGTGCTGATGGACTTGGGTGAGGGGAAGGAGAGGAGGAAGAAAGGCCAGGTTCAAGACTCCATCCTGGTTTTTTAAATGTCTATTCTAGTCATTGAAAGAGACAATTTCTGGGTAATATGGTAACCACTATGGAATACTGGGTCTCTCTCCCATGTCTATATCATTTCTCAGTCCTTTCACTCTTACAAGCTAGAGTTGTTTCAAAAGGTTATATTTTTAAAATGTTATTGAGACTTTTAATAGGGAAAAATCCTAAACAGATGATTAAAGAGATGGTTGATGAATGTAAAGAGATCGCCCAGTTTTCTCAAGCCTGGTCATGGCAGACCAACCTTATTTTCTTTGTTAGTAGGACTACTATGCTGGTTGGTGAGGGGCTTTCTATAATTATAGTACGCCTCCATTTTAGCGTAACATTTGACAAAGGATTCCGTTTCTTGTGGAGAAGAAAGGAGAGAGGTGGTCCAGAAATCTTGGATGCAGTCCCTGACAGGGCAAGAGAGCCTTTATGGCCCAAAGTTAAATGGGCAGCCAAACCACACGGCTCCTTGGGATAATAGAAGCGGGCAGTCAGGTGGTGAATAAGATTCAAGAGGAAACTTGAATAGATGGTCTAATACTTCCCAGAGCATGACCCTGGGGCTGCCCATCCTACCACCCACCTAATCAAGCCTGAGAGAAGACAGTGAGAGGAGCTAACTGACCTCTCGTGGTGGGGGGAGGGTCAGAAACAGCAAAAATGTCTCTTTTGCAAAGTCTCAGGAGCTTGAGGCCCTGGAATCCCATCATCCCAAGCTGCCAAGGGCTTAGACACTGATCCTGATGTCCTCTTACTCTCCCTGCTTCCCTTCAGGGACAGAGGGTACCAGTAAGGGGCAGGGAACGGGAGGGAGCCAGTAGGGAGGGTCACTTCTCTTTTCAGGGCTTAAGCTTCCTCCTCTATAAAAAGAAGGGGTCAGGCTTGGCCTCTGAGGCCCCTTCCAGATCTAGAGAGAATCCATCCTAGGACATCTAGGTGATGCAGTGCACAGAGCATGGGGCCTGAAGGCAGGAAGATTCATCTTCCCGAGTTCAAATCTGGCCTCAAACACTTATGAGCTGTGTGACCCTGGGCAGGTCACTTCACCCTGTTTGCCTCATCTGTAAAATGAGCTAGAGAAGGAAATGGCAAACCACTCCAGTATCTCTGCAAGAAAACCCCAAATGGGGTCAGGAAGAGTTGGACACACCTGAACAACAAAACCACCCGAGAATCTCTGGGGCCTGTTTCTTTCCCTATAAAAAGTGGAGGTCAGACCAGATGGGCCCTGAGGTCCCTTCCAGCTAGCTACAGATCCAGGATCCTATAAATAATAATGTTCCCATCAATAGCTCTGGGGGCAAGAGCCCCCACCAGTGGAACTCTATGGAACTGCTGGTCCAAACTCAAAATAGAAATAAGGGTCATTAAATCATAATAAGGTATTTTTTATTAATTTTTTTTCTTATTTCCCAAGAAACATTTTAATCTGGTCTAGGCCATACTTGAGAGTTTTGTAGGCCAAGGGGCCTACTGATGAGATTGACAACTGCTCTAAAACCATCAATGAACCACACGGGACTTTGAGCAGCTGTCTCCAGATCAAGCTCCAAAGAATACCCCACTGCCAGCAGCAGACACAGTTTGCGTTCCTCCCTCCCTCCGTCTCTCTCCCTCTGTCCTTCTCTTCCTCCCTCTGTCCCTCTCTCTTTCTCTCCCTCTGCCTCTCTCCCTCCCTCTCCGTCACGGGCTCTATAATAGCCTCACCAGCAGGAGACAATGGAGATTGCTGGGGGCTGGTCAATCACAAGAACTCGGAAAAAAGGAACAATGCACCCCAGTCGGACCCAAGCATTTGAACAACAGCCAAAAAACTCAAAGAATGGCACTGTCTTCTCCATCCCTTGCTAGAATAACCTGGTGAAGTGGGCAGTGCTGCTGTTTCTCACAGGAGTGAAAAAGGCAACGCTTCTCATTGCTTTTTGGTAGCCAGCAGACAAGCTTCATGGTGTATGTAGTAGGAGGGAGCCAGAAGCAAGGAGTCAAGAGACTCCCCGGGTTCTGTCACTCCCCGTGTGACTATCTGTACAACAAAGGAGTTAATCCTGATCATTTAGAGACCTCGGGTCCCTCCTAGCTCTGAGGGTCTGCCATGTTTGGTACTCTCATGTTCACATCCTATCTACAATGCATTGTTCCAAGGCCCCTTCCAGCCCTGACCTCCTCTGTTCTTAGGTCCTTCCCACCTCCCACATTTCCTGTTCTAGGCCCACTCACGGCTCTGATAAGCTCTGTTCTAAGCTTCTTTCCACCTCTGACATTCCCTGTTCCAAGCCAACACGCTGCCCCCTTCCCATCACCTGTGATTCGGTCAAGGCTGTGTGACTTTCTTTCGCTACTGCTGGCAAATCGGGGAATCTAAGGGAGAGTCAGGGCTACAGCAGGGGAAACAACCTCCGAAGGATGCTAGTTCAACCACAGGTCACTGGCCTTTGTCAACAGCTGATGAAGCAAATGGCCCGGAAGCATGTGCGGTAACAAGAGCCCCTATGGTTCACGGGCCACTTGGCTGGGCTGGGAGACTAGGAACAGCTCACTCCGTGAGGCTGGGCTCTGTCTGCCAGGGGAAACCCTGGGAGGTGCCAGGCTTCTGGATTCTGGGATATAAGGAAGCTGGTGGGTTTCAGGAGGGGATAATGGCCTGGGTTAGAAAGGGCAGGCGCCTAGAACACATCCCCTCACCTGGCACTCAGAGATATGGCATGAGAGCCAAGGGTTTCCTGGAAAGAGGGGAAAGCGGCACAGGGGGCTTCACAGAACTGAAAGGGTCCTTGGGAAACCATCCAGTCCTGACCCTCATTTTACAGATGGAGAAACCGAGGCCCGTGAAGGGACTTGTCCATGGTTTCAGAGGTACTGAGTGTCCGAGGCAGAATGTGAACAAGTTCTGCCTCTAAACCTGAGGAGCTTTTCCACACCCCACCACCACGCCTGTAAGAGCTGGGCTTTGAACCCAGGTTCCGGCACTCCGCACTGCGTCTGGCTGCACCCACACTTGCGGGTCAGAGGCCTGAGAGCTGAAAGGAACCTCGGGGGTCACTTGGCCTCTCGTGCCGTCCCGCTGGGCCTTAAACAAAGGGGTCCCCGGGGCGGCACCAGGTGGCGGCCACCTGAGCCCAGGCGGGAGACCTAGAGGGGGCCCGACCTCGTTCGCTGTGTCCAGCTCCCGCCCCTCCCTGCCCCCCCAACGAGGGTCCGAGGGAGCCGGACCTGCCCCCTCCCCCCGCGGGCTCCCACCCGCACCGAGCCCACGTCCACATCCTTGGGCAGGGGGTGGTGACGGGACCCCCGCCCCAGAGCGCCCCCGACGAGGGTCCGAGGGAGCTGGACCTGCCCCCCCCCCCCTCCCGCCCAGCCGGCGCTCACCTCGGAGCAGGTAGAGGGGCGCGGGCGCGCGCGGCACGGCCCCGCGCAGCGCGCGCACCACCCAGGCCAGGGCGCCGTCGGGGGCGCGCAGGGCCTCGGCGGCGCGCCGGCTGCGCTGGTCGTACAGCACCACGGCTCCGTAGAGGCCGGCGCGCAGGCGGCGGCCCCGGGCCTCGGCGTCGGGCCCGTCGGCGGCCGGCAGCAGCTGCTCCAGGCGGCCCGGGCCGTCGGGGGCGCGCCTGCGCGCGATGGTGTGGCAGCGCACGGGGAGCGCGCCGCGGATGCAGCCCGCGCTGTGGGCCAGGAAGGGCCGGCAGTCCAGCAGCAGGCACGTGCCCCCGCCGGGCCCGACGCCCGGCCCGCCGGCGCGCTCGCGCTCGTCCCGGCTCAGGAGCCGCCGCAGCGCGCTGCCCTCCAGCTCCCGGAGCTCTCCGGCCGTCACCATGGCCCCCGCTGGCCGGCCGCCCGGCGGGGCTGCACGCCGTCCCCCGTCGTCGGCGGCGGGTCCCCCGGGAGCGTGTGGCCGCCGCTGCCGTGTCCGCGCCCCGCGCCCGTCGCCCCCGCGGCTCCGGGATTTATCCTCTGGCTCCCGGGTGGGGGGGCGGGGGGGCTGCCCCGCCCCCTCCAGGCCCCGCCCCTCCCCCTCCGTGAATGGAGAGGCGCCCGGGTGGGGGCGGGGTCTGGGGCTGACGTCACAATGGGCCGGAGGATCCCCGGCTCGCGGCCATTCATAAATCGGGGCTGGCGGCGGGGCCGCGCGGGCGCTGGGCTGGGGGCCGGGGCGACCCTGGGCGGCCCGAGGCTTTGTGTGACCAGAGCTGGGGGCTCAGGGTGGGCGTGGGCTGGAGGGTGGGCCCGGGCGGGTTCTCGGGCTTCGCCGTGGACGTTTCAGCCACCTCTCCTCTCTCCCCCAACTCATCTTCGACGAGGTTATCGATGCCTTGGCAAGGGTCCGGGGTGGAGACTCGGAGGGCACTGCGTCCGTCCCAGGGACCTGGGTCTGTGGCGTCCCCCTTTCTGGGCCTCAGTTGGTGTTCTCTAAGGGCCCTCCCGGCGCTGAGCTCCGGGATCCGATGGCCCACGGACGGCGCGCCCAACGTTCAGCCAACACTAGGAAGGGCCAGCCGGGCACAGGGCCCGCCCGCCCTCCCCGTCTATCGACCACAAGAGACTTGGGCCACAGCCAGGGGTCCGGGAGGGAAGGAAACCCGCTGGCCGACTTCAGAAGCGCTGGAGTCTCTCCTTTGCCCCTACTGGTCTGGGCACGGTTTGGGTTGGTCTGGCTCAACCGAGCAGGTGCCAGAAACCTTCGCCAAACCCGGGAGCAAAGGGGGCAGCCCTGGCTTCCTCGGCTCGGGATTCGTTGGGTCCCGTGGGGGTGGGAGAGCCAGGGTGCCAGCCCAGGCCCCGGTGCCCTCTTCCCTTCTTCCCCTGCCCGTCCCAGCCAGATCCGTCCCCTCCTCGCTCGGATCTGACTCCGAAGCTTTCTCCTGCGCTGGCCGCCCCTAGCTCCCCACTGCTGTGGTTTCTAGCTCCCAGCCCCCCTTTCTTCCCTCCCCTCCCCTCCCCTCTCCCATTCTTTCCTTTGGCCTCTCCCCTTCTTTCTTCTCTTCCCTTCCCCCTCCGTAGCGCCACCCATAGCTGCTGCTATCCTCTCTCAGTCCCTGACAAATAGGGTGGAGAACGGTGTAACTGAACCCAAGGCACCTAGAAAGTCTGTGTTGAAGAAACCTGAGCCTTCCAGCCATTTTCCCACTCCCTTAATGGAGACGGGGCAGAAGGGGAGGCATGAGCGTCCTACCAGATTATGACCAGAATTGGCCTTGGAAGGGACCTCCAAGGCCACCAGTCCAAGACCAAGAACCCCAACATCTCCGACAAATGGTCTGCCAGCCAGAGCTGGAAGATCTGCTTGGTGGGTGCATGGCCCCAGCCCCCACCCCTACCAGACCTTTCTACACTTGAACAGCCCTGGTTGTTAGGAAGTGTGACAGCCAGGCCCAGAGCCCGTCAATCGATCTATAATCAATCAACCAATCAGTCGGCATTTATCAAGTGGCCAACATGTGAATGGGACTGTGTTAGGCACCTCTCCCCAGCTTCTCCACTTAGCTCCTGGTTCTGCCCTCCCAGGCCCAGAGCAGACAGAGGGGGCAGCCCTTCAAACACCATAAAATGGGCTTGTGTCCCCGGTCCCCAGGCTTCTCTGGGCCCAGCGCTCCCAGGTCCTTTGACCCATCTTTGTGTGCTCATCCATCTCTAATCCTCTAATCCAGGGTTTCTTAACCTTTTAGGGGCATCCTGGACCCCCTAGCAATCGGTCTGGTGAAGCCTTGGACCCTTCCCCTGGATAGGTACAGAAGGCATGGCATTACAGTGGGAGCCCAAGGTGAATGTTCTCCCATCCACATTCACCGATGCCCTGAAACCCATCCAGGGACCCAGGGGGTTAAGAGCCCATGGTCAGTCCAGTGTGGCCATCTCATTTTACAGAAGCCTGGCTCCCACCCTAATGGAGAGAGAGTGAAATGACAGCAGCAGGGTCCAAGAGGAAGTGATTCTTGGCTCCTCCGCCTGGATGGCAGCAGTGACAGCGTTGCCTGTGGCTGACTGGCCGGGGGCCTCACAACGCCCAAGGATCTGAACAACCAACTCAACTTCTCCTCCTGGCTTCCTGGAAGGGCACTGGCCAGCCACCTGGTACCCCCATATCTACTTTCCTTGAGCAATCCCAACCCTTTCCAACCAAATTCTTCTGGAAAGGAAAGGGCCAACCTAGGAAATCAGCAGCTGCCTTGAAAGTGGGTGATCAGGGAGGTAGGTACATTCCTTCCTCTAGCCTGCCTGCTCTCTGAGCTGGCATCCTTGCTTCTGCCTGGGTGTAGCAAGCCGTAGGTGGCCAACCTGGGAGAGAGGCAGATGTGTGTCAAATGTCCTTGGAGTCTCCATGTGGGCACTGGATCCTAGCCTTGAGGGCTGGGAGTAAAGGGCTGGCACTGGGCACCTGGCATCAGGCAGAGAGTAGGGAGGGTGTCTGCCCTGCTGGAGGGGGATCATTCTGAGGCAGTCAGTCATCTGAGCCCGGTGGTTTTGTTTTTACAGCCACTGCGAGAGAATTTTCACACCTAGATGAGAGCCCTGGGGACCATAGAGAAGGTTTCACTAAGTACTCAGAAGGCACTGAGCACAGAGCCTGGAACAGAGTAGGTGCTTAATAAATATCTGTTGACTGACCGTCTAACTGAAAGATGGTGAGGGGCTTGTCCTCAGGCTGGGAAGACTGGACCTGCCCCAGGGATGCTGCCTCACCTTGGGGGCTCAGAGCACTCTGGGAGCTTTCGGGTGCTTGGGAATGGCCCTGAACCAGTCACAGAAGCTAGTCACCCTCCCGAGTCACATCCCATCAAGTGGGGTCAAGGCGCCGCACATTTGTCTTTGACTAAAGCCTGCCAGACAGTACTAAAGAGTCACCTCTGTAATGCATGCCTCCCAGGGTGATTATGGATCTCTTTGTCTGAACAACCCCAATAGGTCCCTCATGCCCAGTCTACCGGCCTCATTGGACAAAGAGGGAAACTGAGGCTCAGGAATGTTAATGGCATAGAGAGTAGAAAGACTCCTGGATTCACACCAGAAGACAGACCTCGGGTGTATGATCTGTGTGACCAGGGACAAGGCATGGGAGTAAAGGCTGGCACTGGGCACCTGGCATCGGGCAAAGAGTAGGGAGGGTGTCTCTACATAAATGGGATTGGACGGGATGATCTCCAAGGGACTGTCCAGCACTAGAGCCCAAGCCTGGATACCTGTCTGCCCACTGCAGCCAGCCACCTGGCCCCCAGACCCACGAAGCTCCAGGGAGAAGCTTCCCTCCTGGAGTCATCTGGAAAAGCAGACCGTTAAAAAGTAGAGATGTTCTCAGTCAATCGGGCAGTTGATGAAGACTTAAGTGCCCCACGGGGGCCTGGCACTGTGCTAAGTGGGAGAGGCAGCCCTGGCTAAGAAGCCGGCCAGTTTTGCTGTTTCCCAGTCTCCCCTGGTTCTGTCCCTCCCTGGTCAGGTCTGTGGGGCCCGAGAGGCCGGGTGTATAGCGCTGGCAGGTTGTCACTCGTGGGCCCCATAGCCGGCTCCAAGACATTGAAGGGCCAACTGATGGGCTGGTTTCCAGGTGTCCCGGAAGAGGGGGCAGCACGGGGCCTTGGTGCCAGAGTTACCCAGTGATTTCCTCACAGCCCAGGGCTGTCCCCATTATTATTCCCGTTCACCATATGAGCCTGAGGGTCCAGGGAAATTCTGGAACAAGGGCTCAAGGTCTAGTTCCTCTTGAGGCAGCTTGGCATAGTCAACAGAGAGCCGGCTGTCCTTGGGGTCTGGGAGGCCTGGGTTCGAGGCCTTCCTCTGACTTGAATCCCCCAGAGACCCTGCAGGTGCCACACCTGATCTGCTGCAGAGCGGAGGCAGCTGATCCAGCCTCAGACAATGACCAGCTGTGTGACCCTGGAGAAGTCACTTCACCTCTGCCTCAGTTTCCTTGCCTGTAAAATGGGGATAATAACAGCACCTTCCCCAGGGTGGTTGTGAGGATCAAACGATAATAACCTCTGTCCAGTGCTTGGCAAACTTTCACACTCTACATAAATGCTTGTGATTATTATTATTGTTGTTGTTATCATCATCATCATCATCATCGTCACTACCCTGGGCTCCTCACCAAGCTTCTGAGTGCCCCAGATGTCAGTGGCAGATGAGGCTCTGATCTGCCCTGGTGGAGGGGTTTCCTCCCTGGGAGGTCCCCTGAACAGGTGAAGTGACCGTAGCAGGCCAGTCTGGTCTTGTGCCTGACCCAGAGCAGGCAGTGCCTAGACCGAGCTGCTCTAGGGAAAACTTCTACCTGCTCGGGCTGATCAGGAGGGACCAGGCTTGCCTCTGGGGCCCTTCCCAGACCCTGGAGTGGGCTGGACATCCACTTGTGGGGGATGCTGCAGCAGGAGTTTCTGTGGGCCTGGCTGGCCTCTGAGGGCCGCCCAGCTTGGAGGTCCTGGAGAACCCTGTCCTGTCCCGGGTCTCCTGGGTCAGGGCAGTGACCCAGGGCAATGAGGCAATTACAGAGCCTCAGGGAGCATCGATAAGGGAAGGGAGTCTCCTCGGGATTCCTAGTTTGGGGGAGGCCCAGAAAGGAGCCAGGAGCTGTAGCAGGGTCCAGGTGGGGGCAGAAGCAGAAGGCCTGACTTCATGTCCGAGCTAAGTGGCCTTGGGAGGGTCCCTCGCTCTAGGCCTCAATTTTCTCCTCTTCAGAATGAGCAGATCATTGAGTAGACTCAGGATGGCCCTGAAGGTTCCTTGGAGTCCATTCTGTGCCTGGTGTGGGGCTCCCCCTTGCACAAAGACCCAGGCACAGTGTGGGAGGCCTCTGCTTCCCCCTGGGCTCTCTGCCCCTCCGGCCCCCAGGGAAATCCCAGGACTGCCAGCACCCGGCTTCCATCCTTCAGGCAAACTTCAGCCAACCCAAAGCAACCCAACCCAACAACAGAGTAAACGCTTCCCTTTGTGGGAGGCATCGAGCCTCAGACTCTAAGCCAGTCCAAGAGCTCACTCAAGCTAATCACCAGCCATGGCAAGGGCCTTGGTTACCGGAGGAGAGATACAGAGAGAAGGTTTGTGGAAGAGCCCGGCTGTTCCACGAGGAAGTCGTCCCTCCCCTCGGACCCGGACAGCCTGCCTGCCTCAGCGCCAGGGAAGCGAGGTATCGGGCCAGACTGCACCTCAGTACTTCCCTGATTTCTCTAGTACCAGAAAGGGCGGGGCCCAAGGCTTCCCCCCCCTCGCTGCTCTCTGCTCAGGCCTCATCCCTGGCCTGTGCGACACCAGCCTCTCGGCCCAGGCTTCTGGATGTAATGCTCATTCTTGACAGTCAGCTTCCTTTGCCTCTTTCTCTGATTAACTGAATTGCACCCACCTTACAGAAGAGGAACCTGAGGCACTCATTGTGTGCTGACCACTGTGCTAGCTGCCTGCTCACTCTATAAGAATTAAAGGACCTGGAGGTGTTTAGCCTGGAGAAGAGAAGGTTTAGTGGAGGGCATGGGAATTGTGTTTAAGTGAATGGAAACACAGGAGGGAGATGCGACTCCTTCCCTTAACCCTGGAGGACAAAACCTGGTGCTTTGGGTGCAAACTGTAGCCAGGCAGACCGAGGCTTGCCAGACTGGCGTGCTCTGGAAGGCCGACGGGCATCCTCAGGAGGGCGTGAGGCGGGTCCTGTGGTCTGGGGGGATTCTGGTTGAAGGACAGGTCAGCCAAGCTGGCCTCGAGGCGCTGTATCGGGAAATTTTGGATTCAGAACCGGTGTCCAGGTTGCCTCTCCCATTCTTCTCTGAAGAACCCCCCTTCGTCTCACGTCCTCCCTAGAGGGGCATCTTTCCAGTCACCTTCTTTGGGGTCCCTGGTGCAGGCAGCCCAGGCTCTTCTGGGCCACACAGAGACATGTGTCCAGAGCCTCCTCGCCTCATCTTGGCCCACTGAACCCATGGGGGCCTCCGCCCCGTACTGGTGTGGCCCCTGCCCTGCCCAGCCTGGCTGCTGACCCGCACCCAGGCCCCCGCCAGCTGCTTCCTCTGAGCTGGGCGCACCAAGGGCAACTCACAGAAGTTTGCTCAAGTGTAGCAGAGACAGCTGTTCTGAAAATAACCCAAGCTAAAGGGCTGTAAGTGCTTCCTGCCTCCAGGCAGCACCCTCACACTCCCTCCCTTTCAAAAGGATTTCTTTCCGTTTGTGAGGAAATGTGATCCTCTCCAAATCTATGTACTGAGCCAGGTGGGGGTGGGGGGGGAGGAAACGCTGGCCTTTCAGACCAGAGTTACACTCTGTACTAGTCTCTTCAACTCTGAGTCTCAGTTTTCTAATCTGTAGAATGGGGATGATAATAACAGGAGCTCCCTGACTCATCTGTAGCAGCAGGAATGAAAAGAGCACAGCAGGGGGTGCAAACCCAAGCGAGCCCCTGTCCTCAAGGAACTGCCATTCTGCTACCAGGAGACACCACCAATCAAGGGGGACGGGGAGCCAGGAAGGGGTGCTTTGTGCCCTGGAGTCCGGGAGATGGCGATTAGAGCCCCCGGGGCGTTGACTGACAATGTCCTCTCCAGCTATGGCAGTGGTAATGACTGGGAGGTGGTCAGTCCTGGAGGAACAAGGACCACTGCCTGCCCTTCAGAAGCCCAGGGCCTGAAGACTCCTGGGAGGAAAGGGTTGGGTCTGCACCATTTTCTGCCCTGACCCAGCAGTGTGTGTGAACGGAGACAGATGGCCACAGTCCTGGGGCCTGGGAGTCCTCAGTGGCTGGAGCCTCCCAAAGCAGGCCCTTCCTGCCTGAAGAGGGGAGTTCGGCTGCCAACGTCCCAGCTCGTCCCGACTGACGTGGGGGAGACACATGGAGTCGGACCCTGAGCCCCTCACTGGAAGCCTCCCTGGCTGAGCAGGACCATCCCGAGCCAGTGCCCAGGGGGGCAAGGGCTTGGAGGGTCCAGGAGAGGGCATTGGAGGGTGGCCCAGAGTCGAGGAACACCCCACCTTTACTGAGAGCAGGGCCCTCGCTCCAGAGCCAGAACTGCATGTTCAAGGGCCAGCTTTGCGGCCAGTGATGGTCAAGAGATTCCCTTCCCCTCTCCCAGCCACCCACCCCCCCCCCATCTCGGTCTCCTCATCTGCAGTAATGAGCTCACAGATCTTTTCTGGGTCTTAGTCTATGAGCTGTGACCAGCTTAAAGACATTCAGGTCTAGAGTGGAAAGACTGTTCTTGGCCCACCTCTCCCGGCTCCTCTGGAGGAAGAGCTTCCCCTGTTCTTGGGGGGCTCCTGGGGTGGCAGTGGGGCTGGGGGCCATCCACAAACTCTGCCTGGCCTTTTTGGTCCTGACTCTGGCCCCCACAGAAAGGAATGGACCTGAAAGCTCCTTCTCCCTCAGCCTGGCTGGACATTGTCCCCAGGGACAAGGCCAGGCCCAGAGCAGCCAGAGAGCCCAGGTCAGCTGCCCACTGCAGGGGGCTAGTAGCCCCCTCTTCACTCCTGTGAACACAGATTGCTCCCACCTCAATGACTCAGCTGTGGCCTTTAGGGCTCAGGGCCTCGATGACCGTCGATGGCCAGGCCACTGTGAAAGGGTGTCCATTAGCCCTTTACAGTCATGGGGCAGATGCCCAAACCCTAGGGGACAACGGGCTCTCCAGCCCCGCCCTTCCGGCTGCCCATGGGACACCTCTGCCTGGACGACCTTAAAAGATCATACTGTAATATTACAGGCTAGGGCTGGATGTGACCTTCCAGGCCATCTGGTCCAGCCTTCCCCCCTTTTACAGGTGAGGAAATTGGATCCCAGAGAGGGGAAGGGATTGATCCAAAGAGAGTAAAAGGCAGAGCTGAGATTGGAACCCATGTCTTGTGACTCCGAGTTTGGGTCTCTGTCCACTGGACCACACTGCCCCATCTGTGAGGCTCATTGTGTCTCCGACTGAACTCAGCTTCTTTCCCTGAACACCTGTTCCTCTTCTTACTTCCCTGTCTCTATCTTTGCCAAACCAAAGAAACATGCTCGCGGCCACACAGAGAGTAAATAGCAGTCAGAACTTGAACTCAGGTCCTCGGAGTTCAGAGGTCACTCTTTTCACTATACTACACATCATGGATTGTCCTCAGGGTTCTGTCCCTACCTAGCTTTATGGTCTCCCTCTAAAACAGGGGGGCTTAATCCGGGGTCTTCGAAGTTTTTTAAAAGTGTAGTAATGGCATTTCAATAGAATGTGTTTCTTTCACAATCATATGTGGTTTATTTTATGCATTTAACAACAGGATTCAGAGAAGGGGTCCATGAAGGGACACCCTAAAGGTCCAGGGCATTAAGAAGTGAAGCACCCCTTATCTAAAGTGAAAAGAGGGTGCAGGGGGAGGAGGAAGGACAGGATGGGGAAGAAGTGGTTTCTTCCAACTTGAATAGAAAAGGTACTGAGTCAGAGGGCTTGGGTTTGAATCATGACGCTCTGCAGCTGTGTGAACTTGGGTAAGTGACTTCCCCATCAGGGGTCTCCTCTCTAACCAAGGGGGCTCCTGACACCTGGTTTGACCTGGCCCCTCCCTGGATTAGGAGAGAATCCCTTCCGGGGGGGAGGTGGGATCCAGTGGCCAGCTCTACTCTAGCCCGGCTGGGACCACACTGCTGCCCTTAGAGAGAGACACCCGCCTGGCCAGGGGGAGAGTGAGTGACTCTCTCATTGCCTGCGGCTCAGCCCGGCACTGCATGACAGGCATCCTGGCCAGCTGTAGGGAGTGTCAAAGGGTTCCAAAGGCATAGCCCAGGGCAGAACCTGGGGGCCTGGGGACATCAGGAAAGGGGCACCTATGGAGACTCCATTGGGTGCCAGGCACTGTGATAATGGGCATTCAAAGAAAGGCAAAAGACAGTTCCTGCCCTCAGAGAACACACCCTCTAACTGGAGCTGGAAGGGACTTTTGAGGTCATTCATCCCACTAGCGTTGAGCTCAAGCACTGAGCTGGGCCTGCGAAATACAGGGACAAATGGTCCGTGCCTCAAGGACCCTAGAGCTGAAGGAGACCTCCAAGGTCCTTGACCATACTCTCCCACTTTACAGATGAGGAACTGAGGCCCAGACAGATTGAGACTTGGCCAAAGGTCATGGGCTTTCAGAAGCAGAGTGAGCTCAGACTCCAACCCTGAACTTGTCACTGCTAGTGTCTGGACCGTCATCCACTCCATGAGCTCAGGGTGAGTCAGCAGGGTGTGCGGGGCAGCCAGAAATGGAGCTCGTGCCATCGGGTGCATTAGGAAGGAGGCAGGGCTTCCTGGAACTGAGGTCACCATGTACTCTGCCCTCCTCCGACCTTACCTGGGCAGGTGGGTCCAGAGCTTGCACAATGGTTCAGGAAGGACAGGCTGGAGAGGGGACGGTGACTAGGACACTCTGGGCCTTGAGGCCGCGTCCTTTGGGGACCTGTGGGGCCGGGAGAAGCTGGGGAGAGGGGAGCGTGACGATGGTATTGAGTGAGTGGCTGCCGGGGAAGGAGTTCCAGCGTCTCCCACAAGAAGCCTTCCAGCTTTGGTGAGAAGACCTCCAGGGATGGGAGAGCTCATCACCCCGGAGGCAGCCCTTTCCGCTGATGGCTGGCTCTTCTGGTCTTCCTTGCCCTGCTCCTGCCTCTCCCCTTTGGGGCAAAGCAGGGGAGACCTAATGTGTCCACTCCCCTCCCTACAAGCGCAGGACCCAGGCCCGGGAGCAATAACTGTGTGCGAGCGATCCGGCCACCAGAGCAGCCTCATGGAGGAGCGGGCTGGTCGCCGGTCAATGAAGGTCTCCGAGGGAGGGGCCATGGCCACACGCTGGATTCAGCCACTCTCTAGGTTATAATGTGCTAACCTGGACTGGTGGAGGGTGTTTCCCTCTCAGGGAGTCTCCTTCCCTGGGGGCCCTACAGCAGTAAAATCACGGGTGCAACCCCTGTCCCTATCTTGTTCTGGTGTGGTTTGGAATAGATGACTGCAGAGGTCCCTTCTGACGCTAAAACTCTACAGTGGTGGCGCAGTGGATAGAGTGCTGGGCCTGGAGTCAGGAAGACTCACGTTCTGAGTTCAAATCTGGCCTTAGTCACTTACCTGCTGTGTGACCCTGGGCAGGTCACTGCACCCTGTTTGTCTCAGTTTCCTCATCTGCAAAATGAGCCGGAGAGGGAAATAGCCAACCACTCCAGTATCCTTTCCAGGGAGACCCCAAAGGGGGTCACAAAGAGTCAGATGCGCCTGAAATGATTTTTTGGAATTGCGAGGAAGGAGCGGGGTGGGCCAGAGCCCCCTTTGGACTTCCTGTCTCTGCTCCAAGCCCAGCAGGAAGTCCATAAGCTGTGCAGCTCCCAGTCGCCACCGCGTTGGGTGCACTAACAGCCCAGCGCATCCCAGCCCTCCACTGCCGACTTCTCTGGCTCCTGCTCATGCCCAGATGTCGGTGCACCAAGGCCCACAGGGCTGCCTGACTCCTACTCCGCAGCCTCCTGGGAGGTGTCCAAGTCATTTGCCTTACCACCCCGATCTTTTCCAATCCCAAGAGGGAGATGCTTACCGGGGCGCATGTGCCCACTGAGACACCGCTGCTTCGTTTCAGGAGAGAGTACCCCGCTGCTGTGTGGATTTTCTTAACCCCTGTCCAAATACAAGAAATGACAAGGGGAAGCCATCCAAGATGGCCCCAGGGGTGTTCACTAACCTGAAAAGAATGAAGCTGGCTTACTTTTGTGGACCTAGGGGGCCCAATTGTCAACACAGATACTGACCACTCCTCTCCCCTGCCAAATCCAGCATAACTTTAATATATATGGGCAGATTTCCTCACTGGTCACTATCCCAAGGATTTGGACAGGAGCCTTTGGGGGCAAATCACCACAAACATTCAATAACAGAAACCACAGCTGAGAAACGGGTTGTTGTGGCCAATGTGGTGGCAGTGAGCCAAGGCCCCCAGTGTGGGCCACCATCTTCCTCTGGTCTTATTTTCTGTTTGAAACCCAACATCCTCAGGGAGGTGGCTTTACTGGTTTTCAGGTTCCATGTTGGGCTTCCAGGCTCAGTCATCCATGCACTCATTCCCATCTACCACTCATGGAGTCACAGCTAATCCGACACTAACTTTCAGGGACGCTAAATGTAAGCCTTAGAAGCTGTCCTGCCTGGAGGACAGGCCAGCAGACAGGCTGGCATGCTCCCAACCAAAGGGCCCAGCCATGGAGGAGAAGGGCGGAGGCGTCCCAATGACTGATGCCTAAGTTCACTTCAGCCATTTTCCATTGGTTGCATCTGAGGGTAGGGTAAAGAGAATCTTTGCCTTCTTGGCATCTCGTGGGGTTAGGAGGTTGAGATGTGGGGTGGAGGGCGGAAGGAGAGAAAGAGGTTGTTGGAAATATGCACTTACTATAGGCCATTCAGACAAGTTTTGTGAAAGACACAATTGTTGAGGGGGACCATCTTGGGACAAGAACTCATCTGTGTTGGGAGCCAGTTTTCCCTTCTAAGGATTAATCCAGGGCTGGAGGCAGGGTCATGTGACCTGTGCGTGGGCGGCTGGTACAGACTCCAGGGACAGGACAGGGGCTCAGGGTATTTCCAACCCTCATGGAGTGACCATGAGCAAGTCGTTTGGTCAATCGGAGCCTCACTGTCTGTTTTCCTGGTTCTCAGCAGACCAGCCAGAGCCAGAAAGCCTTCCTCACCCCACGGCTGGGGTGCTGGGAGACTCTTCTGTGTAATCCTAGAAACCACAGGAGAAACCAGGAGAAATCTATCCAAATTGATTGTAAGCTCCTCCCTTAGAATGCCACCTTCTTGAGAGCAGGCACTGTCTTTGGCCTCTCTTTGTGTTTCTAGCACTTAGCACTGCTCCTGGCACAGAGTAGGCGCTCAATGATTGATTGATTGATTATTGATTGCAGAGTAGGGAAGATGAGGCCTAGCCTCTCACTCATTTCAGGGAAGGATAACCCTTGGGAAAAGAAGCATGGTAGAGCAGGTGAGTGTGGGCTCAGAGACAAAGGGCTTAGCCTTCACATCTCAGCATCAAAGAATTCCAGAGTGGGAAAGGACCTCAGTGGCTGTCCAGCCCAGTATAAACCGGCTCCCCAAAGATGTCCCTCTAAGACATCCCCAAGGGGGGAGCTTCCAGCCTCTGCTGCAGGATAGGGGAGGGGGAGTGTCCGATTCTGCAGTCAGCCCCTTTCTCTTATTGATTCCCAGAATGTGTTTGGAAGTTTCTTTCCAGACATCCAACCCAAATCTGTCTCTTTGCCACTTCCACCGATGGCTCCTGGCTCTGTCCTCTGGGGCTAAACAGTCCATGGGCCTGGAGGCTAGCCATTACAGATGTGGGCTGGCCACGATAGCAGAGAGAGGGACTCCCATCAGCCCAGTACTGGACAAGAGCCTCTCGTAATGTAGTCTCAGCTTAGCTTGTCCTAATGATGCCCACTGAACTGGCATGGGGCACCCCAAGGTTACACTTGTCATTCACGCCTGTTAAATTTCATCCTGGGCTAGGCCATCACTGTGCCAGCCTCCAATATGGGAGCTCTCCTGCTCGGTCTGGTGTCATCCACCCATTGACAAGAATTCCTGAAGAATCACTGACCAGTTTTGAGGGAAGGAGTCCTCATGTTGTGTCCAGTTTATCCCATCCAGAGTGTCCCTGGGCTAACTGTCCTTCAGTTATCACAGACATTTCACAGAAGTGCCTTCCTGAGTCAGTGTACTCTCCTAGATCATGGAGGAGCCCAAGTTCTGGACCTGGAACAGGCTAAGAGTCTGGCCCCAAACGAAGCTCTTGGATTCACTGAGGCCAAAGGCATCCTAGACACCAGGTACAGCTATCACTGCATGTGAGAAGTAAAGATGTCTGTTGTAGGTGCGATTGATCTCTGGGGGTCTCAGTCTATAAAATGAGGGGGTTGAATTAGATTTCTAAGGTCTTTCCTAGTCCTCGAATTCCCAATCTACTCTTAGGTATCGCCCATCCCTCTCCTGTCATCCCTATCCCCACAAAAACCCCAAAGCTACTTTCAAACACGCCAGGTCTAAGAAAACAGAAGTCTTCCGTCTTCTGCCCAGTGTATTGCAGCCAGTTCTGGGGGCCACATTCTAGGAAGGATGCTGCTGCAGAAAGTCCAGAAAGCGGCCACCAAACCAGCCTGTGGGAGGGCCAGCCTTATATCGTATTAGCATTGGCTGAAGACAAGGGGCTCAGTTAGCCCAGAGAAGAGATGGCTTAGGAATCATCTTAGCTGCCTGTTGTTACTGATGCTTGTCCAACATTCTCGAAGAGGACCAGTGACATCAGGAGGGTGGTGTTTTAGCTGCCTGTACGTATTTGAAAGCCCACTTAGCCTTCCAGAAGGAAGAATTAGAAGCGGCACATAGAGTTTGCAGGAGTCAGATTCAGCCTTGAAGTCAGCAAAGATTCTCAGGACCAGATAGGGCTGTTTTGGTTTGCTCTCCATCCCTGAAGGTCTTCGGCCGGATGCCAGATGGGCACTCACTGAAGGTATTATAGACGACATCCCTAGGCAGGCGATGACCTCTGAAGACCCTTTGGCTCCAAGATCTGGTGGCTCACGGATGGAGTGAGGAACAGCATGTTTGTAAGATAGAGAAAGGAATGGGGGAGGGAGGTGTGTGTGCAGTGTGTGTATGTGTGTGTGTGTGTGTCTGAGAGGAATTCCACTGAAGTCCCTGCAGATCAATTTCCATTCTCCAACTTTCTCAGAAAAAAAGTTCTGCAGACATAAATGCGGTATTTTTAGCCTCGTTTCAGCATCGCTAGCAGGTGAGTAGGAGGGTGAGTAACAAGTGAGAGAGGCAGGCGAGGCAGGGGAAGATGGAAAAGGGAAGTAGGAGCCGAAAGGCCATTTAAAAATAGAGAACAGAGAAAGTTAGCTAATTGACTGATTTCTCGCCTTTTATAGAGAGAAGCGAAAGGTCCCCAGTGTGAGCAGAAACCTGCAGTCAGTGCAGACGGAGGGTGGGCATGGCTCTGCCAAGGTCCCTTTCCTTTCTTTCTAATTCTTCATTGGAAAGTGTTCCCAACTGAAGGGTCCCCAGCTTAGTTGGCCAGGGATGAGGGTATCAGCTGGGAGGGGGAAGAGAGAGAGAGGAGGATTGTCTGGACCATAGAGTCAGTCAGTCAGTATTTAGGGATGCCCACTGTGTCCCAGGCACAGTGCTAACTTTTGGGGACACAACGAGAGGCAAATGGTCCCTGTTCTCAAAGAGCTCACAATTTAATAGGCAAAAACAGAGGGATTACTTTTGGGGTGCCTAATGAAATGGAATTACAATTATTTCAGAACAGCCCCATTAGCTCTGTGCTCAGGGATGCAGAGACAAAGCTGAGCGGATCCCTGCCCTCGGGAGCTTCCAGTCTAAGTAAACCACTAGAACCCAGATAAGTAACCATCAAGTGTATTCAAAGCGAGGGCATAGTAATTTGGGAAGGGAAAGGACTAAGCCCTGGGGAAATCTGGGAAGGTTGTGCTGGAGCTGAGCCTCAAAGGGTGTTCCAGTCACTGAAGACAAGAGATGAATTTTGTGGCCAGAGAATGGCTCCAGTTTGGGTGGAAGGGAGAGGGCATCGGGGGGCTGGGGCTGCACTGGATGGAGGCAGGTTGTGAAGGAAGTCCTGGCTTTAAGTCCCCTGGCTCTGGTGTACGCTGGCCATTGACCCTCGGCAGGTGACCCGGAGCTCCCTACCAGGTGGTCTCAGAAGAGCACTGGTGCTGAGCATGCTCAGGGATGCGTCAGCCCGAGAGGAGGGCAAGAGGCTGCCGGGGCTGAGCAGAAACCCAGCCGTGCTCCTGATTTCAGGTGTACACGTGGCTCCCTGGACTTCTGAGGGAAGGGGGCAGCTCCCTCCTGGTAACCAAAGGTCTCAGCACAGCAGGTGACGGGGATCCGGGCACTCCAGTCCTCACGCCTATTTCCAAGTTCGTCTTTCTTGGGCCACTCATGATAACATCAGTTTCCAGAACCACCAAACCCGAACTCGCAGGACAGCCGTTGCCTGAGTGTGGGAGTGCCTTCTGACTGCCAGGTATGGAGTGAACATGGCAGATGATATTTCCCAAAGGCACAGGCCCCTCCATATAATAATGTGTCGGGTTGGGGGGACCTCTCCGACCTCAGTTTCCTTCCTTGTGGTATCTAGTGTGTGGGTGGAGAACAGAGGGGCCAGGTGTTCTTCTAACCCTGGGGCAAACTCAGCCCTTTCCATGTTATAGCCACAGGCGGGCCCAGAGTAGCCAAGGCTTGCCCAGCGTCCTACAGCCTGTCATTGGACCATATCAGCACTTGAACTCAGCCCTTCTGCCTAAAGTCCTTCCTGGCCCCCAGGCCAGGCCCTCTTCCCTAGGATACAGGACCCACTTACCTGATCTTTGGGGAAGAGCCCCCCCAGCCTGGCTCAGATCCCAGAATACACTAGGGGCTGGGGGCTGGGGTAGGAGGGGTGGGGGTGGGGGAGAGGTAGAAGGGGGAGAAGGCAGGTAGAGTGAGACAGAGACAATGAGAGAGAAAAGCAGAATCAGAGAGAAATGTAACGACAGATGAGACAGGCAGAGACTGGCAAACAGGTACAAAGAAATAGACAGAAAGAAACGGAGAGAGGAGAGAGAGAGACACACTCAGAGACACACAGAGAGAGACAGAGAGAGAGATCCCGAGATCCAGGCAGGTCCCTTCCCCCAACAGGAAATAGCTAATGAGATTACTGAGTCTCTGGAGTCTGCCCAGCTCAGGCAAACAAACAGAGCCGGGGAGAGGGGGGTGGGCTGGCCAATGCCGGGTGATTAAGGTTTCTCTTCTAATCCCTCCCCCCCCCCCCCCCCCCCCCCCCCCGCCCCGGCTGCTTACCTTTTTGGAAAGAGGAAACAAAGGCTTAGCCCTCTTTGCCCTGGGCCACGCTGTCCTTCAAACACAAAGTCCTCAATCTTCCTCTTCTGCCCGGTGGAGTGGGAAAGGACTTAGGTTCAAGAGTCTTGAGCTCAAATCCTGCTAACTGTCTGTGTGATCTTAAACAAAACCTTTCCACCTTGGTGGGGTCTGAGGAACTGGGTTCAAATCTCACTGTTGCTATTTATTATTTGTGTGACCTTGTGGGCCTCAGTTTTCCACTCTGTAAAATGAGAGGGCTGGTTTCTATCATTCCCATCCCCTCCAATTCCTGTGATCCAAAGCCCTCTCTGCAGGTCATCTGTAATATGAGTATACTGGACTACCGGCCTCATGTGAACGTAAAGTACTTTGCAACCCCTAAATAAAAATAGCCTACCTTTTTTTTTTCTTTTTCTTTTAGCTAGACAATGGGGCTAAGTGACTTGCCCAAGGTCAAACAGCTAGTAAGCGCTATGTGTCTGAGGCCGGATTTGAGCTCAGGTCCTCCTGAATCCAGGGCCAGTGCTCTATCCACAGTGCCACCTAGCTGCCCCCTAAAAGTAGCCTACATTCATAGAGCACTTTGCAGATGTGATCTCCTTTAACCCTGTGAAGCATTTATTAAGCACCTACTGTTTACCGGGACACAGGACAGTCCCTGCCCTCCAGGAGTTCATTAGACCGTGAGCTGACTTGATATAAACTATGTGCAAATAAGCACAGACTATTAAACCCTTCCTCTGTGCTAAGCTTGGGAACACAAACAGAAGGAAAAGAAAGACAGCTCTGCCTTCAAGGTTATTTGCTGTTCAGTCGTATCTGACTCTTTGGGAACCCATTTGGGGTTTTCTTGGCAAAGACGCTGAAGTGGTTTGCCATTTCCTTCTCCAGCCCATTTTACAAATGAGAAAACGGGAGTGAACGGGATTAAGTGACTTGCCCAGGGTCACACAGCTAGTAAGGTCAAATTTGAACTCAGGTCTTCCTGCCTCCAGGCCCAGCTTTTTATCCCCTGAGCCTTCTTGCTGCCTGCTAATTGGGGAAGAGCTCACTTAAAAAGGGGAGAGGCAGCCAGATAGGGGCTTGGTAGAGAAAGTGCAGTCTGGAGAGAAAACAGCAGAGGGAAGGCAGTAGCTCTGAACGGAATTAGGGGTAAGTTCCTGTAGAAGGTGAGATTTTAGCTAGGACTCGAAGGAAGCCAGGAGGAGGAGATGAGGGTGGACAGCATTCTATGCCCCGAGACTGGAAGCGGTGTCTTGTTTGAGGAATAGCCAGAAGGCCAGCATCACTGATGTACAGAGGCTGGGGGTGGGGACAGAGGGCCAGGTGGGGAAGGGCTCTGAATGCCAAACAGAGCATCTTGCATTGAATCCTGGAGGGGATAGAGAACCACTTACTGAGTGGGGGCTGACGTGGTCAGACCTATGCTTTAGGGAAATCACCTTGGGGGCTGTCTGGAGGCTGGACTGGAGCGGGGAGAGGCTCGAGGCAGGCAGAACCCCAGCAGCCACTGCAGTAGTCCGGGTGAGAGGTGATGAGGGCCTGCCCCAGGGTGGAGGCAGCGCCAGAGGAGAGAAGGGCAAATTCGAGGGATTTTTTGAAGGTAGAAATGAGAGAACTTGGCCGCTGATTAGATAGGAGACAGCGTGAGGACGTCTGGGTTGCGATGCCCTGCGCATGTGGGAGGGTCCTTGGAGCAGCAGAGTTTGGGGAGGGGAGAACTGACACCCCTCTTCTTGCAATAAGCTTCTAACTGTCGCCTCCATAGACCTGCACACGTGAGAAAATTCGTGCGCAGGGAGAGTAAGGCTTTTCACAGGCCAAAACACAACTGGCTTTATCTACATCATAAAAACCAGGACTGGGGGCTAGGGGAATGGAGACCGTTGACTTCGCCTCCTTGGGTCACCTTTTCTCCTGGCTCAAACCAACAGGCAGCTGAACCAGAGAGGAGCTGGGGGATACCCACATATATGAGAGTGGCTATCCCCAGGGAAAGTAGTCATCTGTAACAGATGCCTTTGATTTCTCACCCAGCCAAGTCACTGGCCCTGGCCAACTCGCTAAGGATGTAAAGGATGGAGGAGTTGCAATCTGCCTCGGGGAAAGGAGTTTCTGCAAGAGGTTCTCCATGTGGATAAAAGTAGAGACCCAGATTCCTCCACTGAAACAATTCAGTGCGGAAATGTGCGGGAAAAAAGGGGAGGCGGGAATGGTGGAAGAGATGAGACAGAATGAAGGTAGAAGAGACAGGAGGGAAAGACGGCCGAGGCAGAGAAGGGAGGAGGCCAAAGAAGGCAGCCTAGACCAAGTTCGAGGGAGGGCGAAGGCATGAAAGAGACTGAGGGGCTCCTGGCGTTGCAGCCATTTCCCTGGCTAAAATGTCTCTCTCCCCAGCCACTGTCTCGTCCCCTTCTGGCAGAGCCCTGCATCGTAGGCAATGCCCTTTCCTTCCTCCAAACGGGCATTCTCTCTTGGGGTGGAGCTTGGTGCTATCACCAAGCAGCTCAGGGCTCGGCTCCCCCCACCCCACTTTATCCCATCACAGCCCCCCTTTCCCTTTTAAGTACTTACAAAGACATAATTGTATTCAGTCTTTAATCTGTGTATTAGAAATGCACTGAAGCCAGCACTAATCACCCAGAGTGCCCATTCCTAAGAGGATGACCCTTTTTCACTCTCACATCCACACAGCAGGAAAAGGAAGCCCAAAGCAGAAATGCGGTTTCCCCTAAATGCTCTTCTCCCCTGGGATCTAGCTCGGGTGAATGTTTTCCCCCAGCTTTTCACTGGCAGCCTCACCTCAGGGTAGATCAGTGCCTGGGGGGAGGGGCAAGGGCAGATGGGGAGGAGCTCAGAGAGCCAGACGCGGCTGTGCAGGCAGGTCGGCTTCCATGGGGTCTCCCGGAGGCAGCCACCCTCCCTTACACATTCCCTTCAAAATTCCCAGTGCCCTGAAGTGTGTGCCCCACAGTACCATTCAGGTTCAAGGGCACTGGGCCCCCACCCCATACAAACCATCCCCCCAAGGCAGGCAGAGGGAGAAAGGACCCCGGCTTCCAGAATCAGGCCACCATCTGCTGGGTGCCTCTGCCTACTTTCCAACCTTAAACCCCTGCACCCTTGGCTTCCTGCACGGCTGCACTACCAGCTGTGTCTGCTTGGTCTTCAGACATATCCTCCTTCAAAAAAATTCCGGGTGAGGCCCAAGCGTTCCCCAAGAGATCATTGCTCACCTTGGAGGGAGCAGCTCTTCTCAGAGTCGGAAGCCAGTTGGTGAAAGTGAGTGGGTGTGCATACACGTATGGGCGGGTGGGAGAGGGCCAGCAAAGGAAAGAAGGGAGGCGAGAGCAAATGATCAGGCAAGGGCTAGCAAGTTTTCAGCAGGCCCGTCCTTATCGGCTACAGCTAGTGTTCTCTCTTTGGTTCGAAGGGGGCAGACACCGTTCGCCTTGCCAACCTCGCCCCAGTGCCCTGAGATGGGAACACGCGGCAGAACGGGTTTTTGTAGCCTCTCCAGGAAACCTCCAGACATCATTCCCCTAAGGAAGACGACTTCCTTTTCCTCCCCTTCCCCAACTCCTGCCCTCATGCTGGGGGATTCTCCTCAGACACCCTGATCACGCAGTTCCTTAACATACCCACCCCTCCTTCTCTACTGGCTCCTTCCCTCTTGCCTCCAAACAGGCGCATGTCTCCCACAGCCGGAAGAATTCCCATATCCTTCCACTATCATCCTATATCTTTTGTAGCTACCTTCCAAAAGGTGGTGTATGATACAATTTGGCTTATGACCTCATCGTTCCACCAAAACTGCTCTCTCCCGAGTTATTGATAATCTCTTAGTGGCCAAATCCAATGGCCTTTTCTCAGTCCTCATTCTCCTTGACTTCTGTGCAGCCTTGGACACTGGTGATCCCTCTCTCTTCTCTAGGTTTTCAGGCCGTGCCTCTCTCCTGGCTCTCCTCCGACGGCTCCTTCTCTGTCTCCTTTGCTGGATCCTCCTCCACATCATGCCCTCAACCATAGGTGTCCCTCAGGGCTTTGCCCTGGGCACTCTTCTCTTCTCCCTCCACACTGCTTTACTTGGGGATCTCATCAGCTCCCAAGATTGTCCTCAATGTACTTACATAGTCTTAACCTCTCAGATGATCCCCAGTCTCTTAGATCTCAGGAGATCTCCAGCTCTCCATTAAACATCTCAAACTGGGTGTCCAGTAGGCACCTTAAACTCAACACGTTCAAAACACAACTCATCTTTTTCCCCCAAACCCTCCCACCTTCCCTATCACTAACAAGGGCGTCACTGTCCTCCCAGTCGCTTAGACTCACAACCTAGGACTCTTCACTCTTTCTCAGAGCCAATATCCATTCTGTTGCCAAGTTCACTTCTGCGGCATCTTTCTGTTGTTGTTTTTTTTTGTTTTTTGTTTTTGTTTGTTTGTTTTGGCTAGGCAATAGGGCTAAGTGGCTTGCCCAAGGTCACACAGCTAGTAAGTGCCAAGTGCCTGAGGACAGATTTGAACGCAGGTCCTCCTGACTCCAGGGCCAGTGTTCTATCCACTGCACCACCTAGCTGCCTCTCTGCGGCATCTTTCTAATACTCCCCCTCCTCTCCTCTGATACCGCCCCCAGCCTGGGGCAGATCCTCATCACCTACCACCTGGACTATCGCAGTAGCTGCAGGTGGGTCTGCCTGCCTCGTCTCTTCCCACTCCAGTCCTTCCTCCATTCAGCCACTAAAGTGATTTTTCTATTCGTCACCCCCCTACTCAATAGCCTCCCTATTGCCTCCAGGATCAAACACAAGAAGTTCTGCTTGTCATCCAAAACCTTTTGTAAGATGGCCTTCTGCTACCATTCTGGTCTTCTCATACCTTACTTCCTGATCTTTGATCCAGTAACACTAGCTTCCTGGCTCTCCCAAACAAGATTCTCCATCTCCTCTTGTTAATTATTTCCTCTCTATCCTGTATATAGCTTGTTTGTAGATATTTATTTTCAGGATTCTCACCCATTAGATTGTAAGCTCCTTGAGGGCAGGATCTGGCTTTTGCTTTTTGTATTTCCAGCTCTTGGTAGTGTGCCTGGCATGTGGTAGGCACTGAATAAATGTTTATTGATTGATTGATTTCATTCTATTGCACCAACATTGATAAATTACCAGTTGGGTCCTGAGTCTTGAGCAAGGGTATGAGGCATGTGGGCAGAAAGTTTAGACAAGACATGGTTACATCTTCTTGGGTCTCATAGTCTGGTGGGGGATGGGAAGGAGACAATAAGCCACCATCACAGCTAAAATGCTGTGGGAAACTAGGGAGTGTGTGGGTCAGGGGGAAGGGTGTGGGGCCAAATGGGTGAGCAGATAGAGGTAGAGTCAAAATCTCATAGAGTGGGCTGGGAAAGTTCACACCAAGGACAGGCTATTGTGTTCAGGCAAAGTGGCACTGATGCTTTTTCCCCTGGGTGGAGGAATCAGGGTCCCTCAAGGGCAAGAGTGCCCTGGGGTCATGTGAGCCTGGCATGGGAGCCCACAAGACATTGGAAAAGGTGGATCTGATGCTGGACTTTGTTTCAGGCTTTATAAAGCCCTCCTCTCCCCCCACATCCCGGAAGTGGCTTTGGTCTAGAGTTTTGTAACCATGTTATTTAGAAATTAAATAATCTCCAGAAAGTCAGGGCAGATTTAGAGAGAGGATTATCAAAAAGCTCCTTCTTTCCCTGGGATCCCATTAAGAGAATCAGTAGGCTGGTCTTTTGACTCTTCCATCCTTATGGTCATAACCCAAAAGAACTCAGATCTCACCGTGTCTACCTCACCAGGGCAGACCACATAAGGATGAAATGAGCTTCCAGGACAATGAGCACGTGGAGTAAATGACTGTCTGATGGGATGTCTGGGGTGGGGGGGGGAGCACTGTGGGCAGTGGGAGGAAGAGGTTTCAGTGGTGGTGGGGTATGTGTGAATAGTTCTCAGGATTGCTTTCCTATAGTGAAACCATATTTCTGATTCAGTAGGAGGGAAAATAGTCTTCTTTGCTTTGGGAGAGATCGCTGAAATCCATTTCTCTTAAATCAAATTCATTTTAATTTAAGAAACATTCATAAAGGCCTCATGCACAGGGCTCCCACTGCATGAGTTTTAGGGTTCATCAGTGGGTTTTAAGGCCGGGCCTCCTAAGTGAATTGTACAAGGGATAGTGCACAGCTGGCTTTTTATCATGCCTGGTTTTCAGGTGATCCTCAGATGGGTATTACTGTTGAAATCACAGCAGTAAGAGGTGGTATTATTTGAGCCCCAACTTACTGTAGCCCATAGTCCACAGTCCCCCCCAGGGCTCATGCAGACTAGGTCACATCATGGGAGTTTGACCCCAAAGGGTCAGCCTCTTTTCTTTGACTCATCGTCCTTACCTGGGTTAAGACTGGAAAGTTTCCAACTATAACTTAGGTATGGATCATATGAAGACTGTGGTCCAATGTGGGTGACACCCCCAAATCCCATTGTCACTCAATATGTCATTTAGCTATTGGGCATAAGATAGAGCTGACTTGATCCCATAGAAAATGAAGAAGGTGCCAAGGACTTGCAGGGACCCTGGTACAGATGCAGAAACATGGAACACCCAAATAGCCCATCAGGGCCCCCCTCTGCCCTTCTGGTGAGCCCCTTTCCAAGAATGTTACAGTCACCCCAATGCTCTTAATATCATTCTTATGATTTAGAGTCCCTTTAAAAGGCAAACCTACTTTGGAGGTTGCCTAATGAGCAGACTTCTTCTGAACCCCATCAAACCTACACAGTCCATGTAACTCCATGGTTTGGCTTCCCAAGAAAGATGCTGCCCAGGAGCCATAGGAATGGTATTCTTCCAAGGAGCAGGATGCTTTAGGACATTTTATCTCTTCAGAAGGGCCAGTGCCTGAAATCTGCAGAGTATGACAGGGGACTGGCCAATAAGGACCCAGCTCTTTGAGCACATGTGTTCTATTTGCCTGGTGCCAAGCCGCGTGGATGATTGGGGAGCCTACATCTGGAAATGTGTGAGGACGCAGAATGGAGAGACTCTGATACTGATTCAGCTCATGCATGGGCATGAAAAGCCTGTGAATTTGTGTGAATGCTCATGCAAAAAGCCACCACAGAGGAATATGACCTCTCTCTTGTTCGGTAGTGAGCGAGGAAAAAGTGTTGTATGTAAGCCTCCGGGCAGAAAGAGAAGTAGCAAGTGCTGCCTCTGGAAGCTCTGAATGTGCGGTGCTGCTCTTCAGCCTGATCTTAGGTGAAGATGGAATGCACCAGGCTAAATAAGACCTTAGGAGCTTCCAAAGGTCAGTAGAGCCTTCAGAGGTCCCCGAAGCAACTTGAACCAGCAGCTGCTGCAGGCAAGCTCAGCAAGGATTGCGCGCAGCCGGGAAAGCTCCACAACTCCATCTTGTCTGCAGTTCCTCTACCTTGCCCCTGACCCTGTTTGCATTGTTCCGGTTTGTTGCAGCACTGACGACTTCACTCACAGGAGTCAGCCTGAGGAGTGCTCTGCAGACCAAGCCCACCAGCTGATTGACACAGCAGCTAAGACGCAATGCCCTGCAAGCGAGTGAGCTGCCGGTCCGTCAGCCATGCCACACCTAGAAATGAATTTGGGGGGAGGCAGGCTTCAGAGCCGCCAGTTCAAGTTTGAGCTCACTCTCCCCAGGGCCTTTGATGTGGAGGGGAGAATGTGCCTCAGTTCAGGGAAAGATTCTTGCTTTATCTTCTTAGTAAAAATCACATTGCAAAAATGAATTGATATTAAGTGGTTATCACTGATATCAAGGAGATAGCACCTAGCCAAAATTATATGGGAGCATATAAGCGGCGAATGACATTAGAGGGATACACTGGATGGGGGGTGAAGAGCAAATGCGTTATAAAGAACACCCGGGGTCCCCCCACACCACCTAATGAGGGGAGAGAGAACAGTGGAATTGCTTGGGGATCCAGCCTATTAATTTAAATAGGGGTTGGGGGATCAAGTTCAGAACTTATATGTCCCCCCGAGAGAAACCAAGCCAATTTGATTCGGTGATTGTACAATGACACTCATTTAGGGCACCAAGGGCCATAGCAAACTGGCATCGGGTACAGGAGAGATTCGGGCACTTGAGATTTCCCTCTTTAGCTCAAGTCCCTTCTCTAAATCAAGTGGATACTTTATTTTTTTTCTCTTCTTGAAGAAGCATACCAGGGGCATGTTTACCTTTCTCCATCCATCTCCTGCCATCATCTTACTCCAGAGATGGAGATAATGGAGCCTATACATTGGGACTGCCCATGTAGGCAGAGATAAGGGGGTGGATATATGAGATGGCTTGGAGTTCAATCAGAAACATTCAAAGTGGAAGATGCTGGGGATGGAAAACTCACAGTGACTAAAGGTTTGCCATCTTGATGGCTAGGAGGATGATGCTGCCCTTGATAAAAACAGAGAGGTTTGAAAGAAGACCAAATGGGATGAGGGTGAGGGGGAAGATAAGGAGTTCTGTTTGGAGGGGGTGAGTCTGACAATGTGGGACAGCTAGATGATGATGTCCAGAGCCAGATTGTGAAGCAGGAGGGGACTTCATGAGACATATCATCCAGCAAACTGAGGAGGAGCAAAGAGGATGAACCAGGAGAGAGCAGTCCGATGGCAGCCAAGAGAGGAGCAACTGCTCCGGATGGGGAGGTGATCGGCCATATGTGAAGCGGCAGAGAGATCAAGGGGAATGAGGACTGAGGAACGGTCACTGCGTTTACTCATGATGAGAGCATGGGCACCTCAGAGAGACTTGTTTCAGTGGGTTGGTGAGGCTGAATACCAGGTTTCAAGGGGTTGAGAAGGAAGGGGTGAGGAGGAGGTGGCTCCAGTGAGAGGGCAGTGAAAGGAGGAGATGTATGTGAAGGTAGTGTGAGAAGACATCAGGGTGAAGAGTCGAGAGGGTGGGCAAAGGAAACTTAGTTTTCCTAAAGGCAAAAGGGATCCATTGAAGAGTTTGGCGCAGGGGAGTGGCGTGCTCATCCCTGAATTTGAGCAACAACACCTCCCCCAACCAGTGGTCACCTGTCTTCTGCTTGAAGATTCAAAGATGGTGAACTTGTCACCCCCAGAAGCAGCTTGATCTACTGTAGAACAGCTCAGATGGTTGGGAAGGTTTCCTAAGCCTGAATCTGCCTCTCTGTGACTTTCATGCCTTGCCTGGTTCTATCATCTGAGACCAAACTGAGCAAGCCTGGTGAGCTCTCTTTCTCGTGACAGGCAACCGGACCAATCCTCAAAGGCAGCCAGCCTGTCTTGTCCAAACTCAGGATGCCCATTCTCTTGAGTTTCGCTCTCGTCCTGTTTGCTCTCTTTCAGACACATTCTAGTGTGTTTGTGTACCTCACCTCTAAATGTCAAAAGCTGTCTTCAGCCTTATCTTTTTATCTGGAATTAATCTTTGGTGGGAGGGGCTGAAGTGGCCTGAAGTGGCCCATTGGAGTATTAACTTAACAGCTGGCATAGTTTAAAATTACTGGCTCTCCCAGTCGCTGAGCAAAGAGCAGAATCTAAGCTGAGGGGAGGGGAAGCACCCAAACCATCTCATCAGTCACTAGGGTGCAGGGAGGATCCAGGGCACCCCCCCACCCCACTAAGAATGATCCAGGTTGCCACAGCTGAGTGGCTGATGAACAGATTTTAGATTTTGGGGAACCTTAATTTAGACAGTCAAAAACGGTCTATATGAGTTAAGTTTTCATGAGGACAAAGCTCTTTTTACTTTAGGCACAACGGATTTTGGTTCATTTGGTAGGAAAGAATAGAAACCCAGCAGTGAGGGTGACAGATATTCCTTATTCCAAACAACAGTATTTTTTCAAAGAAGGAGATATAGGGGAGGGAGATAAAGATGGAGGAGGATGGGGAAAGACAGAACTTGCTTCTCGCTGATTCCCTTATTTTATTTTACTATGATCAGGAGAGTGTGACAGTTGATCCACAGATAGGGAAGGCAGCCCTGGGGTGGGCAACAGCCTCACACCCTCTCTGAGGCAGCTTATTCAAACTAAGAGAGCTCAGCTTTGGGGGCTGATGTTAGCAGCTGGTGACCCTGATAATGTTCCTCACTCATGACCTTCCGTTTCCTGCCCTGGTGTCCTCTTGTCTGGAATGCACCCTTCCGTCACCTCTGGGCACAGCATCCTTCGTGCTTTCAAAACTTTCTTCAAGGCCACTTTCTTGAGCCTTCGCTCAAGCTACCAGGACCTTCCTCTGCTCCTCATTGCCTGGTACTGATTTTGTATATATTCTATATAAATCTGTGTGTTCATGTGGTCTCCCCAATAGAATATGAGTTCCATGATGGCAGAGGTCATTTCATTTTTGTCTTTCCATGCCTACCATGGAAAAAGACTGAATGTGTTCTAGGTGTCTCTAGTGAGAAGAACCAGGAGACATGAGGGAATGTCACAGATAGCCAGATTTCCCGTTGACATCAGGAAAGGCATTCTAACCATTCAAACTGGTTAAAAGGGTAGTGGGCTACCTCAGGACATCGTGGGTTTCTTTTCATTGCGGGGCTTCAGGTAAAGGCTGGTTGGTTTCTTATCTATTTTGTAGCATGGCCGGGACTGGGGGCTGCAAAGGCCGTTCCAACTATGAGACCAACTTTATAAGGTCATTCAAATAATCTAGGTAAGAGGTAATGTCCAAAGTGAAAGGAAGGCGCTAGGAGAAGAGTTCATTAGAATCCACAGGGTTTGTTAACTGACTGGAGATGGGGGTTGAGGGAATCAGCGGTGTTAAGGATGACTCTGACATCCTGAGTCTGGGTCACTGGAAAGATGATGCGATTGTTGATCGAAAGAAGGAAGTGAGAAAAGGGAACAAAGTCAGAGGGGAAGCTGATGAGCTCAGTTCTCGTCTCTCCTCATCTCCCTTCATTTTTTCCCCCTTCCTTTCTTGCAACATGGCACATTTGCTACTTTTGGAAAATGGGGTGTTTCACATAAATGAATTTTCCAGAGGACTCCTTGACCAGGGCCAAACTCTACACCTTTTTATTGGAAATGTTTTTCTCTATTGGATGATAGTCTTGCTTACCTCCTAAAGCAGAGAACATTGAACATAATTTACCTTTTCTGGATGACTCTTTGTGTACATCTCTGGGGGCGTCTGCTTCTTTAGCTATAAAATGGTGGACTTGGGCTCCAAGGATCACTGGTGTTCTTTCCATCCTAAACATTCAGTGGTTCTGTGATCAGTTTATCAATCAAACAATCCACAAGCATTTAAGCGCCTACCAGGCACAGAGTTAATGCTGGGAATACAAAGAAAAGCAAAGGTCTCACCCTGCTCCCAAGGACCTCTCAGTCCAGTGGGGGAGACAAAATGTAGATGACTCCGTGTGGATGGACGTGTTTGTAAACATAGGTGTGTATGTGCATTTATGTCCATGTACACATATGTTTATTATCTATGCACACGTTTTTCTCCATTCCCAGTCATGCACTCAGGAACCATCAGGAACCTCATTCAAAGCAGCTCCCGAGGGGTTCTGTTCACTGAGATCTTCTGTCTGACCTTTACACACTTTGATCTCCTCCCTTCCTATTCCTATACATTCTCATATCATGGTGTTGTCACTCTCTACCCCTCCTTTTATTTCTCATCTACCAGTTCCAATGAGCTGCTTCCAATCTGATGAGGAAATGTCACCAATTGCTAGAACTCTGTGTAAACTTAGAGTGAGTGGCTCTGAGTGCCTACAAGGTTCTCCTGTAAGTAACTGCATTATGGAAATGCTTTTGTTCCCAGAATTGAAAATAAGATCAATTAAAAAAATAAGTACATGAACTTTAGGGCATTTGTTTTGACGTTTGTTTATTTTGTCTCTAAGAGGTCATTCCCTGCTCCCCACAGCTTGTCATTTCTTTGCTGGATATTATAATAGCATTTGTATAGCACTTAAAGGTTTGCAAAGCACTTTACAAATGTGAATTCATTGATCCCCTCGGAGGGAGGTGCTGTTATTATTTACATTTTGCAGAAGAGGAAAGTGAAGCTGAAATATGTTAAGTGACTTGCCCAGGGTCACACAGATAGTAAGGCAACATTTGAACTCAGGTCTCTCTAACTCCAAGTCCTAGGCCCAGCTCCTGTGTTTTGTCCAGGAAAACCATTGGTATGAGTGAGCTGGGACATTCTTTGTCTGGCCTGCTAGAATTCTCAACTCGCCTTTTATCCTACATCCCATAATGCCCCATGGGAATCTGGGTCGAGGCTGCCAGTCATTGCTGCCTCTTCCACAAAGGAGATGAGCAAGTGAGCATTGTCTGGGCCACGTCAGGAGTCTCACTCTGCCTCTTACTCATTAGCCTTCTCGTGTGGGCATGGGAGTGATGAAGACCCTTATGACTAGTGTAGACGGCAGGAATGGAAAAGCCTTCACAGGACGTTTTGCCAAGAGCCGGGTGTTGCTCACCCTGCGGGCCAAACTTTCCCTTCTTCCTAGGCGACTGATCCCCACACTTTAACAAACATGTAACAGGGACAAAAAGATGGTCCTTTCCATCGAGGGGTTGAGGCTCTTTTTGGGGGAGATGAGGAGTGTGCACCGATGGCCACAATGGGGAGAGAGGATAACAGTGTAACAATAGAGAAAGAACTTTAAAAATGTGTAAAACGTCTCACACACACAAGTTCATTGGAGCCCCCAAAGCCCTGCGAGGTAAGCACCATGGTCAAAAGCACAAAGGCAGAACCACTATGTGAGAGGGTGAGAGCTAAGGTGGGTGGGTGAGACAGAGTGAAGGTCTAAGTCCTGGGAATTGACGAGATCAAGGGACTGGGAGTGCAGGGTGATCAAAGAGGCATCGAGGAGTTAGTATACTGAAGGGCTTAGCTTGAACTGGAGAGGAAAAGCATGGACCAGGAATGGGAACCGGGATGGAGAAGGGTAAGGAATTGGAGGCTGGAGGTGCCTGCCACAGCGACCTGGACAGAATCTGGTAATGTAGACAGATGGAGGGAACAGCAACCGATGTGGAAAGGTGGGAGGGAGGGTCTGGAAGTGGCAGAGAGGAGCAAGAGGCGTGTGTCCTGGAGTCAGGAGTATGAGAGAAGGGATTCTCAGCACTGAGAAGGCTGTTCAGGAATGCAGTACTGCCTGGAGGAGGTCAGGTCCCCACACGCATAGAGGGGAAGTGTCCTGACAATTAGAGTTACAGGAAAGTCCTGCTCAGGGCAGGGGGCATGTGCAGGGTGCTTGGGTGTGAGGAGGAGGAAGTGAGGGGAGGAGGTGGAGAGCCTGGTTTGGTTCTCCATCATTACGCATCTCTAGCAGAAAGTGGATGGCCACTTAGTGAAGCAATATGGCTTCCAACCGCATGACTCAATTGAAACTGCTCTCACCAACGTTTCAGTGATCTTTCCATTGCCAAATCTGATGTTCTCTCCTCAGCTTCAATGCTTCCTGCCCTCTCTGCTGCACTTTTGAAACTGTTAGGCACCTTCTCCTCTGAATACTCTTTCCTTTCTGGGTTTCCATGACACTGCTCACTCTCAGTTCTCCTGTTTCTCAGCTTTGTTTGCCGGCACATCCATACGGTAACAGCTGACATTTATGAATCGCTTTAATATTTGCAAACCCCTTCACGTGAGTTATCTATCTCATTAAAGCCTCACAGCTTCATGAGATAGGCATATTATTATCCCCGCTTTATAGATGAGAAAACTGAGGCTAAGAAAGGTTAAGTGACTTGCCTAGGGTCACACAACTTGTATGTGTCTGACACAGGATTTAAATCCAGGTCTTCCTGACTCCAGGTTTAGAAATAATATCTCATGAGAGAGAGCAGGGCTTCCCATCTATCCTCTTCAGGGAATCTATCCAGGGAACTGGGGCTCCTCTATCTTCCTTTGGGACCTGTGGATTTCCTAGATGTCAGGGCAGCAGGTGGACCATCCAGCGGTCATCCTTCCCTCCCACTATGGTACCAGTCCATTTCCTTTCTAACACTACTTCTATGCAAGTTATTGTCGGCTAAAAACTGCAGTTCACTTACTCCATGTTGGAGGAAATTGCCCCATTCCTGATTTTTTTATGTGCACTGAGTAGCTTTCTAATTTTAACTTTTGTAGTTCAGAACTACAAAAAAAAAAATTAATTTAATTGACTCTCTCTCCCCAGATAGGAAATTATTAGTTACTCATATTGGGGTCATTTCTGAATCTTTCCATGGTTCTGTGATGTATAAAAAGTTTGAGACATAATTTTTAGATAATTAATAATTTTATTAATTATGCTAGCAGATAATTAATAAAAAAGGTCAGTGGCACTCTCAAATGCCAAAGACTCCTCATGGAACCTACTCAACACTTATGTGCCCTTGGCAGAGTGGGTGTTCCTGAGGGTGGCAATCAACTCTGATTGGCTAAGAATTAATGAGAGTAATGCATGTTATAACAAGAGGTAGGCTTATTCTAATGAGGGGCTGTGGGCTTGACACTTATCATTCAGTCTTGGACAAAGAGCCTTATCTCTTATCCAGACCACCCCTACCTAGAGCAATCTAGACCAAAGGGGGTCCACCTCTACTCAGATCTGCTTGACTAAAGCACAATGCACCAGATTTCCAGATTTTGCAGGACTCTGCAATATTTTGTAATTTTGTAATTGAATCTTTTGTAAGGTTTTTCTAGCTGGGTAGGGCAATAACTCCACCTAGATAAGATAGTCTGGGGCGGGGTGGGAGGGGTGTGTGTGGGGGGGTAAGTGTTGGAGTCAGAGGCCAGAGATCTCCCTAACAACTTGTTATTTAATAATCATTTCTCTCAGTTCTTTGGGTCACCAACAATTTGGGTTCTTTTTTAAGAATTTAATTGTTTTTCACTTAAAAACTTATTTTCCCTCCCTTTTGCCCTCCCCATTGGAAAAAAAGAAAAGAAAAAAAAAACTCTTGTAACATATATGCATAGTCAAGCCCAATATATTCCCACATTGGCTGTGTCTAGAAAATCTGTGTCTCAATTTGAGTCCACCATGACATTTGGATTCTTTGGAGACTGGGGGAACCTATTATTTTCAGCTATATGACATCAACAGAAAAATACTGGCATTTTAGAAAATAGTTTTTTGTGGTCAAGAATATCTCAGGATCACATGGTATAACTTCCTCTATGTGACCCAGTCCACTTTCTCTTTTCCAGTCATTCTGTATCTTCCCCATTTCCAGATATCTTGAAAATTCTTCCCTCAGTGCTTTCAGAATTACATTACCTCCAGCAGGGACTTCTTCTATGCCGTTCTGATCTGGTTTTCATCTTCTTCTGTGCCATTTCCTCTTCCTCATACAGCATGCCAGGGACTGAAATCTTGAGTACAAGCAGGCTTCACTCTCATATATGAGGAGAATAGTGTGTTGCAGAAATTCTCACTGACTTATTGTCTTCCACCCAGTTCCATCTATAATGAATGCTGGGATGATTTGCTTACTTGAGGTCTTATCCTATGCTCACTATTGATTTGGCTTCCTCTCTACCATTTCCATTTTGTGAGTTGGTGGGGCTCATTACCTTTTTCCAGCCTCTAATGTAAGGTTTGCATGTGAATTTGTATTTTAGAAAGGGTTTGCCTTGGAGCCCGTGTTTCTTCCTCTTGGCAAGGAGATCAAATGTCTGCTAGCCTGTCATTTCTGGACTCTTTTGTCTTCTTCATTGTGGTGCTTGGCTTTACACCAGTTAAATTCTGGTAGAAAATGGTGATAATCCCTGTTGACGTCTTTTCCTGTGTCCATGGCCCATTTATCAATAGCTTACTTGAACAGGTTGAGTTGTATTTTCACACAATCTGTCTTCAACTTTATCCTTTTTTCTTAGCTGAATGGTCTGACTACAGGGCTGATTCAGAAATTAATTTTATATGAATAACCAATCATTTTTCATCTAGGGAAAGAGTCTGTTTAATTTTTTAAATTGTTTGTAGTTCTAGACTATAAAAGTTATAATTAGAAAAGTACTCAAGGTGCAATAAGAATCAGGTATGGGGCACATATCTATTTCCTTTACGCAAAAGAAATGTTAAGTAAAAGACATTCACAGTGTACTTTGACAGAAAGATAAAACAGGATTGAACAACTTAATTTATTATTGCAGTTATGTTCACATGGAAGGCTGATGATTAAATTTGATATAAACATAAGGCATTTTATGAGGCCGCTAAGCAGAATTTTTACATTTCATTTTGCCTCTGAAATAATATGTTGAGCACTCTGCAAAAACTTGCAGCCCTAGTAGTATAGTGCTGTAAACTATTAAAGCTAGCAATGGCACTAAGACTTTTGGGACATATGGTATGACACTGCTGTTATTATCATTTTATTATTTATTTTTAAAATAAAATAAGTAAGCTCTTACAAGCTCCCATGGCCTTTCTAATTGAACAATAAAAATATTATGACAATGGCCATTATTTTCATTTAGCTGATGCCCTGGGAGAGTATCCAAACCACCAAATTCATGGCTCTACGAACAAGCTTGAGAGGAACCCTTGCCACCTGTGGCATTGTGTTCTCTTCTAGGCATGGTTTGAGAAGGGCATTGGCAGTGTCCAGTGGAAGGCAACCAGGATGATGAAGGAAGGGCTTCAAGTCCTTGCTGTGTGGGGATCAGCTGAAGGCACTAAGGATGTTTAGCCTGGAGAAGAGAAAGCTTCTGGAGAACATGACAGCTGTCTTCAAGTGTTTGAAGAACTGTACTGCGGAGGAGGAATTAGCCTTGCTCTACTGGGCCCAGAGGACAGAACCAGGAGCAATGTTGGGAGAGGGACAAACATTGAGAAGAGGCCAGTTTAGGCTTGACGTCAGGAAAATCTTCCTAACAATTAGAGATATCCCAACGTAGAATAGCTTACCTTGGGAATAGTCAATAGAGGTCTTTAAAAAATTTTTAATTTATGGAATAAAACAAGCATTTCCATAATATAGTATAATAAAAAGATGATTACACATGAAACTTAAAATCTGCTGTGTATAACTTACTATTCCTCTTAAATATACAACAAAATTGTATGTAAATATATGTAAATATGTAAATATGCAACAAAGTTATGATGTAAATTTCTTTTTTTCTTTTTTCTCCCTCCACCCCACCCTAGAGATAGCCACCACTAGACATAAATAGGTATATATGTATAGATCTATTCATATAGATTTATTTGATATATTTTGTATCTATTATGTTTATATATATGTATCTGGTATATGTTTATATATAATATATACATACATGTGTAATATATATAATTATTCTATATGTACATCTATTTTTCAGTTCTTTCTCTGAATGTAGGTGGCATTTTTCTTCATATATTCTTCATAGTTAATTTGGGAATTTGTAGTAGTCAAAATGACATTCACTCAAAGTCGTTCTTCAAACAATATGGCTGTTATGGCTGTATACAATGTTCTCTTGGTTCTGCTCACTTCACTCTTCATTATTTCATGCAAGTCTTTCCATGTTTTTCTAAGATCATTAAGGTTGTCTTTTCTTATAGCACAATAATATTCCATCACAATCATATACCACAGCTTGTTTAGCCATTCCCAAATTGATAGGCATCCCTGACATTTCCAGTTCTTTGCCACCACAAAGACAGCTGCTATAAACATTTTAAAATCTATAGGTTCTTTTCCTTTTTCCCCTAATCATCTTTGGAAATAGACCTAGTAGTGGTACTACTGGGTCAAAGGGTATATGCAGTTTAATAACTCTGGGCAAAATTCCAGATTGCTCTCCAAAATGGTTGGATCAGTTCACAATTCCACCAACAATGAATTAGTGCCCCAATTTTTCCACATCCCCTCCATCATGTGCCACTTTCCCCTTCTATCATTTTAGCCAATATAAGTCATTCCCCAATTGATAAATGGTCAAAGGACACGAGTAGGCAGTTTTCCAATGTAGAAATCAAAACAATTTATAGTCATACGAAAAAATGCTCTAAATCACTATTGGTTAGAGAAATGCAAATTAAAATAACCTTGAGATATCATTTTACATCTACCAGATTCCCTAGAGGTCTTTACAGGGAAGCTGAGTGAGTGGACATTTGTCAGGGATTCTGCAGAGAAGACGCTTGCTCACATTGAGTTGGACCACAGGGGCCTATTGGGCTGGTTGGTGGTTCTTTCGAGTTCTGAGGTTCAGAGATCCAAGAATTTCAGAGTCAGATCAAAGCAAGGAATGGACTAGTGCAACCCTTCTCCAAAGCAGGAATCATTGTGTCTCCACCAATCGTGTAACAGATACCTATTAAGGACTGAGTGTATCTGTGCAGAAGGCTAGGCTAAATACAGGGGCATGATTTAGAGTATATATGACATGGTCCCTGCCTCATGAGCTTGAGACAAACACCATCACCTGTAATTAGAGAAAACAGTCTGATCCTGTTCTTTTCTCAAAGCTTACTACTCCACTTAATTTTTTTCCCTTTTTTAATTTTTAATTAGCTTATTTTGAATTATCAACAATCACTTTCATAAGCTTTTGAGTTTTAAATTTTTCTTCCCCTCCCTTCCCACCTCCCTCTCCAAGATGGCACACAATCTGATATAGGTTATACATATATATTCCTGTTAAACATATTTTCACATTACTGATGTTGTAGGTAAGAATTAGAACCAATAGGAAGAACTACCAGAAAGAGGAAACAAAACACAACAGAAGAAAAAAAATAGCAAATAGTCTGCTTCAATCTGCAATCAGATTCCATAGTTCTTTCTTTGGATGTGGATAACATTTTCCATCATGAGACTTTTGGAGATGTCTTAGATCCTTGTATTGCTGAGAAGGGTTAAGTCTATCAATATTAGTCATTGCACAACATGGCTGTTACTGTGTACAATGTTCTCCTGGTTCTGCTCACTTCACTCAGCATCAGACCATGTAAGTCTTCCCAGGTTTTTCTGAAGTCAGCCTGTTCACACATTTCTTATTCCATTACATTCATATACTACAACTTGTTCAGCCATTCCCCAGTTGATGGGCACCCTCTCAATTTCCAATTCTTTGCCACCACAAAAAGAGCTGCTATAAATATTTTTGTACATGTGGGTCCTTTTCCCATTTGTATGATCTTTCTGGGATATAGCCCCAGAAGTGCTATTGCTGGGTCAAAGGGTATGCATATTTTTACAGCCCTTTGGGCATAGTTCCAAATTGCCCTCCAAAATGGTTGGATCATTTCACAACTCCACCAACAATGCATTAGTGTTCCAACTTTCCCACGTCTTCTCCAACATTTATCATTTTCTTGTTTTGTCATGTTAGTCAATCTGATAGGTGTGATGTGGTACCTCAGAGTTGTTTTGATTTGCATTTCTCTAATCAATAGTGACTTAGAGCATTTTTTCATATGACTATAGATGGCTTTCATTTCTTCATCTGAGAATTGCCTGTTCATATCCTTTGATCATTTATCAATTGGGGAATGACTTGTATTCTTATAAATTAGACTTAATTCTCTATATATTTTAGAAATGAGGCCCTTATCAGAGAGACTGGTTGTAAAAATAACTTTCCCAATTTTCTACTTTCCTTCTAATCTTGATTGCATTGGCTTTGCTTGTGCAAAAACTTTTCAATTTAATGTAATCAAAGTTATCCATTTTGCTTTTTGTAATGTTTTCTGTCTCCTATTTCATCATGAATTCTTCCGTTCTCCATAAATCTGATAGGTAAACTATTCCTTGCTTTCCCAGTGTGCTTACAGTATCAGCCTTTATATCTAAATCCTGTACCCATTTTGACTTTATCTTGGTATAGGGTGTAAGATATTGGTCTATGCCTAGTTTCTGCCATACATTTTTCCAGTTTTCTCAGCAGCTTTTGTTAAATAGTGATGTCTTATTCCAGAAACTGAAGTCTTTGGATTTATCAAACAGTAGATTAGTATAGTCATTGACTGTTGGGTCTTGCATATGTAACCTATTCCACTGATCCACCACTCTATTTCTTAGCCAGTTCCAAGCAGTTTTGGTGATTGCTGCTTTATAATACAATTTAAGATCTGGAATGGCTAGGCCACCTTCCTTTGCTTTTCTTTTCGTTAGTTCCCTTGATATTCTGGACCTTTTGTTCTTCCAAATGAATCTTGTTATTATTTTTTCTAACTCTATAAAATGATTTTTTGGTAGTTTAATCGGTATGGCACTGAATAAGTAAATTAGCTTAGGTAGAATTGTCATTTTTATTACATTAGCTCGGCCTACCCATGAGCAACTAATGTTTTTCCAATTATTTAGATCTGACTTTATTTGTGTGAAAAGTGTTTTGTAATTGTGTTCATAGAGTTCCTGGGTTTGTTTCATTAGGTAGACTCCTAAATATTTTATAATGTCTACAGTAAGTTTAAACGGAATTTCTCTTTCTATCTCTTGCTGTTGGGCTTTGTTGGTAATACATAGAAATGCCGATGATTTATGTGGGTTTATTTCATAGCCTGCAACTTTGCTAAAGTTGTTTATTATTTCAAGTAGTTTTTTACTTGATTCGCTAGGATTCTCTAAGTATATCATCATGTCATCTGCAAAGAGTGATAGCTTTGTTTCTTCTTTGCCTACTCTAATTCCTTCAATGGCTTTTTCTTCTCTTATTGCTAAAGCTAACATTTCTAGTACCATATTGAACAACAGTGGTGATAATGGACATCCTTGTTTTACCCCTGATCTTATTGGAAATGCTTCTAGCTTGTCCCCATTACATATGATGCTTGCTGAAGGTTTTAGATAGATGTTATTTATTATTTTAAGGAAGACTCCATTTATTCCTATGCTCTCTAGTATTTTTAATAGGAATGGGTGTTGTATTTTGTCAAAAGCTTTTTCTGCATTTATTGAGATGATCATGTGGTTTCTGTCAGTTTTGGTGTTGATATGATGAATTATGCTGATAGTTTTCCTAATATTGAACCAGCCCTGCATTCCTGGTATAAATCCTACCTGGTCATAGTGTATTTTTCTTGTGATTACTCCACTTAATTTTTAAAGAAACTTTAAGATCTATTAGTCTTATTGGAAAATTTTTGCATCTTTGTCTTAATTCCCCCTTAGGAAGATGTTATCCCCACATCATAATTACCAGCAAAGGGGTGGCAAATCCAAGAACTATTTACTTAACTGCTTAGGATATGAAATTGTCTACCTATTTAGATTGCAAACAATAAGGGCTTGCATACTTGCATCCTATCAATGTAGGGCAGAGGTGCTGGAGTATTGTAGCAACAAAATTCATTATATTTTTTAAAAATTATAATTTTATCTGCCATGGTTAGAGAAATTTGCTATGAGTTTCCTCAACTACAAAAGAAGGATGATAGCATGTGGGTTGCTGTGAGGATCACATGAGGGCAGGACCATCTTTTGCCTCTTTCTACATCCCTAGTGCTTAGCACATAGTAGACACTTAGTAAATGAATGAAAAAAGCACATATCACTGTACAAACCATCAAGTGCTATGCAAATTGAACTATTATTAATAATAATACCAATCATTATTGCACTAGCTACTTCCTAGGACTGTTGTGAGAAGAGCTCTGGAGAGCAGTGAGAGAACCATGATGTAGCTTGTGATCATCAAGGACTCTGGATGGCAGACCAGGGAACCAGAGAGGGCAGGGCCTTTGGTTTTGATTTGGTATCCCTAGCACCTAGCCTACAGCCTTCTATGTCATGGACACTTCATCACTGTCTACTGAACTGAACTGAGTGCACAGACTGGAATGGAATTTAAAGTCCATACTTGCTTGAACGCTTCTCGATGGGGAGGAGCATCGCATAGTAGATAGAGTGCTGGACTTGGAATCCAAAAATCTGAGTTCAAGTCTTAACGTCTGCCATATTGATCAACAAGCATTTATTAAGTACTTATGATGTGCTAGCACTGTGCCAAGCACTTGAGAGGTAAAGAAAGTCCCCCCCCAACACCCAACAAAAAACCAAAAACCAAGTCTTATCTGGTTGGCTTCGCCTCTTTAAGCCTCAATAACAAAACGGAAGCCCCTTGAGGGCAGGAGCCATTTTGTTTTTCTGTCTTTGCCACCTTAGTACAGCATTGAGAGCACAGCAGAAACATAATAAATGCTTGTTGGTGGTTGACTGAGTCACCTGGCATTTCTGACCTCCAAGCCCACTGTGGGAGCTATGTCTTAATACCCCTTACAATCCTTCAGAATAGGAGCCATGGTTATCATTGTCATTTTCTCATGGATCAGTTGAAATGAGTGGAGGCCCAAGATGTCCCCTGGGATTTTCCATACCAAGGAGGGTTGTAGAGACCACAAGAGTCCTTTCCATGTCAGTGAGGTGACAGGCCACCAGAAGAGGCACTTGGCAATGTTGGGATTTATGATGATGGGAAACCGTCCAAGATAAGGGACATATAAAAATTATATGAGAAGGATCAGTGCAGATTGTGACAAAAAGGAAGCCAGAAAAGTGAGAATCTTGGTTAGAAGGGTCAGGACTACTTTATGAAACAGATAGATTGCTCCAGGATGGGAAAAAGAAATGTATCAGGTCTTAGTATGATCAAGTTGGACCTGAACATGGAGTCAGAAGACCTGAGTTCAAATCCTGCCTTTGGGACAGCTATGTGACTCTGGGCAAGCCACTTCACCTCTCTGACCCTCAGTTTCCTCATTTGTAAATTTAGATAATAATAACATCAGCTTAACAGAGTTGTGAAGCTTAATAAAATAAATTTCTGTAAAGCGCTTTATAGACTTTAAAGTGCCATAGAAATGTGAATTCCTGTTTTTGCAGTTGGCACTATCCACAAGGACCTTTTGGTGAACAGACCATGGAATTTGAGAATCTGCAGAGCTGGGGGACTAGACCTAGATTCTTAAAAATGGAAGGAGGGGGATGGAGAAGAGGATCTTTCTGGAAATCCAGCTAAAGGCCCTATTCCTTAGGAAAGGACACCCAGACTGTGGTGATGCAAATGGTTGAAGGAGAAGATCTAGAAATAATTGAACTGGAGGTCCTGGAGACCTTCTTGAACCTTACTGATCTTTCTATTATTTTAAACTCCTACCATGGACAGCTACCATGTCTGGCATCAAACTTTACTGTTACCTGATGGCCATCACTTGGTACTGGACTTTGGGGATGTCCAACTAGAAAGACAGACAGTGGGGTATGAAAGAGGGAAGGAGAGAGAGGCTGCCCTTAATTGATAGTGACTCCCAGAGTTATGAGCAAATGGACAGGATATTTGGTGAGAGGCAGCTTCAACCAGAGCATTTGAATTTTGACAGCAAACACCCAGAAGAAGCTATGCATGTAGTCAATGAGCTTGTGTTCATACTGGTCCTAGTGTTTCTCAAAAAGTGATAACAGACCATGACAGATGGTGCAATTGAGCAACACAGCTTTGACCCTTAGTAGTCTCAGAGATAAGAGAAAGCACTTGGGATGGGGAGGGAGTGATGCCAGTTGACTCCAAGTCAGTGGATGTGAGGGGGAGGGGTATATGACACCCTCCATTGTGCCCAATCACCTCTTACCTAGTTAAATTGCACAATAGTTATCAGAATATTCCATGCCTAAACAACAGAAACAACATCCCATGCGGGTGAGGTTAGTTCTTATTCTTACACAGTATGGAAGCTCAGTTGGTTCAGGGCATGAGTGCAAGTTGTTGAGGTGACTTCCTGGTCACTTGAATATGAAAGGCCCTGGGGAACTCCAGCTCGCCATCTGAGGCTTCTGACCACGGACTGACAGCATGACCAACACCAGAAAACTGAGCTCCCTGAAACAAAATGGCGTCCTCACTGAATACCCTTGTTGAACATCATTCCCCTGCTCCTTCTGTTACTGTCGAAAGATGTGTGAATACCACCGTTTTCTGCCAATATCCAACCTAAACTAGCAGAGAACCATCCTTAGAGTCAGGACTAGTCCATGACACTCGGGCTTGAGTCTAGCCTCGGAAACTTACTCTCTGCATGGCACTGGGCAAGTCCCTTAACATTGCTGAACCTTGGCTTCCTCATACTTAAAATGTAGAAAAATAATCATAAGAGCAGCAAGTATTCATTTAGAACTTGAAACTTGCTATGTTGTTCAGTAGTTTCAGTCACGTTCAACTCTTCATGATCCCATTTGGGGTTTTCTTGGCAAAGATACTGGAGTGGTTTGCCTTCTCCAGCTCATTTTTACAGATGAGGAAAGTGAGGCACATAGGGTTAAGTGAATTGCCCAAGGTCACACAGCTAGTAAGTGTCAGAGGCCAGATTTGAACTCAGGAAGATGAGTCTGCCTGACTCCAGGCCTGGTGCTCTATCCACTGTACCATCCAGCTGTTCTAGAAGCTTACAAAGCACTTCACAAATATCACATATGAGCCTAACAACTGCTAGAAGTGAGTGCTATTATTATCCCCATTTTACAGATGAGAAAATGGAGGCTGAGAACAATCAAGTGACTTGTCCAAGGTTACACATCAGTAAGTATCCAAGGTGGCATTTCATATCATTTGAATAATATTCATATAAGAATACTTGCAGTACTGACTTCAGGCTTGTCCTGAGGCTCAAATGCAATAATGCCTCCAAATTGCTTTTCAAAATGCAGAATGTTATAGAAATGTCAGCTCCTTCTATTTTTTGTTAGTATCAGAGTTGGTAAGTAGCTCCGAGCATAGAACGTCAGAGCCAAGAGGGATCTCAGGGCGTACATAGAATGTCAGATCTGGGAAGACCCTCAAAGCAGAAAATGGTCAGATTTGGGAAGGACCTCAGAGCATGGAATGTCAGACCTGAGAGCATCTGTAGAGATCATTCAATTCAACCAACCCCCTCACTTTACAGATAGGGAAACTGAGGTAGCAAGGTTCATTTCCTCGACAACCCCAAATGCAAGATTATCTACAGAACAGGTAGAAAGCCTGGAATCTTGGGTCTTGCATGTATGTATGTGTATATGTTGTACACATATATATATATATACATATATATATATATACATACACATATTGAGAGAGAGAGAGGGAACATATGCAGAATGAATACAAAATAAATAAAGGGTAGTTAAGTACTGGCAGTTGGGGGCATCAGGAAAGACTTTGTGTAGAAGGTGATCTGAGCTGTTGTTTTGAAGGAAGTGAAGAATTCTATGAGCAGGAAGGTGAAAAGGATGTGAGTTGCAGCCAAGAAGGAGCCATTGCAAAGGTTCCTATCTGGACATAGGAAATGGAGCACCATATGAGAGTAGAGTAGAAGAAACATCTACTAAGGTCCCAGCTACATGCAGTGGCCTAGTTTTTCCACTAAAAGGCAATGAAACCATCCTGAAACTTGATTAGTCTATGAAAATTGGTATCAAACTAACAAATAAATCACTAAACTTATATAAAGGTCACCAGTGACCACATATTGACTTAGAAAACAACATGTTAACATTACCACTATTCTATTGTATTTTTATTTATTTTGTTAAATATTTCTCAAATACTTTTTAATCTAGTTTGGTCCAGCCCCAAGCCATATGTTTGACATTTCTGGCATAGGCAACCAAAGCTCCAAACATGAACGTAGGTCCCTGGTTTCCTCAGTGTTCATGATATAGTGTTAGGAGTCTGAGTGATCTACAAATCTTTGGCCTCTCTCATTTCTTATTCCTGAATTATATGTTCCCATTTGGTTTTTCCCATCACTCAGTGAGTCAACAAGCATTTATTAAGCACCTACTATGTGCCAGGCACTGTGCTAAGTGCTGGGGTTACAAAGAAAGGCAAAAGACAATCCCTGTTCCCAAGGATCTCCCAGTCTGTATACATATAAGCTATCGACAGAATAAATTGGAGAGTATCTCAGAGGGAGCGCACTAGAATTAAGGGGAATAAGGAAAGGCTTTCTGTAGAAGGGAGGATTTATTTGGGACTTAAAGGAAACCAGGGAAGCCAGGAGGAAGGGCTGAAGATGGAGACAATTCCAACTGTGAGGGACAGCCAGTGAAAACGTTCTGTGTTTTCACCTTTCTCCACTTCGGCATTTAAATTGGCAATTATCAGAGTGTATGTTGACTTCATTTGGAGGGTCTTAACCTGGTCTTCCACTACCACTTTGTCCTCAGCAACTGATGTTGGTGTATAAGCTGCCGTGATTGTTCTGATGGTCTTTTTGCAACTACATATCATCAGGACCGCGACACATAAAGACCAAATATCTCATGAAATACTATTTCTTATGGCTTTAAGATTTATAATAAAACCCTTTCCACCAGTTTCATCTGTAAGCCCTCCCTTCATTGATCTGAGACTTCCTTCTTTCTTCTGACTTCCTTTCATTCATCCATTTATTTTTCCACTTAGTATTTTATTTTCCCCTAATTTCATGTAGAAATAATTTTGAACATTTGTTTTTAGAATTTTGAGTTCCAAATTCCCTCCCTTCCTCCTCGCACCACTCACTGAGAAGGCAAACAATTTGATATAGATTATGCATGTGCAGTCGTGCAAAATATATTTCTGTATTAGTCATATTGTAAAAGAAAACATAGACCAAAAAACCCCCAAGAAAAATCAAGTTTAAAAAAAGTCTGCTTCAATCTGTATTCAGACTCCATCAGTTCTTTCTCCTGGGGAAGGATAGCATTTTCCATTGTAAGTTCCTCAGAGTTGTCCTGGATCATTGTACTGCTGAGAATAGCTAGGTCATTCAAGCTGATCATCTTCCAATGTTGCTGTTACCACGTGTGACATTCCCCTGGTACTGCCCATTTCACCACGGATCAGTCCATGTAAGTCTTTTTCTGGTTTCCTTTATAGCAAGAATGTCGAGTAATGTCTCATTGCAAGGGTCAGGTGACTCAGGACTCTCAAAGGCTTTGTCAGTGCAGGACAAGCTCTGACAGGGTCTACCATACTGGAAAATCTTCAGGTAGCCCTGAACCTGTTTTCCAAAGGAACAATTTAGCTCATCGTAGAGAGGGATCTTTCTAGTTGTCTGGCCACCAAATGATGGTACCCCATGAACCAAAACAAAATTTGTGGCTCCCTTCCACATCTACAGTGGCAGACTGGTTATGGAAAAGAAGACAGAGTCCTAACGACACATTTGGGGGGGGCTGTTGATGGTTTAGTTTGCCTGCTGAAACTCTAAATATGAGATCCTTGTCCCATGACAACTATGTACAAACAATTATGTATAAACAAGACAGTATGACTCGGAAGTCATCTTGGAGGGAAGGCACTAGCATTAAGAGGGGCTGGAAAAGGATTCTTGCACAAGGTAAGATTTGAGCAGAGATTTTAAGGCAGCCAGGGAATACAGAAGTCAAGAAATGAGAAAGGACAGCATCCCAGGATGGGGAAACAGTGAAAATTCAAAGAGTACACTGAAGGAGTAAGGTGTAAGGAGACTGGAGAGGTAAGATGGCCCGGGTGATGGAAGACTTTAAAAGTCAGAGCATTTTTTATTTGATCCTGGAGGTAATAGGGAGCTGCTGGAGGTTATTGAATTGGGCAATGGGACATGGCCAGATCTGGGCTTTAGGAAGATCACTTTGGCAGCTGAGTGAAGGATGAACTCCACAGTAGGGAGAAATTTGAAGCAATGAGACCTTGGAATTAGCATAAACAGGCTGATAATAGTACAGGTGATAAGGCAGTGTCAGAGAAGAGAAGGTAAATCTGAGGTATATGAGAGACAATAGGAGGTAGAATGAGGAGGGGTGTTAAAGAAAAGGAAACGGTATCCCCAAAAAGCTTCCCCCCTCAGATGGAAAGTCCCAAATGAGTTCCCAATGCACATAGGGCTTTTCCAAAAGATCTAGGGACTTGGACCCAGGTACTAGATAATCCCCAAATTATCAATCTTTGGTGAGGGTCCAGACCTAGGAGAAATTGTCATTTTTCTTAGTGACAATAATAAAAATGAAGCAAATTCATTTTATAAATATCATCTTGGAATTTTTTTGAAAAAACTGAGCCTTCTGAAAAATCAGTGCAAAGTCCTTAAATTCATAAGCTGATCCAGTACAAAGTCCGAAGTTACTGCATTTATGGGAAAGTTAGCACTGTGGATAAATTTAGAAAATAATATTTTAATATATTTCTCAATTTTAAAAAACCCTACCATGCAAGTGAAATAAAACATATGCCTATTAATCACTTCACTACTCCACAGAAGCAATTCCCAATTTATCTTAAAATGAAATTGATATTTCTAGATATAAATCTGTAGGAAGCTTATTTGACATAGAACAAATATTATACATTTGGTCTTTTAAAAAATTAATCATTTTTGCATACCCTTTGACCCAGCAATAGCATTTCTAGGGCTGTATCCCAAAGAGGTCACACAAATGGGAAAAGGACCCACACATGCAAAAATATTTATAGCAGTTCTTTCTGTGGTGGCAAAGAATTGGAAATTGAGGGGATGGCTGAACAAGTTGTGGTGTATGAATGTAATGGAATACTACTGTGCTATAAGAAATGATGAGTCGGTGGACTTTAGAAAAACCTGGAAAGACTTGTACGGACTGATGTTGAGTGAAGTGAACAGAACCTGGAAAACATTATACACAGTAACAGCCATGTTGTGCGATGACTAACATTGATAGACTTAGCCCTTCTCAACAACGCAAGGATCTGAGACATCTCCAAAGGTCTCGTGATGGAAAATGCTATCCACATCCAGAGGAAAAACTATGGAGTCTGAATGCAGATGGAAGCAGACTGTTTGCTCCCCTTTTATTTTGTTGTTTTATTTCTTCTTTCTCATGGTTCGTCCCATTAGTTCTAATTCTTCTATACACCACGACTAACGTGAAAATATGCTTAATATAAATGTACATGTAGAGCCTATATCAGATTGCATGCCATCTTGGGGAGGAGGAAGGAGAAGGAGATGGAGAAAATTTTAAACTCAAAATCTTATGGAAGTGAATGTTGAAAACTAAAAATAAATAAATTATTAGAAAAAAATTAATTATTTTTGATCCATTTGGTCTTTGTCTATCTGAACAAGAATGATTGGTTTTGTTTTATTATTTTATTTTTCCCCAATTACATGTAAAAACAATTTTTAACATTCATTTTTAAAATTTTGAGTTCCAAATTCTCTCTCTCCCTCCCTGTCCCCCCCTCATTGAGAAATCAAGCAATTTGATATAGGTTATACATGTGTAGTCATGCAAAACTTATTTCCATATTAGTCATGTTGTAAAAGAAAACATAGACCAAAAAAAAAAAACCCTAAGAAAAATTTAAAAATTTAAAAGTTTGCTTCTACCTGTATTCAGATTTTGTCATAAGTCCTTCAGAGTTGTCTTGGATCATTGTATTGCTGAGAATAGCTAAGTCGTTCACAGTTGATCATCTTACAATTTTGCTGTTACCATGTACAATGTTCTCCTGGTTCTACTCATTTCACTTTGTACCAGTTCATGTAAGTCTTTCCAGTTTTTTCTGAGGACATCCTGGCTCATCATTTCTTATGGCACAATAGTATTCCATCACAATCATATGTCACAACTTGTTTAACCATGCCCTAATCGATAAGCATCCTTTCGGTTTCCAAATCTTTGCCACCACAAAACAGCTGCTATAAATGTTTTTGTGTATATGTGTCTTTTTCCTTTTTGTTTTTTTTTTTTTTATCTCTTTTGGGATACAGACCTAGCAGTAGTATTGCTAGGTCAAAGGGTATGCATGGTTTTTAGCCCCTTGGGCATAGTTTCAAATTATTCTACAGAATGGTTGAATCAGTTCACAACCCCACCAATTAGTGTCTCATTTTTTCCACATCCCTTCCAACATTTGTCATTTTTCTTTTCTGTCCCATCAGTCAATCTAACAGGTAGTACCTCAGCACTGTCCCAAGCTTCAAGTGTTTTGTAAATCTGTTTTCAGAGATACTTCTAGGGACCTGTAAGTTTTCAGTTCTTCCAAGGTGGTATGAGCTAAGGAGAGGTGTGTTTACTACTCTCCTGGCCTGTTCCCTGGTCTGTGGGTGACCCCACGCACTCTTTTCTGCCCTGGAACTCTGAGGAGGGTCTCTACTTCTCTGCAGCCGCAAACTCTGGTGTGCTAGTGCTCCCCCTCACCCTGGGACTGCCACCCAAGACTGTGACCCAAATCTGAGTATGGGCAAAGCAACAGAGTCCTACCCCTGGTGCCAGCAAAGAGACCACTGTAGTCTCCTTCTGACCAGTTGTTGGACCCCCTTACTGTCTGTGACCTGAGAGCTCCTGAATCAGCCACCGCCAAGGCTTATTCCTGGTTGCTGGGGCCAGGTCTCTGCTGGCATGGCCCCAGCTGAACTGTGTTCCACTTTCACCCTGGTGCAACAGACCTTTCCTACCAAACTTCTAAGTTGTCTTTGACTGGAAAATTATTTCACCCCATCCTTTTGTGGGTCCTACTGCTCCAGGATTTGTTTTAGGGCCTTATTTAATTTAAAAGTGTTCTGAAGGGTTTGGGGAAAAGCTCAGACAAGTCCTTGCCTTTTCTCCAACATCTTGGCTCTGCCCTTTAATCTTAAGAATAGTCAAGAGACGTTGTCTCGTGATAGTACATTCAAATAAGTGTTGGACCTGAAAATCTTACTGGTGAATGAATACAAAGTCCGGATTTATCAAAGAGAGGCATGTTTTATCAACATTCATGAGAGCTTATTTGTGTGAAATGTAGTTCTCTTGTGTAACTGTCATAGAGACAAAATACCTAGCTCTATAAAAACATTAGTTGTAACATGATCATTAAGGGCTCCTTGCTTTGAGAACTCTTATACCAAAGAAGAAGGCCATCTGTCTCATTAATAATATTGTTATGGTTATTATTTGTAAAGTACAACTGCAAAAATTACAAATAAGTATGGTTTTTTAAAAAATATAATAAATATGCTATTATGAAATGAATAAATACTTGTGCATGTTAGGTTACTTTATTGTGTGTTTAAGATGTGTTTGTGTGTGACTATTAAATTGCGATATATTCTGTCAAAGAATTAACCCAGAACTCCATGATTCTCTGCTTTGTCAGGGCACAGTTTTACTTTTTGTAGCTGGAAGGGAGAAAACATTTGACATAGAGTCTTAGTGCCACGAAGAAATTTCTCCCCAGACTGGGCAAGGCTGAACATTTCCGTACTCTGAAGTAACAAACCAAAAAGTCAAACCGTGAGGAGCACAGGTAAGTGGGACAAATGAAGGTGTACAAAGGTGGTAGATTAATGGAGGCATTTCTAGGGAGACAAGATCATGTGGGAATTCAAAGTGAAATCCTTGAGGCTCAGTAGTTGTATGAGGATCTCCAGAATATTCAGAGAAAAGGGTAAAGCCACAATGAAGAGTTGATTACACCAAGTTGCCCAAGCATTTTTTGCAAGCCTGTCCATTGTCCTGCCTGAAGGCATCAAGGTTTCCCACAGGAAAGCACTTTCTCATAGTCCTTCAACATAACAATATCTAGTTTATCCACAGCCCTTTGCAGCAAAGCCAAGGTTCTAGAAGCACAACAAAATTAGGTGGCCTAGAACCTGACTCCACAACACTCCACTTTATTTGAATAAAATATAGACAAAAGTTGTTTGTGTAGATTGTTTTGTGAAAATGGAGGGGGTGATAATTTTTTGTAAAAAGGAGTAGAGATATTGCCACATTAAATTTAGGACTTGCTTCCAAGTTCTCTGTCTGACTGCCCAGAGTTGTTGCAAGCCAGGACAGAATGGAGTGGTAGCCCTGGATGAGTGACTTGGGACAGAACAGCCTAATTGTGGATGACAGGCATTGGCTTTCTCTGGGTGGTCAGGGCTGGTTCCTGGGACTAGTTCCAACCTGACTTGCCATCAGTTTCTAATGTACAGGTCAACCAAGGGACAGTCATCGGCCTTCTACACACCCATGGACCGCCTTTTTGGTGATACTTACACGGGCTTCCTTTCCTGATAAATCTCTCTAAATGGAGCTTTTAGATGTAAATGTAAGGAAGAATGGGGCCAGCAAAAGCCTTTATTTTTGTCACCTTTTTTTTTCAACTAGGTCCATCCACCTGGGAGCCTCAGAGACCCATGATCCTAGAATGTTTGGGTCCACAGCACAGCCTGATAGGCCACACCAGTTTCTCATTTTGTGGCAATGGTTACAAGGTAGTTCTGCAGCCCAGGACACAGTCCAGCCCCCATCCCACCTTCCCTGAAACCCAGGCTTGTCTCCCTTCATCCCTCCACACTGTCCTTGTTCAGAATGACCTCCGAATGGCATAGCTTGTGCCCAGGGAGAAGAGAGTTCCCTGTAGCTCTTGCCGAGGGTTCAGAATAGACTGACCACTTCTGGAGGCTGCCCCTCACTTCTGGACAGGCAGAGTCCACAATGCCATTCATGTGGGCGGTGGCCAAGGACTGTTTGTTGAATAAGTGAGGGAAGATAGGCAAGAAGGCAGGGAGGGAGGGAGGGAGAAAGGAAGGAAGGAAGGAAAGAAGGGAGGGAGGAAGGAAGGAAGGAAGAGCTACTGGATGGCTCATCTTTTCCTCTATCTCTCTTCTATCTGTGGTAACAGTGTGTCTCAGCAGAGGTCACTAGATATGGGAAATCCATAGAAAAGCAGAAAGCACTTGAGACTTCCAGGCTTGAGACATTGGGGTGACTCCTATAGGGCATGCTAATGTCATGGGGTTCCAAGCCTGCACCTCCTTTCCATGATCATTTAGGGCCTTGCAAGATCAGCCACACTTGGACGTCCAGGACCTCCCAAGAAGCCTCTTGTCTTTTGGTCAGTCTTTGAAGTGGCAGGTGGGCAATCACAGGGAAGAAAAGAGAGGAACTAGCTTAGTCTGTGTATATTTGAGAACACACAGAGACCTGTGTGACTCTGGGCACTGGGCAAGTCTCCCTCCCCCTCAGTTTCCTCATATGTAAAATGAGATGATCTCTAAGGGGGGTGGGGAAGAGGTGGGGAAGGAGAAGGAAGAAGAGAGGGAAGAGACAAGAGATAAAGACAGAAAGAGGGGTGGGAAGGGAGAAGAAAGATTCTAACACATTGCGTGGACACCATGTGGCAAATCTTTGGGAGAACATAGCTAGTATCGATATGTTATAGGAGGGAACCTCTGAATCCATGAGTATTGAAGCTCTTCACCATATCTGTTCTAGCAGATCACTCCTCAGCTCTAATCCTCTGGTTCTGGAATCATCTCCCTCAAAGCTCACATGAGGACCAAATCGGACAATAACTGTAAAGTGCTTTGCAAACTTGGAATCTCTGGAAATCTGAGCCCATTCCTTGTCACGGCCATGCGAGGGAATACTGGTTTGCCCATCATCTATCAGTCTAAACTATCTCTTTTTCCTTTTCCTAGACCCCATATCATTTCTGCTTTAATTGATGGCTTTGGTTTTTACCACACACTTTTCACAACCTGACATTTGGGGTTTTTCTTACACGTTTTTATTCTTAACTTAAAATACAAAGAGCATTTCTCTATAATCTGTAGAACAGATTTCTATGTGAAACTACACATGTCAATTCTCTAAAGTTTGTTTTACTTTTAAGTCTAAAATTCACTGGCTAACTTCCAAAGCTGACCTGTTTGTCGTGATTACCTCCTGCCTCCCTTCTATTCTCTTCTCATTTGGCAGGAAGAGCTCAATCCCCATCTCCCTTTTCCTCCTACCTCCTCCTCTCCCAAAATTGAAAAAATAAAAACAACCCCTTGTAATAATAATAATAATAATAATAATAATAATAATTAAACAAAATAAATTCCCACATTGGCTGTGTCTCAAAGTAGACATCCTTTTCTGCATCTTAAGCCTGTCCTTTCTTTGTCCAGTGGTAAGCAGCATGTTCCATCATTGGTCCTCTGGAATCATGGTTAGTCATTTTACTGATTAGAGTTCTTAAGTCTTTCAAAGTTTTATTCTTTCCAAGATTGTTATTATTTGTACAAATTGTCCTCTTAGCTTCTCTCACATTACTATGCATACAAGTCTTCTCATGTTTCTCTGAAATCACCCCTTTCATCATTTCTCAGGACATAATAGTGTTCTTTTACATTCATAGATGATAATTTGTTGACCAATTCCCAGTTAATAGGCATCCACCTACTTTCCAATTCTTTGCCACTACAAAAAGAGCTATTATAAGAACTCTTGTACAGATGGATCCTTTTCTTTTCCTTTCTCTCTCTCTTTCTCCTTTTTTTCAGATTCTCTGGGGTTTGAGCCTAGCAGTGATATTGTTGGGTCAAAAGGTCTGGACAGTTTAGTAACTTTTTAGGTATTAGTTCCAAATTGATTCTTAGAACGGCTGCACCAATTCATAGCTCCATCATTATGTCAATAACCATAATGTATATAACAATAGATTAATGAGCCTATTTTTCCACAGCGACTCCAGCATTTGTCATTTTCTTCTTTCAGTCAAGTTAGCCAATCTGATAAGTATGAGGTGGAACCTCAGAGTTGCTTTAATTTTCATTTCTCTAGTTATTAGTGATGCAGAGCCTTTTAAATATGAAACACATTCATTTACAAATACACTCCTTTCAGTTCTTACCCAGGGAGCTATCCCTTATACGAAAAGTTAAAAAAGTAAGTGGGAATAAATTGCTCAGCAAAACTAGCCAACATGTTGACCTCCTCCGTCAGTCTATACAAATATTCCACACCCATAGTTCCCTACCTCTGCACAGAAGGAGAAAGATCCATTTTCTCAACTCTTTTCAGGGCCATACTTGGTCCTTATAAATACATAGTGCTTATTTCACCCTTTCTTCCTTCCCAAACTTTTCTGAATTCATCGTCTCTGATAGCCCAGTAAGTAGTCCTATTATGGTCATGTGCCAGTTTGTTTAGTCACCTTCCAATGAACAATCTTCTACTTTGACAAATTCTCTTAACAATTTTTGTTTGTTTGTTTGTTTGCTTTAGGGGAGGGGCTAGGCAATGCGGTTAAGTGACTTGCCCAAAGTCACACAGGTAGTAAGTGTCAAGTGTCTGAGGCCAGATTTGAACTTAGGTCCTCCTGACTCCAGGGCTGGTGCTCTATCCTAGCTAGGTGTGCCACTTAGCTGCCCCCTCTCTTAACAATTTTTTAGAAAAATAATGTTTTATTTTAAATTTTTTACAGTACCATCATTCCTCAGGACCACCTGCTCCTAATAGAACTCTTACTCACAACAGGTAAACCAGACTGACCACCACACTGTCATGTTCAATTGTGTGAGTCTTATTCTGCTCCTGTCATCCTCCACCTTTCCACCAAGGAGAGGAAAGGGAGAAGTACTCTGAAAAGACAGGATCATAAAACCAAAGATTTAGATCTTGAAGGGACCCCTCCCATTGGTCATATGGTACAATCTGCCCATTTCATAGATGAGATGACTGAGTCAAGATCAGTCTGAATTCTGATGTCTTTTAATTCACCAGACATTTTTGCATCACCCCCTTCCAATCTTTGTAAAGATAATTGATGTTCATCCTTAACTGGCACCATGATTTATCAGCAGAAGATTGATTTCAGGACTCAACATAGTTCTGGTATTAGGTCTACATGCTTCATAATGGGTTGAAACTTCACACACAAAAAACCATTCAGTTAACACTCCATGGGAGGCATGTGACATTTAGAGTCAGCAAACATGGGTTCAAGTCCCAGCTCTACCATTTTCTCCATGTGGGACTTGGACAAGTCCCTTCATCCCTTTGGGCCTCAGTTTCCTCAGCTGTACAGTGAGAGAGTAGGGTTAGATGTCTGCTAAGATCCCTTCCAACTCTAAATCTCTGACCCTATGAACTCTAAACTCAATCTGTTATTGCTGACCCCAAAGGGATTTTCTTAGGGATTTTCTGGAAGTTTTTCTTGGCATGGGGCTTGGGGTTGGCCACACATTTAAGTTATAAATACAGATACAGGTAGATACAGAGACGTGTGGCCAACCCAAGCCCCACGCCAATCACTTCCAGGCATGCTCTCTGTCAAGCACAGCACCCATTTTGGATAACAGAGCCCTGTGACTAGAGCTGGGATGGAGTCAGAGGGAGCTGGAATGCCTATGTTTCCCTCCCCCAGATTTCCCAGACAGCTCACATGCACCCAGGATTGAGAACAGTTGGGAAACCTCAAATGAGTGCCATGCTTCCCTTTGCTCCAGTCCCAAGCCTGCTGCTGCCCAAGCTTGGCTGGGCCTCCCCTTTCCAGGTTCTGCTTTCTCTCTGACCTGACAAGCAGGATTGAGGCCCCTCTCCTGCCCTCCCAGGCTGCTTTGGGCCCCTTGGATGGATGGAGGTATTCCAAGCATTGTCTCCAGCCAGAGTTGTGACTGGCAAGATGGCCCATCAGCCCCCTCTTTCTGGCACCCGCTTTTTCTCCTCCTCATGCCAGGTCCTGCCCCTCTCCTTGCCTCTTGGATCACCTGGTCTCTGTCAGCCCTGTAGGGTGTATACATTATCACCTGTGACCCATTTGTTCATCACACCTCCTATGGATCTTTCCTCCTTCAATCCACTCTTCACCCTTTCAGGATGCTTGATTTCAAGGGCATGGGCACCTCTCCAGTGCAGATTGCAGCCCCTCAGAACCCCAGTTTTCGGTCTATGTGAGTGTTCCCCCTACAGGCCAGGCAGTAGTAAGTGTATACATAGGTAGCCTGGTCCTCCAATGATGGACACCAGGCTGTCTCTGAGCCCACACTCAAAGCCCTTCTGGTTCAGTAGGAGCTGTGAGAGCTACCCTTCACAAGCTTCTTCTCAATGAGGAGGCCCTGAAGGAAGGCCTCCTTGGAGGTTCTAATGCACACAGTAGGCCCTTAATGACCACTTTGTGAATTAAGTGAAACCTCCCCACCTTCACTCTCTAGGTTTATGCAAGGAGAAGGTCTGGGAAGCAAAGGGATTTGTTGTTAACTTTGACCCAGCTAAATAGGAGTCAGTTTATCAAACCAATTTTCAGAAAAAGATCTAGGGACCTGAATGGACCACAAGATCAATGAGAGTCAACTGTGAGCTACAGAAAACCACAAAGCTGAGGCCATCTAGAGGCAGAGCATCCAGGGCACAGGAGATGGTGGCCCTACTATCCTCTGAACTGGTGGGGTCCAGGAGATGGTGGCCTTACTGCCCTCTGACCTGCCAAGGTTCAGGAGATGGTGGTGGCCCTACTGTCCTCTGACCTGGTTGAGTCCAGGAGATGGTGACCCTACTATGCTCTGACCTGGCAAGGTCCAGGAGATGGTTCTACTATGCTCTGACCTGGTGGGGTCCAGGAGATGGTGGCCCTACTGCCCTCTGACCTGGTTGGGTCTAGGAGATGGTAGTCCTACTATGCTCTGACCTGGCAAGGTCCAGGAGATGGTGGCCCTACTATCCTTTGAACTGGTGGGGTTCAGGAGATGGTGGCTCCATTGTCCTCTGACCTGGCTGGGTCCGGGAGATGGTGGCCCTACTATGCTCTGACCTGTCAGATTCCTTGGTCAGCTTTGGGGGTTCCATTTTGGGAAGGGCATTGAGAAGTTGGCGTTTGTAGAAAGGAAGGAAAGCAGGAAAATGAAGCTTCCAGATCATACCAGAGGAGCATTCGCTGAAGGAGCTGGGGGTGTTCCTCCTGCAGAAGACAAGACTGAAGGAGGTTGTGGTCCTTTTCCCAGGTGTTTGGAGGGCTGTCACTGGGGCAGGGATTCTGTTGTTCTGCTTATACCGAGGGGTAGTGGGAGAAGTGGGAGAAAGGCAGGGTTAGGCTCCTCCTCCTCTCAGGTCTTCTGCCCAGGGCGGCCCCTCTCTCGCTGGGGCCGGGCCCCTTCCCAATGGGGTGGAAAGGCTTCCACAAACAGTCCTTGGTTTTGTCTGTGGCAGACAACCTTGGCGCACAGGCCATCCTCCCTCCCCCAATGCCAAGGTTCCTGCGTGGTCCTGGCAAAGGGCAATGCCCTCGTTCTCATGGCTCCAGGCCAATCAGGCCCTGGTTCTTCCCCAGGCAGCACATGTCTCTGCATGCAGGAGGTGGGATTGCACACTCCTGTAGGTGATCCCATCACTGGGTCAAAGGGAAATCCGCAGCTGAGTGTGTCTAGGAGCACTCCATTGGAGCTGGTCTCCGAGCCTTTCCAAAAGTCTTTCCTCCAAGTTGGTATCAGCCCTAAAATTCTGATCTACATAAAGAGATGGACAGGACACTGCTTCCTGTTTCAGGCTTTCTCTGGGGTCTGAGGAAAAGTACTAGGTCTGGAGTCACAGGATGGGAGTTCAAATCCTTGTCTGCCGTTTACTACCTGGGTGAGCTCTGGCCTCAGTTTCCTCTTTTGTAAAATCCTGCGGTGAGCCTGACAAGATTAGCCTTGCTTTGAGTGTGTTGAGACTCAAGGGAGAAGCATGAATACTAGCTGCAAAGACTTTGCATTCTTCCTACATAGGCTGGCTTCTGACAAGAACAAGGCATTTAGGGATGGTCAAGCAGAAGCTGGAAGCAGCCAAACTACCCTCCAAGTCCTCCTATGGTCTGGGGGTGGCAAGGGGGCACTAAGCAGCCTTCACAGCAGGGGACAGCTAGGAAGCACAGGACAGGGTGTGCTGGGCTTGGAGTCAGGAAGATCTGAGTTCAAATCCAGCCTCAGACACTTACCAGTCGTGTGACCCTGGGCAAGTCACTTCCCCTTTGTCTGCCCCAGTTTCCTCAGCTATAGAATAGGGATCACAATAGCACCTACCTCCCAGGGTTGTTGTGAGGATCAGAGGAGACAATATTTGTAAAGCGCTTAGCATAGCTCCTGGCACACAGTAGGTGTTTAATAAATATTCCTTGTCAGGGTTGAGAGCTGTCCAACATGGAGCAGACTGCCTGGAGAGATGATGAGCCACCCTTCCTGGAGGAATTCAAGCAGAGCCTGAGGGATGACCATTAGTCAGATAAAGTATGGGAGGGCATTCTTTGGTGTATGGTCCCTGAGCTCCCTCCCAGCTCTGAATCCTAGGTTTCTATGAGTCTGAAAGAACAGTGCCAGAATCTCAGCATCTCAGAGACAGGAGGGACTTCAGGAGTCACCTAGTAAATCCGTGTCTGAACAACAGTCCTTTACAACATCCTGATTGTACAAGTGAGAAGGAGAAGAGTCCTAGTGGCAGGACTGAGGTCACCCAAGGAGTCAAGGGCCCTCCAGAACAAGCTTGCAGCCCTCTGGGGACGGGCAGCCTCTGTTGAGGCAAGTTTCTCCCTGGCTGCTGTTGCTGTTCCAGCTACTCCAGATCACCACGCCTGGGGACCGGCTGTGTGCGGTCAGGGAAGCAGGAGTTCTGGACAGTCCCAACACCTTCCGAGAGGTCATAGCGTTTGTATAGTCTCAGTCACTGGCTGCATGAGCTGGCCCTTGGCCAGCCACAGCTTGAATCCTCTGTCCTATCTGAGATGGTTGACCTGCTGCTGAGGGACACCCCAGCCACCAAAAAAGGGCCAGGTGAGGTACACTAGATGGCCATTGAGGTCCCCTCTGACCCTCGGACTCTATGATTTAGTGATTCTGTGGTCAGGAAATGGATGCTGGAGTGTCACTACTCCCTCTCTGCTCCCCTGACCTGAAGTCCAGGAGACAGCGATTTGCCCGCACCAGGCTTGGCTCTTGGTGGGCAGAGGGTCGAGATAAAGGTGCAGGAGTGACGTCCTGTCCTCTCGCTATTTCTAGGGCAATGGCTGTGCCATTTGTGGCCCTGGTCCTTTCCAAGGCTGTCTGGGATGCAGTCAGAATTTGTCTTGATTGAAGAGGTTGAGGGTGGCGATAATGACCCTACCCTTTCCCCGTCATCCTTCTCTTCTCCCATGGGCTTCAGGTACACAGTGCTCTTATTTCCTCGCACTTACTTCCCCATCCAAGTGACCAGTGGAAGCATCAAGGTGCCCCCTCCCCTGACAGCATCACATAGAACAGTCTTGGGCAAAGAGGTGTAGCTCTAGGCTGGGATTGGGAAGGAGGGGAGGAGGGAGTGGAAACAGCCCTGGATTAGGGGTCAGATGACTAGGTTTAGCTTTACAGCCCTTCTCACTCCCACTACAGACTAGCTCTCCAAAGTGATTTCAAAAATAGCTCATGGGAACTGCAAGGGGCCTTTACGGTCATCTAATTGACCCCCCTCTCCATTTTACAAATAGGGAAACTGAGGCTAATATTGGTTAAGTGACTGGATCAAGATTACGTACACAAAGACTAAGTGGCAGAGCTCGGATTCGAACCCAGATGGTGTGGCTTCACATCTAGATAAGCAATCCCAATTCAATTCCCCTTTCATGGAAAGGGATGATTTGATGAAGAGAATTATTGCTTGACTCTTCAGCATAGGGCCTCATTTAGATGAGACATGGCGCACAAATGCAGGGAGGTGAGAGTCTCACTGCTCTCAGTCCTGGTCCCACCCCCTCCAGAACTGGGGTCAGACCTGGGCACAAGGTCTGGGGAAGGGGACTAAGGAGCTAGAGTCAGGCCAGAGGCAACCAGGATGGAGAGGTGATCATAATTTTTAAGGAAATATTTTCTTCAGTAAGCTTTTGGACTTCCTTTTCCATTTGGCCAATTTTGCTTTTTAGGGCATTCTTCTCCTCATTGGCTTTTTGGACCTCTTTTGCCATTTGGGTTAGGCTATTTTTAAGGTGTTATTTTCTTCAGTATTTTTTGGGGGGGTCTCCTTTAGCAAGCTCTTGACTTGTTTTTCATGATTTTCTTGCATCATTCTCAGTTTTTCCTCTACTTCTCTTGCTTGCTTCTCAAAATCCTTTTTGAGCTCTTCCATGGCTTGGGACCAATTCATATTTTGTGATTCTGTGGTCAGGAAATGGATGCTGGAGTGTCACTGCTCCCTCTCTAGTCCCCTGACCTGAAGTCCAGAAGACAGCGATTTGCCCACACCAGGCTTGGCTCTTGGTGGGCAGAGGGTCGAGATGAAGGTGCAGGAGTGACATCCTGTCCTCTCGCTATTTCTAGGACAATGGCTGTGTCATTTGTGGCCCTGGTCCTTTCCAAGGCTGTCTGGGATGCAGTCAGGATTTGTCTTGATTGAAGAGGTTGAGGGTGGCAATAATGACCCTACCCTTTCCCCGTCATCCTTCTCAGATCAGATGAAGGAGCCACTGAAACTTATTCTGGAGAAGAGAAGTCTTGGGGGACCTGGCAAAACCTTCAAATATCTGGAGGCTTTCACACAAGGGAGGAAGGAGGAGGTGGGGCTTCAAAACCAGGATGGAGGGGTCGGGGAAGTAGCCAAGAGGCTGATGGAGGCTTGGTGTCAGACACCTAATGGTGGCATGGGCTCCCTTTGAAGGGAGCATGCTTGCTAACACAGAAGGTTCTGTAGCACAGGCTGTGTACCCCTTTGGCAAGGTGGCTGCAGAGGGCATGCCCACTAGACTGGACACCTGCCACGGGCCCTTCCAGCTCTGAGGTTCCAGAAGGCATTCAGACTGAGATGGAGGAAATGACCAGAACACCAAACTAAGTCATGCAAAAATGAGAAGAGAGGTTAGCTTCAGAGATCATGGTGCCCACCCCAACTAGTGACATCTGGAGTCAAGAAGACCTGAATTCAAGTCCAGTCTCAGACACTTACTAGCTGCCTGACCCTGAGAAAGTCACTTAACCTCTGACTGCCTCCATTTCCTCAACTGTAAAATGAGGATAATAACACCTATTTCCCAGGGTGGTTGTGAGGATCCCATGAGATCAAATTTATAAAGCACTTAGCACATGGACACCCGGGGCAAAGACCTGTCTATTTTGTGTCATATTATGTCCTCCCTAGCACCTAGAAGAAGCAGCTGGTGGTACACTAGAGAGAGCCTTTGGCCTGGAGTCAGGAAGACCGGAATTAAAATCCAGCCTCATGGGGTGGAGCCAAGATGGCAGAGTAAAAGCAGTGACTTACTTGAGCTCTCCCCCAAACCCCTCCAAATACCTATAAAAATGGCTCTAAACAAATTCTAAAGCAGCAGAACACACAAAAAGACAGATGAAACAAATTTCCAGCCCAAGACAGCCTGGATGATTGAATGGAAAGGTATATCGGGGCAGGCTGGGAGAGGAGCATGTGGGCATGCAGGCAGCAGTGAACCTGGAGCAGGCCTCAGAGGACTGAATCGTGGGCAGCTGTGGCAGTTTCCAGACTTCTCAACCCACAAACGCCAAAGATAACTTAGAAGGTCAGTGGGAAAAGTCTGTGTCTGTGCTGAGAGAGAGAAGCACAAGGTCCCAGCCCCAGTCCCCGAGGTAGCTCGGCCCCAGGCGGCAGCTGCCTCCTGAGCTTCCGGCCCACAGCCTGAGGGGGAATCGAGTGGCTGATCAGGGGGGATTGCAGGGATCTCTGCTGGCGCTGGTGCAGGATTCTCTTGCTTTGCCCGTGCTTGGATCTGGGTCACAGTTCTAGGTGGCAGTGCTGGGGCAAGGAGGAGTGCTGGCCTGGTGGAGCTTGTAGTGGAGGTGGAGAGAGAATCCTCCTCATAGTTCCAAGACAGTAAAGAGTGTTTGTGGTCACTCATAGACCAGAGCACAGGCCAGGAAGGGAGTAAACACCTTGCCCCTTATCATACCACCCTGGAAGAACTGAAAATTTACAGGTCCCTAGAAGTATCTCTGAAAACAGCTGCACAAAACCCCTAAAGCTTGGGACAGTACATTCTCCACACTGGAAACAGACCCCCACCTTAACAAAGAGTTTATAACTCAAGTAATTGACTGGGATCATGAGTAAGAAGCGCAAAAATGGTCAGACTATAGAATCTTACTTTGGTGACAAAGAAGATCAAAACATACAACTAGAAGAAGACAACAAAGTCAAATGCATCCAAAGTCTTCAAGAAAAATATGAATTGGTCCCAGGCCATGGAAGAGCTCAAAAAGGATTTTGAGAAGCAAACAAGAGAAGTAGAGGAAAATCTGAGAGTGATGTAAGAAAATCATGAAAAATAAGTCAAGAGCTTGCTAAAGGAGACCCAAAAAATAATACTGAAGAAAATAACACCTTAAAAAATAGCCTAACCCAAATGGCAAAAGAGGTACAAAAAGCCAATGAGGAGAAGAATGCCCTAAAAAGCAAAATTGGCCAAATGGAAAAGGAAGTCCAAAAGCTTACTGAAGAAAATATTTCCTTAAAAATTAGAATGGAGCAATTGGAAGCTAGTGACTTTACGAGAAATCAAGACACTGTAAAACAAATCCAAAAGAATGAAAAAATAGAAGAGAATGTGAAATATCTCATTGGAAAAACAACTGACCTGGAAAATAAGTCCAGGAGAGAGAATTTAAAAATTATTGGACTATCTGAAAGCCATGATTAAAAAAAGAGCCTAGACATCATCTTTCAAGAAATGTTCAAGGAAAACTGTCCTGATATTTTAGAACCAGAGGGCAAAATAGAAATTAAAAGAATCCACCGATCATCTCCTGAAAGAGATCCCCAAAGGAAAACTCCTAGGAATATTGTAGCCAAATTCCAGAGTTCCCAGGTCAAGGAGAACATATTATAAGCAGCCAGAAAGAAACAATTCAAGTGTTGTGGAAACACAATCAGGATAACAAGAGATTTAGCAGCTTCTACATTAAGAGACCGGAGGGCTTAGAATATAATATTCCGGAGGGCAAAGGAGATAGGATTACAACCAAGAATCACCTACCAGCAAAACTGAGTATAATCCTTCAGGGGGAAAAATGGTCAATCAGTGAAATAGGGGACTTTCTAGCATTCTTGATGAAAAGACCAGAGCTGAATGGAAAATTTGACTTTCCAATGCAAGACTCAAGTGGAACAGGAAGAGGTAAACAGGAAAGAGACATCATAAGATATTTATTAAGGTTGAACTGTTTACATTCCTGCATGGAAAGATGATATTTGTAACTCATGAGTCTTTGTCAGTATTAGGGTAGTGGGAGGGAAAAAATTATATGTATGGATAGATAGATAGATAGAGGGCACAGGATGAATTTAAGATGAAGGGGTGATATCTGGAAAATAAAATTAAGGGATGAGAGAGTATTATACTGGGAGAAGGAGAAAGGGAGAGGTAGAATGGGGTAAATTATCTCACATGAAACAGACAAGAAAAAGCTCTTACAGTGGAGGGGAAACGGGGGAAGGTGAGAGGGAATGAGTGAATCTTATTCTCATAGGATTTGGCTTGCAGAAGGAATAACATACACAATTGGGTATGGAAATCTATCTTACAAATAAGGGGGAAAGGGGACAGGAGAGCAAGGGGTTTATAGAGGGGAGGGCAGATTGAGGGAGGAGATAATTGGAAGCAAACACTTCTGAGGAGGGACAGGGTCAAAAGAGAGTATAGAATAAATGGGGGGGCAGGATAGGATGAAGGGAAACATAGTTAGTTTTTCACAACATTACTACTATGAAAGTGTTTTGCATGACTACATATGTATAACCTGTATCGAGTTGCTTGCATTTTCAATGAGGGAGAAAATTTGTAACTCAAAGTTTTAAAAACACACGTTAAAAAAATTGTTTTCACATGCAACTAGGAAATAAGAAATACGGGAAATGGAGTATTGACATATATCCTGCCCTACAGGAAAACAGAAAGTGGGGATAAGAGAAGAGGGGGAGAGATAGGGAAGGCAGATTAGGGGAAGGGTATTCAGAATGCATGCCATCTTGGGGTGGGGGGAGGGATGAAGTGGGGAGAAAATTTGGAACTCAGAATCTTGGGGAAGAGAACATTGAAAACTAAAAACAAATTAATTAAAATAAAATAAAATAAAATCCAGCCTTAGGCATTTATAGGTCAGACTTGTGACAGGTTACTTATCCTCTGTTTAACTCAGTTTCCTCATCTGTAAAATGGGATAATAACAGCCTCTGCAATGCAGGGTTGTTGTGAGAATTCAGTGAGATAATATTTGCAAAGAGCTTAACATAGAGCCTGGTACATAGTAGGTGCTTAATAAATGCTTGTTTATTTAAATGTCTAACCCTAACCTCCATTTTAAAAATAGGGAAACTGAGACACATAGCAGGATTCCCAGTCTTATTCTCATTTTCCTTATTTTAAATAGAAGGGTAACTGAGGTCTGGGGGAGAGGGCTGAGGGCTGGAGGAGAGGGTACATTGCAGGGGAACCAGGTGATTGGAACTGCAGGGATGCAGTCAGAGGGAGTAGGAGGAAATATTATCCCCTAGTAGTTTTGGTTTTTTTCTAAAGAGAGAGAGAGAAGAAGAAGAAGAAGAAGAAGAAGAAGAAGAAGAAGAAGAAGAAG
>NW_020949971.1:3423013-3523273 GCF_900497805.2 Vombatus ursinus
AAGAAGAAGAAGAAGAAGAAGAAGAAGAAGAAGAAGAAGAAGAAGAAAATAAAAAAATCGTGGAGGCCCTTAGCACGTCTAGGGCAAAGGGAGGTTTGTTGTTGGAAGGTTTCAGGGAGAGAGGTGGCATGGAATAGCCTTTTCCTTTCTGCACATATCACTCCCTCCTTGGAGCTGCATCAGACCCTTTTCTCACCCCACCCCAACCCCTTCCCTTTTTAGCACTGTGCCGGGCACATAGAAGATTCTTTTAAATTGTTCATCGACTGACTTTCCAGCCAGCCTCCAGTGCTCATTCATAGCTCTAAGTATGTAGTCTCCTGAAAACAACCACTAAAAAGCTCCAGTTTCACAAAGTGCTTACCTCACAATATCCCTGGAAGATGGGATGACCTATAGGTGCAATTAATCCCCTTGTTTTACAGATGAGGAAACTGAGGCCCAGAGAGGGGCAGTCACCTGCCCAGAGCCACACAGGGAGTTCATCCTTTGAGCCAGGATTCTGGACTCCCATTCCATGATCCTTCCAGGACCTCCCTTCATAGCCCATCGGTCTTTAGCGAGGCGGACATTATATAGATTTGCAGCAATGGATCCCATGTGTTAGCAGGACTTAAGATGGGACAGTGTGACTGGTTTTTGCCTCTTTTTCTTCAGGCTAAGGTTTGACATTTGTGAACCATATGAAGAAAGAGGTCACAGACATGGGGTAGTGAGCCTGACTGATCTTATCTGGGGGAAGGACAAAAATTCGCTCCAGGCAGAACAAAGCCGGGCTGTGTGTGTGTGATGAAATTCCCTGGCACTTTAAGGGGGTCTCCAGAGCAGCTGGAGAGGCAGTGTGGAGGCTGCCCAAGCCTTTGGCTAGTGTTCAGACACCAGCTGTAGGCCTTGTGGCCATGTGGGCTGGGCAAGGCAGAGGGAGAGTGGGTAGGATGGGGGCTGGGCAGAGATGGGGCTCAGGGCCTTCTTCACTGACGTCCCTGGCCAGACCAGAGCAGAGCCAGCTCTAGGCAGACTTCAGAGAGACATCCCACACCCACCCTCTTGTGTCCTCAGCCGGAGGCCCACTCTGCTCCTATGGATTCTCTTTGGGTCTTCGGTTTCAAGGCAGGTGAGTAAAGGGCTGAAATTCTGGAGATGGCAAGGATGGGATCAGGGGCACGAGCAAGGGGCCAGCCCCCTACGGAGAATCATCCTCTGACCCTGGAATTAAGGATTAGAGAAGTAGGTAGATTGAAGTGTGGACTTGGGAAAAAGAGGGAGGGCTTGACAGATAGCCTTGAGATGCCATCCCTTGCAGAGAGGACGCAGAGAGGGTGGAGGTGGCTTGGGAAGCAGGGGATTTGGAACCGGTACTGAAGGGAGAGCGACAGAGTCCGTCAGGCATCACGAAACTGAGCTATTGTGGAAAGGCCAGCCTGGGGCCCTGCTGTTTGTGGAGGGCCTTAAAGGTCGTCATCGGTCCACCTGCCTGGCCGGAGCCCCTCTGCTTTCAGTCTGCGCCTGATGGATTTCTCCATCGCAGGGGACCCTCCTGTGGGGTGGAAATCTCCACGTGACCCAGAGCAGATCCTCAGCTTGTCTGTAATTTAGAGTCTCGGTGATCTGCCGGGGATATGAAGATGTTAACAACAGCATAGGCTTCATACATACTTGTGGAATTTGGATTGCCTTGGGCTGGCAAAAATACATGGTGAACAGCCGCCTAGCTTCCTGACTCATCCAGGTCACTCAGCCCTTGGAAAGGAGCGAGCTGAGGAAAACGCTTCCGGGGCTGGGGAATTGGGTTTGTCTTTTGTTTTTTGGGGTTTATTTTTCCTCTGCTGAGGTTTATTAGAGAAATAAATACCCTTCTGAATAACTCCAAGCCCCTGCAAAGTGCTCTGTCACTGAATCACAATCTGTCCAACTGAATATTAAAGGTTTATCTTGAGTGTGGTGGAAAAGGGGCTGGGGAGGGAGAAGTGAAGCAAAGAAAGTGTGACTTGGCTCTCCCTTTTCTGTACCTGCCCAAATCATACTGCAGTGATGGTCTGCCCTGAGAGTGTCTTTAGGGGAAATGAGTCCTCACAACAACGGAAGTGGGACTGCCTGAGCTCCCACTTAGATAAATCCAAGCAAGAGGTAAGGCAGGAGGCAGAGGGAGATCTTGAGTGGGGTCCTTCCCTCTGCCTGTGTGAAATCCTTCTGCTTCACCATCTAATAAGGGTCCTGGGACCAGAAGGGGCAAGATGGAGAAGTCCTGGACTTGGTTTGCTGATGTAGACCAATCCAGGAAAGGACCCTGGAGCAAAGAGGAGATGGAGATACAGACACAGAAGGGAGGGAGCTACTGGTTCAAGAGAAATTCTCTGGAGCCAAAGGGATAGCCAGGATTCAAACCCAGGTCGTTCAACTCCATACCCAGGACTATTTCCATAGCATGTTATCTAGAAAAAGTAATAGATTTATTTCTTATTTCTCTAGCCTTATTCCCTTCATTTCTTTTTTCTTTTTTTTTTTTTTTGGTAAGGCAATTGAGGTTAAGTGACTTGCCTAAGGTCACACAGCTAGTGAGTGTTAGGTGTCTGAGGTCAGATTTGAACTCAGGTCCTCCTGAATCCAGGGCTGGTGTTCTATCCACTGTGCCATCTAGCTGCCCGCCTTCATTTTGTTTGCTTGTCTTATCACTATAGCTAGTATTCCTAGAAATATATCAAATACTACTGGTAGCTAGGTGGTACAGTGGATACAGCACTCAGCCGAGAGTTAGAAAGACCTGAGTTCAAATCCAGCTTAACACAATTACTAGCTGAATGACCCTGGGCAAGTCACTCAGCCTCTCTCTGCCTCAGCTTTCTCAGCTGTAAAATGGGGATAATAATAGCACTTACTATCCAACATTGTTGTGAGGATCACATGAGATATTATTTGTAAAGTGCTTAACACTACCTGGCATGTAGTAGGTGCTTAATAAATGAGAGCCATTATTATTGCAATTACTATTAATGGACATTCTTGCTTTATTCCTTATCTTATTGGAAAGGTCTTTAGCCTTTCTCCAGTAAATATAATGAATGTTTACTTTTGGTTTTAGATGGATACCTTTTTATCCTATTATGTCAAGGTGCTGATATTCTAGTGTTTTCTAGTGCTTTTAACAGATACTTTCCCAGCATTTACTGATACAATAATGTGATTTTTCTTGGGAAGATGTATATGAACTGATGCAAAGTGAAGTGAGCAGAACCAGGAGAATAATTCACACAGTTAACAGCAATATTGTAAAGATGATCAACTGTAAAAGACTCAGTAATTCTGATCAATACAAAAATCTACCACAACTCCGAAGGACTCATGATGAAAAATGCTATCCACCTCCAAACAGAGAACTGATGGACTTGGAATGTGGTTGAAGCATTTTTCTTCTCTTTCTCTTCCTTTTCTTTTGAACACAGTTAACGTGGAAATTTATTTTGCTTGACTTTATGTTTGAAATTGGTTTTGTATTTCTAGCTTTCTCAATGGGTGGGGGAGAGGGCAGGAGGAGAGAATCTGGAACTGAAAATAAAATAAATTTTAGTGGAAAATAATAATGTGGTTTTTATTATTTTTGTTATTAAGTGGTCCATTGTGTTTATAGTTTTCCTTATATTAAATAATCTCTACATTTCTGGTATAAATTCAACCTGGTCATATTGCATGATCTTTCTAATATGTATTTGTAGCCTTCATGATAATATTTCATTTAGTATTTTTGTATCAATATTCATTGGGGATACTGGACTATAGTTTTCCTTCTCTGCATTTGTTCTCCCCGGTTTGGGTATCAAGATCATTTTTGAATGATAGAAAATTTTTAGAAGAATCCTTTCCTTTCCTATTTTTGCAAATGGTTTAAGGAAAATTGGAATTAATTACTCTGTGAATGTTTTGGTAGAATTCACTTGCAAAGTCTTCTGTTCCTAAGTTTTTTTTTTCCTTTGAGAGTTTGTTTATGGTTTGTTTGACTTCTTTTTCTGATATTGGGTTATTTAAATAACCTATTTTGGTTTTGTCAACATGGGCATTTTATTTTTTGTAAATATTCATCCATTTTACCTAAGTTATCAGTTAAGTTATGGCATATAATTGGATGAAATAGTTTCTGCTAAATTCCTTTATTTAATCTTCATTTGTTGTGAATTCTCCTTTTTGTTTTTTAATACAAGAATATGGTTTTTCTCATTCTTTTTTCATCATATTAGCTAACTGTAATTTATTAGTTTCCTCTCCCCTCCAAAAAACTCGATACTACTCTTATTTATCAATTCAGTTGGGTTTTCTCCTTTAAATATTGTTACTTTTCTAAGATTTTCAAAATGTGTTTAGTTGATGGTTTTCATTTCTTTTCTAGGGTTTTTACTTGAATTTCCAATTCATTGATCTGTTCTTTCTGTGTATTGTTGATAAAAGAGTTTGGAGATATAAATTTCCCCAAAGGACTATTTGAGTTATTTCCCAAAACGTGGTAAGTTGTCTCATTGTTGTAATTTTCTTTGATGAAATTTTCTTTTGTTTTTATGATTGCTCTTTGACTCACCAATTCTTTAGGACTATTACTTAGCCTCCAATTAATTTCATGCCTTTCTTCAAAGGACTTTCATTGAATATAATTTTATCACACTGTGATCAACAAAGGGTATGTTTAACGTTTCTGCCGTGGTTTCTAGGTCCCAAACCTGCTCCCTTTTTACGGAAGAGGCTTTTTCCTTTGAATCACATGGTCTCTCCACCCTACTCAGAGGGTCTATGCCATGGAGATGACTCAAAGTGTCTGGAATCTTTGCACTGGGAAGTATGGGCACTGGGGAGAGTGCCATAATGATGCAATGATGGTATTAGCTTCCACAATCCACTAAATGAAGAAGCCCTGGGAATGATCAAAAAATCACCACTCTGATAGAGCAAGACCAGAAGTAAGAGCCCAAAGCTCTTTTCCCCATTACTGGGGAGTTCAAATATCAACCAGCCTCCAATTCCTCAGGAATCTTCTCTCCCTCCACTAGCATAAATCAGCACCAGTCCCCAAACCCAGGCTCCCCATTTCCGCCCTGCCCTGCCCATACCTGCCCATTCCTGGTCCTACTAGACCCAAATAAGAACCTTATAATCTGTCTCCCCACCCCCAACTTTATTGGACTGGGGAGAGAGCACACCATTCCCTCCAGGGTTCCACCAGGGTTCCAAAAACACCTGCCCTGTTTGTTCATTCTCCATGACTGCCCTCCATCGTGGGAATATCTCTCCCCTCCAGATAGCTGACTTGCTCTGCTGTCTGCTTCTACACTCCATGTTTTTTTTTATTGACTTTTGGAATTCTAAACCTTCCTAAGTCTGAGTGAGTTAAGACAGTTGGGTCCTGGGCACATCCCTGAGCCAGGGCAATGTCTGACTGCGCAAGTCAGTGATTGGGAAGCCATGGAGTTTGTGACTTCCTCTTTCCTCATGCCTCTGTCATGTCATCTTTCTCCCTTGCTTTGGTTCAGGGGAGAGAACATAGAACTAAAGGTCACATGATCGCAGACCTAGAGCTGTCAGGGATGAAAAGCTCATCTAATCCAGCCCCTCCCAATTTACAGATGGGAAAACTGAGTTCCAGAAAGCTTAATTGATTTGCCCAGGGTCCCAGACGTAGGGAGTGGGAGAGCCAAGACTGGAGCCCTGAGACTCCAACCCCAGTATGGGGTTCTTTGATCTGAGCTTAAATATGTTTTTTTCTCAAGCCCAAACAACTTAATTCTTTCTTCAGTCAAAGGGATTTGAGTGACTCCCTCTTGGTGATTGGGGTGATTATTCACTCACTTGACTAACATTTAGCAAATAACAGCTCTGTGCCAGGAGCCCTGCTGGCTGCTAAAGATATGAGCCCCTGACCTCAGTGAGCTTTTATTCTACTGGGTCATGGGGCCAGTGGAGATGCAAATAAGTAAACACAAAAACATTGACAAAGTAAAGACATTTCAGGAGGAGACACCAGAAAGTGGGCAGATCAGGAAAGGTCTTGTGGAACAGGTGGCACTTGACTGGAGCTTTGAAGGAAGCGAGTGAAGGATCCTAAAAGGTAACCATGAGGAAATATAGGGGAGAACTTGTACAAAGGCAGGATGGAAGGCTGTGGGTGAGGGAAGAACAAGTTGATTAATCTGGGTGGGTGGATTGAGTGGAAGTAATGTAAAGTAAGGTGAAAAGCCATTGAAGCCAGGTGGTGATGGCTTTAAATGCCAGAGAGTCTGTATCGGACACTAGAAGCAATAAGCCCATGGGGCCTCTTGAGCAGTGACATGGTGAGACATGCTTTAGAATTGTCACTTTGTCAGGGTGAAGAATGGATTGGAGAAGGGTAAGACTGGAGGGAGAGAGACCAAGTGGAAGGCTACTGCCATATTTTGGGTAATTGGTGATGTGCCCAACTTGGATGGTTGTGGTGCAAGTGGAGAGAAGAGGATGGCTGTATGCAAGAGATGGAGAGAGTCAACAGGACTTGACCACAGCTTGGATGTGTGGGATGACAGACAGTGAGGATCCAAAAGGCACTCTCAGGTTTTGAATATGGAAGGATGAGGATGCCTTCAATAGAAACAGGAAAGTCAAGGAGTCCCTTTGGGAGGACAGATGAGAAGTTCCGTATGGGACATCTGAACTTGGAGTGCCTCCAGGAGGTGCTGTCCAGTTGGAAACGTCCTGTAACAGGCAGTTGGTGCTGCGGCAGGAACTCAGGGATGAAACTGGGACTGGACTCACAGACCTAGGAGTCATCTGCATCGATTAGCACGGGCCCCTTCCCCTTTCTCAGCTCCTGGTGCCTCCAGGACTGTTCCACAAGTTCTCTAGAGAGCTGAAATCACAAGGAGAGAAAGCAGGACGCAGGCCTCCTGCCCGGGCTATCACTGCAATATCTATCCCGTCGATCCCTTTCTCGCCATGCCAGCCGCCACCCCCTTGAGTGGAAGACAAGGGTAGTCTGGAGAGCCCTGGGGGTCTCGGAGACCCTTTCAGGGAGTCTGGAAGGTTAAAATTATTTTCATAAGAATACTAAGATATTTTAATTCGTAGTATGAAAATATCAATGGGTATTACCCACATAAATTTAAGTTGTTTGGAGATGGCATCTTCAAAAATTTTTAAGAGTGTAAAGAAGTCCTGAGACCAAAATGTTTGAGAGCCCCTGCTTTTATTAAAGTCCTTGGGGGCCCCTGGTTGAGGTATCCTGATCAGTCTTTCCTCAGGATTCACCTCTGAAGTCATGCCCTGCACAAAATCCTTTTCCTCACTACCAACAACCTAACCACCTTCTTGAAGGAAACTGGGTTCAGGGACAAATTCTCTTCCCTTTCAATAGAATTGAGGCAGTGACCAGACAATGTCAAGGACCCCTTGTTTGAGCCCCTTAGGAATAACCTTCTCTTTCCCTATCTCAACTAGAATTAGGGTGATGCTCAGAGGAAGAGAAGGGAGATGCCTTCGAATACGCCAGATAATGAACTTCTTGAGTTCATTTTTTACCTTGAGGTCCAGCCCTCTCATCTAAGTCCCAGAGAGGGAAGTGATTTGCCCAGGGTCACAAAGAATTCAAGATAACCTGGATTCAACCCCAGTGATTCTGATTTTCAGATCCTTATAGTAATATGGTCTCTAGCCTTCTCTGTCTTCTTCTGGACAAACTCAGGTTTGCAACTTGGAACAGAATACAGTACTGCATGGGGTCTGATGAGGTAGAGAACAGCAGGATTAGATATAGAGACCCAGGAGTCACTTGTGTAGATATGACAATTAAACCCAAGGGAACTATAGAAACAGATTGTGCAGAACTCTGCACCCCCTTATTCTGCTCTGCATGTGTCTCCGAATGCAGCCTGAGACACCATGGGTGGTTTAGGCCTCCATGAAAGCATGAGGTAGGGGAAGGAGCCCTAAATGATGAATCACAGAATCACAGAGTGAGGACACATAGAGCTCATGCGGCTTAGGGCCTAATCACGTCTCTGGCTAGATTTCCACTCCCACCACCCAAAGGAGGTGATAAATTATAAATGAAGTGAGAGGTGCAAACATGCTTTGTGATATTTGGAGGACAGTTGCTATAGAGACCCAAGGTAAGGATATGAAAACAGAAGCCCTCTCTCTGTGCCACGCACAATGTCACACCCACACCCTAGAATTCACAGAGATGTTTTTCAGGTAATTCAGATGCAAAGAACTTCTCATCAAAGCCCCTCTAGTCATTGAACATACCTCCATTTCATGTTTTCCAAACCAGTGATCAGCGGGGCTCTTTGGAAGCCAACAAATGAACTCAAAATACAAGCCTACCAGGGCATCAGCATCACAGACCCACAGGACTTCAGAGGGGGAATAGGACAGCAAACTGTGTTGAGAATTGGCCCAGTAACAACTCTGTCAAGTGGTCCACCGAGAGAAAACTTGTGGCCAGTGGAGGGACACAAATAAAGGGAACACGGGTAGCCAGGTCACATGTCTGAGAGGATAACTCATGTTTTCAATATGGCAAGGTCACAGGTAGATTTTGGCAAGGTCATTGTCTTTATCCTTCCCCCAGACCTGCTCCCTGCTGGTCTGCCTTGATATACAGATACGTAGAGTCTCTGCTGACCTCATGTTTGGCATTAGGCATTGCCCTACCAAATGCCCAGGACAGAGTAGCCACTTAACTTTGTTTATTGATTGGTTGATTGATTGGGCATATGGTTGTGGGGTCCCTTTCTGCTTCTATCTTCCACCTTCTGGAAAATGCAGCTGAGGTTCCACTTCTCTGCTCCTACGAGGAGAAGGGGGCCCTATCATCTCTTCTTGCTTCGAGTCCAGAGGCTTAATCTTTGGTTCATTTATTGAAGTAGGCAGGACCTTCCACACTGAGTACCAACTAGGGGAATACTCTTAGCTACTTAGCTTATAAGGAGATTAATTAAATTGTTCTCCAGGCCTCAGCTATGTGTGACTTTCTCCACAAAAGCAGAGTCTTTGCCTCCAATGGCCAAAGTGTTTTAGAACACAGAAGCCAGTTGACCAAATAGAGTCCGTAGGCATTTCATCTATCTTTTTTTTTTTTTTGATGAGTTGATTGGGGTTAAGTAACTTGCCCAGAGTCACACAGCTAGGTAGTGTTATGGGTCTGAGGCCAGATTTGAACTCAGGTCCTCCTGACTCCAGGGCCAATGCTCTTTCCACTGTGCCACCTAGCTGCCCCCATTTCATCTATCTTTTAACCTCCCTGTGTGTGAACTTGAGACGCAGTCCACTGTCCCAGACTACTATCTGACTTGGGGTTAGAAATTTACAAATAATTGTACTAAATGAAAATCATGACTTAAAAAAAGAGTCTAGACATCCTATTTCAAGGAATCTTAAAAGAAAGCTACCCAGATCTCTTAGAACCAGAGGCCAAAGTGGAAATAGAAAGTATCCATTGGTCTCCTCCTGAAAGAAAACCCAAAATGAAGACTCCCTGGAATATTATAGTTCAAATCTGCAGCTCTTAGGTAAAGAAAAAATGCTGCAAGCAGCCAGAAAGAAAGAATTCAAGTACCAAGAATACCACAGTCTGGGTCAGGACCACACAAGATTTAGCAGCCACCATTACAAAGGAGCAGAGAGCTTGGAATATGATATTCCAGAAGGCAAAGAGTATGAGATTGCAGGCAAAAATAACTTACCTGGGAAAACTGAGTATAATACTACAGGATACTTCTAAGTGTTTCTAATAAAAAGATCAGAGATGCAGAAATTTTGAAGTTCAAACATGGGAATGAAGAGAAGCATAAAAACATGAATAAACAATGATAAAGAACTAAACAAGGATAAATTGCTTACATTCAAATATGGATAGATGATACATACATCCCTTCTGAAGCCTATCATCATCAAGGTTCATAGAAGGAATCCAAAGAGACAAGGTTTTGTTGTGTCTTGATGATTTTGAGAAAAGAATGGGGGCAGCTAGGTGGTGCAGTGAATAGAGCTCCAGCCTTAGAGGCAAGAGGACCTGAATTCAAATCTGGCCTCAGACACTTGAGACTTCCTAGCTGTGTGACCCTAGGCAAGTCACTTAACTCCAATTGCCTCACCAAAAAGTGAAAGAGAGAGAGAGAGAGAGAGAGAGAGAGAGAGAGAGAGAGAGAGAGAAGAAAAGAATGGAAAGAAAAGAATGGGAAGACGAATGGAGTGGGTGAAAGAAAGAAGGTTAGGGGAAAATATCTCACATAATGAGAGTGAACAAGGAGACATCTACACAAACAAAGAGGAGGGGATGAGGGAGAGGCTGACATTTGAGCCTCACTCTCCTCTAAATTGGTCAGAAGAAGGAAGAATATTCACATACAGAGTTGGGTACAGAAATATATTTCAAGGAAAGAAGAGAGAAAGAGGAGGAGGGAGAGGGAATTAGAGGAAGGGTAGATTAAGGGAGGGATTAGTCCCAAGCAAAACAAACTCTAGGGATATACAAAAATATTTGTAGCTCTTTTTGATGTGCTGAAGAATGAGAAACTGGCTAAAATTGATAAATAGATGAACAAGTTATGTTATGTAAATGTGATGGAATGCTGATAGACTGGACTATTATCAGCATAATGATCAATCAAGGTTCCAGAGGACTAATGATGAAACATCATTTCTCTCTAACCAACCCCCTCCAGCAGACAGAGAGATGAAGGACTCAGAATGTGGAATGAGACAAATTCTTTTGGACATGGCCAATGTGGAAGTTTGTTTTGATTGACAATACATGTGTAATGAGTGATATTTTTCTTGTGTTCTCAACGAGGAGGGGGACAGTGAAAGGTGGTCCTAGGCTGATTAAAAGAAATGAAATATTTTTAAAAATAAAGATAATTTTCTCCTGACAGGCTTTTAAGTTTAATCTGCATTATTAACATTTTCTTTGTCACTCTCTTCAGTCTAGACTAGGAGCTAGCAAACTCCAATCCGTCGGCCCGACACATAAAATCTCATTTCACTCTGGGGCTGTACAAAAGACAGGCGACTAGATGGATTTGCCCCACGGCCTGTAGTTAGTTCCCAGTCTAGACAATCAACAAAATAATATATCAAACCTTGATTTGGAACATCTGCCAGTTTCTAAGGTGTAAATGCTCACACTGAAAATTTAAAAATCGGCCCTGGACTATGACCTTCTGAGTTCTGCATGCTTCGAATCTCTGAATTGAGTTTATGAGGGCATTTTTTTGTCATCATATCATACTACTGACTCATGTGAAACTTGTGGTCCACTAAAAAACCCAGCTTTTTTTTCAGAGGGACTATTATCTGGCCTACATTTATAGCTCTTATAAGTTATCTTCTTTGATTAGGTCCATGTCCTAACCTATTAAGGTCTTTTTGGATCTTAACTCTTTCTTCCCTGAGGGGAGCTCTGTCCCTCTCAGTTTGGTGTTATCTGCAGATCTGACGAGCCTGGTGCCTATGCCTTCATCCAAATCATTGATAAAAATGGCACAGGAGGGAGCACAGATCCCTGGGGCACTCCGCTAGAGACCTCCTGCCACATTGGGATCAAGCCCTTAGACTTCTTAGGTCAAGCCATCGAACCAGGTCCTGAATCTTCCCAGTTGTACCATTTTTCTGGAGCCTGGCTCTTCATCTTGTCTCTGAGAATAATGGCAGAGATTTTGACAAACGCTTTCATCAGCCCTAGGTAAACCCTGTCTATGGTAACCCTCTGACCTACCACTTTAGTTCCCTATTCTTAAAGGAAATGAGCCTAGTCTAGCAAGACTTCTTTTTCATATCTAGCTTATTATAAATAGCTTTACTACTATAAACATCAACAGGGTCAATTAGATTACAACTATTTGCAATAAAATAAATTTCAATGTATGAAATGTTCCAACTTTCCAGTCACTCCAAATCTCTATCAAGGTGCTTTATGTCCATTCACTCCTTTTCCTCCTACTGTATATGGTAATAATGATAATCAGATGAAGAAATTAAAGCTATTTATAGCCATGTGAAAAAATCCTCTAAATCACTGTTGATTAGAAAAATGCAAGTCAAAACAACTCTCAGGTACCACCTCACACCTATCAGAGTGGCTAATATGACAAAAAAAGGAAAATTATAAATACTGGAGAAGATGTGGGAAAATTGGTCATGGTATTTAGCAACTGATGACCTTGATGACCTTGTAGAGAAAAGCTGTAATGCTAGGAATTGAGAAATAGTGTGGAATTGAGGAAGTGGAGGCATGGGTGTGTAGACACCAGTGTTAGTGGTCATCCATTATAGCCTGTCCCTCCTTTTCAGTCGATGGTCTATCCTACACAGAGAAACACCCCCCAGTCCTTGGACCCCAGCTGCTCTTATGATACTCCTTTGGAAGCAGCCCTTGGGTTCTGTCAGTTGCCAGATGGGAGCTCAGAATGTGGGCAAAGACTGTCCAATACGCTTAGAGAGTTTGAGTCTGATAGATGGGATATTGAAGGGGGCCCCCAAGTCTTAGTCTGATTTATCTAATGGAAAGTATGTTGGCAAGAGAGCCAAGGTTTGTAAGCACCCCTTCCCCCTTACTGGGGAAGGCTACAGCTTTTTTGGTCCCAATAGCCTAGGGCCATGACAGTAAACCTTGTCAGGCAATCAGTGGAACCCAAAGCAACATGCTGGTCTTTGGGGTCATTTATCCTTCATAACCACTCTGGAGGCTCTGATCCTAACAACTATTCTCCTTAAGCAGGCCAACCAATATGGCTGCTGAAGACCAGCAGAAGTGCCCAGGAGAGATGATATGATAGCCAGTGGAGAGCAGGGATTCAACCCCAGCAGAGACAGAAAATAGCTCTGCAGAGAGAGGCACTTAGCATTGGCAATCTGAGTTGTCATGGAGTTGTGGGACCCTACCAAGTTACTTCCCCTCAGTGTCCCCAGGCAACTCTATGATAATAATTGTAGCAACAATTGTAACAATAATTACTTTGTAGTACTTTAAGGTTCCAAAGATCTTTATGTATATTATCATCTCATCTCATCTCTTCCTCATAGCAGCCCTGGGAGGTTGTACTATTATTATCCCCATTTTACTGATGAGGAAACTGAGGCAAAGAGTAGTTAAGTAATTTGTGTGGGATCATGGAGTGAGTAAATGTCTGTGGGAGGATTTGAATTCTAATCTTCCTATCTCTGAGTCTAGTACTCAATCCACTAAACCACTTTTAGCAAACTATAAGACTATAAATTGCAGAAAAGGTGTATTGATAGAGGGAGTTTCCCACCTGGGAGTTCCCTATACCAATGGAATCACAGATCCAGTCCCTATAAATTTTTTTAATTTAAATTTAAATTTAAATTTATTTGATTTAAAAATTTATTCAATTTTTTAAAAATTTAGAAATCCTATATTTTAAAATACCATTTATTTTATCTTTATCTCTTCATTACTTTTTTTGCACATTTTATGATATCATCAGTGATGTCAAACTCAAATAGAAACAGATCCCTATGTCCCCAAAGTCTCAGTAGCTCCTCGTTGGCCCATAAAATAACATATAGTGGGATGGAAGGCCCTCCCCAATCTGCCTGGGCCATGACTAGCTGCCCTTTTTGTGCATTCCAGCCAAAATGGACTACTCTCTGTTCTCTCTCATTATCCAGCCCTGTCCCTCTTTTCTTCCAACTCTTTGTGTCACACAGGCTGTCTGTCCCATCATGCTTGGAACCCCATCAGAGGATCCCAGAATCACAAACCATCCTGCTTGAAAGGAACAGATCCAACCCTTACCAAAAAATGAGCCTTTTGGACTTTCACTTCCAGGAGCCAAGATGGCGGAATAAGAAGCAAGTCACTCTTACCCTCCCTTATTAACCTATGAAAGTCCAGAAAATATTGTGCCAAGAAAAACCCTGGAACAGCTGAACCAGAAGACAGATGGGGTGCAGCAAGCCCAGGTAGCTTGAGGGATTAATGGGAAAGGCCCCTCTTACCCTGGGGGAAGGGGAGCAGTACAGAATGGGAGCAGTCCCAGCAAGCTAGCAGAAAGCCCCACCTCAGCATACCAGGAAGAGATCCTGACACCTAGGTGGTGGAGCAGGCAAACACCAACACCTGCACCCCTGAGTGCCTCAGTGAGGGCTGGGGAACCAGTGAGACCCAGCTTGGAAAACCACCAGGTGCCTCAGCATTCTACAGCAACCTCTCGGTGCCTCAGCAAAACCAAGGGAAGCAGTGCTCCAAAGGGCCCCAGGCAAATAAACATCCTGCAACATCCATCTGAAAGGAGCTGAAGAAAGTGAAAGGAAGTAAAGGCCCAGGTGAGCAGGAAATCTCCAGGAGCCACACTACCCAATCCTACCCCTAGAGTTCCAGCATTGCTGATTCCAGCCCAACACCAGGTAAGCTACCAGAACCCTACAGCCTCCAACTACCAGCATTGGAGGCTCCAGCACACAAAGCCATCAACCAGGCCCTAGGCTCCCAACACAAGAAGCTTGAGTCAGTGCCCTCTGCTCCCCAGCAGGAGAGCCCAATCTCTTTAAAGGCCAGGAAATAAGCAAACACCATGAGCAAAAAGAAGCATAAGATAGATTCTTCTTATGGCAAAAGTGAAGATCCAGGCAGAAATTCTGAAGAGGACATTGTCAACAAACCCACATCTGGAACCTCAAAAGGGAATGTGAACTGGTCTGAAGCCCAAAAAGCCTTCTTAGAAGAGCTCAAGAAGGATTTTAAAAGTCAAATGAGAGACATAGAAGAAAAAATGGGAAAAGAAATGAGAGGTATGCAAGACAGAGTCAATAGCTTGGAAAAGGAAGGACAAAAATTAACTGTAGAAAACAAGTCTTTAAAAAATACAATTGGCCAACTGGGAAAAAAAAGTACACTGAAGAAGATAAGTCCCTAAAAAATACAATTGACCAAATGGGGAAGGAGGGACAAAATCTAATAGAAGAAAACAATTTGTTAAAAATTAGAATTGGGCAAATGGAAGTTAATGACTCTATGAGAGAACAAGAATCAGTCAAACAAAAACAAAAAAAATGAAAAAATAAATGAAAATGTAAAATACCTCATTGGTAAAACAAACTGACCTGGAAAATCAATCCAGGAGAGACAATTTTAAAATTATTGGTCTACCTGAAAATCACGATGAAAAAAAGAGCCTGGACAGTATCTTTCAGGATATCATCAAGGAAAACTGCCCTGAGGTCCTAGAACCAGAGGGTAAAATAGCCATAGAAAGAATCCACCGATCACCTCCTGAAAGAGATCCCAAATTGAAAATGCGAAAGAATATAATAGCCAAATTCCAAAATTACCAGGTCAAAGAGAAAATACTGCAAGCAGCCAGAAAGAAACAATTTAAATATCATGGAACCACAGTCAGGATCACACAGGACCTTGAAGCTTCTACATTAAAAGACCGTAGGGCATGGAATATGATATTCTGTAAGGCAAAGGAGCTTGGATTACAACCAAGGATCAACTACTCAGTGAAAATGAGCATGATCTTTCAGGGGAGGAGATGGATATTCAACAAAATAGGGGACTTCCAAACCTTCCTAATAAAAAGACCAGAGCTAACAGAAAATTTGATCTTCAAATACAAGACTCAAGAGAGCCATAAAAAGGTAAATGGGACAGAAAGAAATGCAAACTGTTTGCATCCCTACGAGGGAAGATGACACTTGTAACCCTCGAGAACTGTATTGTTATTACACAATGTTAAAGGGGTATACATAAAGGGAGTGGGTATAAGTTGACTTTGATGTAATGATAAAAAAAACTAATCAAATGGGTTAAATGGATCCAAGTAAGTGGATTAATCTGATCTAACTAAGAAAACGTACTGAGAGAAAAGGAAAGGAGGAGGCAGACAAGGGTAAATTACATTAGAGGAAAAGGCACAAAAATCTATTTAGCAGAGGGAAAGAAGGGAGGGAAATGAGCATTTTTTGAACCTTACTCTCATCAGATTTGGCTCAAGAAGGGAGTAATATAATCAGTTAGGTACTAATATTGATAGACTTAACCCTTCCCAGCAATACAAGGATCTAAGACATCTCCAAAGGCCTCGTGATAGAAAATGCTGTCCACATCCAAAGGAAGAACTCTGGAGTTTGAATGCAGATCGAAGCAGACTGTTTGCTATTGTTTTTCTTTCGTTGTGTTTTGTTTCCTCTTCCTGGTGGTTCCTCCTATTGGTTCTAATTCTTACTTACAACATCACCAATGTGAAAATGTGTTTAATAGGAATGTATATGTATAGCCTATATAAGATTGTGTGCCATCTTGGAGAGGGAAGTGGGAAGGGAAGGGGAGAAAAATTTAAAACTTAAAAGCTTATGGAAGTGATTGTTGATAAATCAAAATAGGTTAATTTTAAAAATGAACCTTTCTACAACGTATCTGGAGCAGCTAGGTGGTGCAGTGGATAGAGTGCTGGGCCTGAGTCAGGAAGACTCATCTTCCTGAGTTCAAATCCAGCCTCAACACTTACTAACTGTGTGACCCTGGGCAATTCACTTGACCCTGTTTGCCTCAGTTTCCTCATCTGTAAAATGAGCTGGAGATGGAAATGACAATCCAGTATCTTTGCCAAGAAAACCCCAAATGGGGTCTCAAAGAGGCAGGCATGACTGAAAATGACTGAATACAACCAACATACCTGACATGCGCTCACTCAGCCTTTGCTAAGAGCCTCAGGGGAGGGTTCTTTCCTCCTACCTGGGGACTGTTCTCATTGTCGAGAAGTTTCTCCTGGCATCCAACCTAACCTGGCCTCTTGGCAGCTTCCCCCTTTTTGCTCCTGCCTCTGACCTCTGGAACCCAACAGAACAAAATCCATTCCTTCCTTCAGGTACTGCAAGACAGCTCTCAGGTCCCTCCTGAGTCTTCCTTTCTCCATGCTAAATAGGCTTGATTCCTTTGAGCTCATTCTCCCGTGATGCTTTCTCAGACCCTCCCCCATCACCTCCTCTGGACATGCTCCAGCTTCTCAAAGTCTATCCTAAAAAGTGGTTCTAAGTTGGAACACGAGCACCGGAAGTGTCTCTGAATTAAGATCGGCACAATGCTTTCTATCCTCCATCTCATTCATCCCTGACAACTCTGGGAGGTATCGTCATCATCATCATCACCCCCACTTTATAGATGAGAAAATCAAGGCTCAAAGAGAGGCAGTCACCTGCCAGGGGGTCAGTGGCCATTGAGCTCAGAGCCCAGGGCCTTAGAGAGTCCAGTACTTTTTCTATCCGCGCAGGGCTTTTTGTGGAAAAAAGACAGACAGGACAGGGTGGGTGCCAGTCGTCATAGCAACGGCAACCATGACATCATAGAGGGAGTCACACCTGGGCAGCTTGGCCAAGTCCGCCAAGATTTCTTTAGGTCCTAGGCCCTGGAAGCAGTAGAGGCATGAAGTCATGATGGCGCTCCAATGAGACTTGTCTTTTCATGCTTGGAGAAACAAGGTGAGCTCATTCTTCTTCCCTGCCTCCCTTCCCTTCGGCCTCTTGGGAGCTCAGAGTCTGGGAAGGGTGAGTGCCTCGGGAAGCCAGCCCAACCCAGCCTGGCCTAGAGACCATATTCCAGGCTCTCTTTATTTTCTGGGCCTCTGTTTCTTCCTGGATAAGAATAAGAAGGCAGGAACAGACCACAGGGCCATGGATTTGGAGTTGAAAGGGACCTTCCTAAGCAGTCACCCTAGTCAGCCTTCAGGTACAGAGGCTCAGACGGGTTAAGTGGTTTACACAAGGCCACGCTTGGATTTCAACTCCAAACCCTATTCCTTGCATCAGTCAGAAGGACAGACATTAGGCCAGGGACCACCACACTTTCTCCAAGCAGACCTCCTGGATGACCAGGTGGGCACAGTTTTCAACAGCAACATGCAGGGCGCAAGGACTTCCATATGCCGAGAAATCCCACAGTGGGCAAGAGTGGGTGCAAGGAGATGGCTATGGGATTTTAGCTCAAGAATCTAGGATAAGTCACTCCTTCGAGCCTCAGCTTCCTGCAAAAAGAGGACATTACCGTTCATGGTTCCCTGACCACCAGGATTTGTGCACAGTCAGTTCCCATAGAAATATGATTTGTTGCTTTTTTTAATTTTCAACTTACACTTCCCTGCACGGAAAGCAAAGTGTTCCAACATTGTAGTCACTTTAAAAAAAGAATGTTGGATAAGTAAATTTCAGAAGTGGTCAAAGGAGGACGTTTGGAACAATGGAGGAGGCATTAAATCTTGGAAGCAGAAGATCTGGATTGGAATCATGGCTCTGTCCTTTCCATTTGTGAGAGGCAGCATGGTGTAGTGATCAAGTGTTGGACTCGGCATCAGAAAGACCTGGGTTCAGATTCTGCCTCAGAAAGATACTATCTGTGTGAGTCTGGTTATGCAGCCCTCTCCTAGGCTCATTTTCCTTCTCTGTAAAGTCATGGGACAGTAACAATTGTTATTGAGCAGAATGGTTCAAAAAAGAAATGAAACACGTAACAGAAGAATTAGGAAGAAATTTAAGGCTGAATCAGAGTCGTTAATGCGGAACTTAAAAATGCAAAGTACAGAGTAGGAAAAATTGGATACATGCTGGAGAATCTTACTAAAGGAGTAGAAGCTGAGAGAGAGCAAATAACATGCTCAGATCATAAAAATACTTAGGTGGAGGAATATTGACAGAAGAGAAACAAAAGTCCTCAAAGTTAACAAGTGTTTGAATTCTGTATAACCTGAAGTGACTGACCTTGAATACAGGATGGACAGAGACAACTTAAGAATCTTAGGCCTCCCAACAGACCATGACAAATCAAAGAACTTGAACATCATAATTTAGTAAATAACACAAGAAAATTATCCAGAATTTCCAAATTCAGACAAGGCATTGATTGGGAGAATCCACAGATTACCTCTAGAAAAAAATGTGGATTGAAGGTCTTAAAGCATGAAGGGATGGAATTTGACAACTTCAATAACAAACTTTTCCCCAAAATAGTAAAAAAAAAAAATATTTAACCTTCAAATAGGAAGGAAAGGTAATTCCATTGACACAGGATTATTCCATATTCATGAGGAATGCTAGGAGAAAATGGAATAGTACATTCCAAAAAAATAAAAGACAAGCAAGAAGCAAGGTTAAAAAAAATGGCACATTCTGCAGACCTGAGCCTAATTATTGATGAAAAAAGATGCATATTCAATGAAAGAAAGGCCCCTAAGGCAAGTATATCATTCTACTTGCAAGCAACTAAAATAATAGAGGAATAGGAAAAGGAAATAAATACAACTTTAATATCAAACTAATGGAACAAATTCTCTTGTATTTGTATTGTTTTCTTAAAAAAGAAAGATTGATTCATAAAGTCAAAGAAGGTACAAAAGGAACCATGAAGGGATTGTTTAAAAAAAGCATAAGGTACTAAAGATTTAAGGAGAACTTAAAGAATAAGATGAAGTAAAAGTGAAAGGGCATGCTCCATGGACAAAGTCCATGCCCTCATAAGTTAATTACCATCTTTTGTGGGAGGGGAATAACAGTGGGAAAAGGCTAGATTGGGAGAAGGCAGGTTAGTAAGGTAGGAGAGTGGGTGATGCCCCCTTCATAGGTGAACAGGGAAGAGTTAATTTAGTCTCTCAACAAGATGAGAGATGCCCAAGAATAGGCTAAAAGTGAAGGAGGGGAGGGACTGGAATGGGGATTATAGAAAGGGCTCTGTCACAGAAGGGAAAATAGTCACCGGATGGCCCTAAAGAACTTTTCAGTGAGAAGAGAATTAAGAAGAGAAGAAGATGCCTGTCACAAGATACTGGAACATTATAATGGATTTCATCTCGGGGTATTTTCACATAGGTTCATCATATTCTCTGTGAAGGGATGGTACTACCCTGGACCGTTGTTTACCCCCAAGAGAAGGAGATTTATAAGTTCTGAAAGGCAACCAGCACCTGAGGGGTGGTAGTGAAGAAGTAGCAGCATAGAACAAGACCCCAATTTGACCTTAGCAATGTAGACTGATCATGGGAAGGGCAGGATTAAGACCAGGTCCCAGGATTTGGGATGCAAAGAGCATTGCTTCTCTCATAAACTGATATTTCTCAGAGTAAGAGATGGAAGAAAGAAGGAGGGTGATATGTGATACACAAATACCATTGAAATCGGATAAAAGAGGGAACTCAAACCTGGTTTCCCCCTTGCCTATCAAATCTTTGCCCCATCCCCCTTGGGGGAGTATAGAGGGAATAAGTATAACTCATCAATAAAATAATAAAGCTTAGAATAAACTGGAAGAAAAAATTTACTGGAAAGGGAGATTCAAGAGACTTCTTGAAAAAGGATGCAGAAAGAAAGGTCCTAAAAATAAGAGGTTGGAGGAGAGAAGGGGAAAGAAGATTTTGTACTTCTCATCTGAGTGGGAGGAGGGGAAAGGAGACAAAAGAGGGGAGAGAAGATTAATCAGTTTTTTAAAGTGAACTGAACAATAGAGGATATAGATGCAATCATAGAAGAAAATGAATCATTTCAATGTCCCTATATCCAGCTTGCTGCTCTAGAGACTTCAGGGAGTTTCTCCTTAGATGAGATCTAGGACATTCTCTTGGTTGGGCTCAGTTATCTTGCTCCCAATGAGAGAGCTCCCTCACTTTATTATGTGGCATATAACTTCCTAAGTACACCTTCTATGATTTCTGTTTTGCTCAGTTTAGATAAATGGGTTTGTTTGCTATTTGCTATGTATGTTCATTGTGGGACTGGTATTTGGTGGGAGAGGGGTAAAGCCTTGGATATAGAGCTTGGGATCCTCCTTTCCCCCAATAATAATGAGGTAAAGTGAAAAGAAGTTAGAGTGGACCAGACAGCATATCCCCTAGACTAATAATATTTAAAAGTGCAGATAGGTTTGATTTTATTTATGTATTTATTTGTTTGTTTGTTTATTTATCTATTTATTTATCTATATTTATTTATTCATTCATTCATTTATTTTTTCATTTATTCATTTATTTATTTGTTTGTTTGTTTTGGTGAGGCAACTGGGGTTAAGTGACTTGCCCAGAGTCACACAGCTAGTGAGTGTTATGTGTCTGAGGCCGTATTTGAACTCAAGTCCTCCTGACTTCAGGACCGGTGCTCTATTCACTGTGCCACCTAGCTGCCACGATAGGTTTAATTTTAGCTATCGATATAATGACAGATATAATAGATAACAACATAATAATAATCTAGATATAATTCTAATTCTCTTTCTTGGGAAAGCAGAGCAGCCTCCAGCCCCAACTTTCTGCTTCTTCTCTTGGTAGGAATGAAAATTCTCCCTTGGAGAAAGGTGGGGAAGGAAGAGGCTAGACATGTCTAGAAGACAGGCCTCATTGCAGGTGGGCCTCGCTGTCCCTACGGAGGGGGCCCAACACCCTCTACATGTTGGGGTCTTCCCTACACAAGAAATGAAGAATGTGAAGAATTCAAAGGAGTGTAGGAATACATCTACAAACCGATACGGAATGATATATGGGCTGGCAAGCAGACAAGATACCCAGTGACTGACAACAGTGGAGATGCACAGGGTAACAGAAAGCAGAAACACTCAAAAACGGACCACTGAGTAATCACAGTGACCATCTTGGCTCCAAAGAGAGGAAAAAATGGACTTGCCTCCCTCCCTTCTTCGTAGACCATAGCGATGGGATATTGCAAACTCCTCCTTGACTCAGTTGATGTGTTGGGGAGTTTGACTGAACCCATTTGTTTTCTTGTTTCTTATTTAATATTTGTAATGGGGGGAGTGACTCACTGGGAGGGGAAGACGAGTATTATTGGAAATAATAATGGTGAGGTAAAAACAAAAGGGATCAGTAAAAACGTGTTATTGTTTAACGGAGTTAGATTCGATGAGAACCTGGAAAGTCCCTCCCAGCTCAAAATCGCTGCCACGGAAGGGGCCTCAGCGGCCATCTTATCCCACAGCCACCTGTAGGAGAGTCCTCTGGGTGATGACCTAGGCAACCATCCAGTTTCTGTATGGAGAAGTCCAGTGAGGTAGAAATTGCTCCCTCTTGAGGCTGCCCATTCCACTTTGGGAAAGCTCTCGAGATCAGGAGGGTTTTCACTACATCTCCCCTGAATCTTGCTCTCCATAATTTCTGCCGCTTGTCCCTCATTCTGCCTTCAGGTCCTTGAAAAGAGCCCTCCTGTCCCCTGACTTCCCTCCTCTGGGCTCATGCTCATTTCCTTCATCCATTCATCATATGGCAGGGTCTCACAGCCCTTCCTCATGCTCATCATTCTGGCTAGCATATATATGGTGCCTCAATGTTCACAAAACATGCGCCATCTCACTGAGTCCTCATAATCATCCTGTAGGAGGTAGAGGCTAGTTATTATCCTCATTTTATAGATATGGAAACTGAGGCTCAGAGAAATTAAACTGCTTGCCTCTGGGGCAGAATTTGAACCCAGATCTTCTTACCTACAAATTTAGGCCCCTGTCCATTATACCAACAGAACTCAAGCACCCTCTTTCTTGGATCGATCCCTCTTGAGTCCAATCCTTATCTCTGAGTCACTGAATTTATCGACTATATTGGAGAAGTAATTGTCCTGTTATCAGATGTCTCTGATTAACCAAGCAAAGCCTCATGAACAAAAGTCAGCCTGGGGAGCTGCTTTTTCCAAAGCACCAGAGACACACTCCTTGGCACATCCTGGAAAGTTCTGCTCAGCAAAACAGAGCAAATGGAACTAGAATCCATCCCATTTGACACATGAGAAAACCAAGAACTGGACACAAACACTTAAGTTACTCTCTCCAGTGTTCTGAACCCTCCCCCAAAAGTTCACTCCCTCAAAACTGGAAATTGAGGGGATGCCCATCAATTAGGGAGTGACTGAACAAGTCATGGTATATGATTGTGATGGAACACTATTGTGCCATAAGAAATGACAAGGGAAGTAGTTTCAGAAAAAACCTGTATAGTCTTACATGAATTGTTGCAAAATGAAGCAAGCAGAACCAGGAGAACATTGTATACAGTAACAGCAAAGTTGTAACAATGATCAACTGTGGAAGACTTAGCTGCTCTAATCAAGACAATGGTGCAAGACTATTCTGAAGGATTCATTTGGAAAAATGCTTTCTTCTGCCAGAGAGACAACTGATGAATTCTAAGTGCAATTTGAAGTGTAACTTTTTTCTCTTTGCTTCTATTGCTTTTTTCTTGCAACATGGCTAATATGAAAATATGTTTTTCATGATTTCACATGTATAATAGATATATTTCTTGCCTTCTCAATGGGTCAGGGAGGGGCTAAAAAGAGGAGGGAGAGAATTTAAAACCCCCCCAAAAATTTTAAATGCATGTTAAAAATAAACAAATAATAAAATTGTGAAAGAAAGAAAAGAACAATTCAAGTAGAAAACTGGGTGAGAGCAGGATGGAACAAGCTTTTCCTCACCAATGGCCTTGTACCAGTTTCTCCCCCCCCCCCACCCTAGAGCAGGGTCCTGAACCTACCTTTGGCTCAATGAAAGGCAGTTTCAGATCCCAGATTAGTACTTATCTGGGCATAGAAATTCCTAGTTATGGAAAGTCCAACCCAGTGGGAAAGGCAAATTAATTCATTTTTTCATCTATAAAATGGGGACAGTAACTTTGCACCTTCTACCTTGCATAGTTATTGCAAGGAGCCCTTTTCCATTTACAAAGTGCTGCACAGTTTAGGCTAGTATTTTTCCTACCATATTTAGGAAGGAAGGAAGGAAGGAAGGGAGGGAGGGAGGGAGAGAAGGAGGAAGGGAGGAAGGGAAGAAAGAATGAGGGAGAGAGGGAGAGAGGAAGGAAGGAAGTCTGCTTGGATCATCACCATTTCAAGGGCTTCTCAGGGCTCCAAAAACTTTAACTGCATCTCAGAGTCCCTCGGAGAAAATCCAGAACCAATCTTGTTGACCAAAGAAGCATTATGAGCTGAAGGAACCAAAACATCCAGCAGCTGAGTAGAGGAGAAGAGCCTACTACAGCTGAATGCTAGCTGGAACGAGACCCTTTGGGCAGCCCTCTCCGCTAATGGCTGACTCTGTTAGGAAACCCAAAGCCTCATAGGCACCAAAGTTTGCCTTTAACTTCCAGCCTTACGGGGGATACAAAACCATAAAAGTGATCATGACTTCCCTCCTTGAGCCTCGGTCTCTGCATCTACCTCAGAGGACTTGGGAGGAAAGTCTTCTGTCATCTCTAGAGGAAAAGAGCACAGCTCATATTTATATAGTGTCATCGGCATGACGACATGCTTTACACACATTGTTCCTCCTGACCCTCCCAGCACATCTGAGGAAGCACATGCTGGCACAAGGATTATTATCTCCCTTTTCTAGATAAAGAAATTGAGAGGCCCAGAGAGGCTAGTGACTTATCTAGCCAAGGTCATGTGCAGCTACTCAGTGTCAGAGCTGGCTTTCAAACCCAGGTCTTCTAATTCCTGGTCCTGGGCTCTGTCCAGTACATCAGGAGGCCTGTGTCCTCAGGCAGCTGTTAGTCGAGGGAGACACTGAGGCAAGCCGAGCTCAACACTCTCTACCAGAGAGGTCTTCTGACCCTCAGTAGGAAGCCAACACCCATTCTGGCCTCCTGGACCTCTTTGCCCAAACACCATGGAAAGACTCCAGTAACACCCATGGAGCTCATAGACTTGCCCTTGGCCTCATCATGGAGTTCATGGTCAGATCTTTCAACCCTCCCTTTCTCTGTTCAAAGGTTGCTCCAGTTTCCACCGGAGGGACCAGGCAGGGAACCAGATGACCCCCATGGCCAAACCTGTGGAGAACTCCCCTGGCATCTGTGGTGCTAAAGGGCTCTGGGGTGACTCTTCAGGTCCTCAGACCGTCCTGGCAACTACCTCCTTCTCTGAGCATGCTCTTTGTGGTGGAGGGGTGGCATTTGGTAAGTGTTGGTGTGGGAGATCACGGTGAGGCTTTGAATGGGCCAGTGCTTCACAGGCTATGCATTTTCCTTTGCTTACACAAGCCAATGCTTGTTGGGCTTCACCTGCCGTGACCAGTCAAACCCCAACATTCATCGGTGTGACAAGGCTTTGCTTCTCTCCCCTGCTAAAATGACTCATTAATGTGGGTGCCCAACCTAGCACTGTGGGGTCCTGAGCAGCCCTTGTACAAAATCCCAGTGGGAGGAACCTCCCACTACACTTGTGCCACTGTGCGTCCCATAGTAATGGAGTCTGGGAGTCCAGGGACCTCCTGGCAGAGAGATGCCCAGTTGTTCCTGTATCCTTTGCCCAATGAACAGCCAATCGCATCCATCAGTGGCATGTTCTTAAGCTCAGCCAAGGAGCCCGTTGGCTCACAGAGGATGTTCATTCACCTGACCCAGTCAGAGAACCACCTAGAAATGGGAGCTATTCTTTATTATGACTGCTCTATGTATTGGTCAAGCCCTCAAACTGTTGTTTTATTGAACTGCGAACCCAATAGATCCTTTTTTTAAAATCCCACTTCATGCACACAAAGAAACAAAATGATGTAATGTAGGTTAGTGAGAAGAGCCTGGGGCTTGGGAAGGAGGACAGCTGGTGTCCAGGCCTGACCCTTCTCTGTGGTTAGCCCTGATTATCAGGCCTTGAGAGGGAGAAAAGTCCTTCCTGCAGTGAGTGGGAGAGTGTTCCTGTTTGTTTTCCAGAGCTTCTCTGCTCACCTGCCAAATGCTGCGTGGAGGGTCTCTCCAGGACCACCTGCGCCATATGCCTCACTTAGTTGGGAAGTCACCTTGGGGCTAGAACCTACCCACACCTCCTTCTGAGAATGCAATGAGGTCACCATCAGGAAGAAGAAAACACGCATGTTGTAACTTGAGAGTGGGGTCCGCAGGGGCTCAAAGCACGGCACAGAATTCGAAAAGAAGGAGTTAAGCAACAATTCGGCTTCCTGTGTGGTTCTTTCCATCCAGGACCACGCCCCTGTGATAAGAGGCATCACCTCTTCCAGGCTCAGGGGCTCTTCTTAATGGTGACCAGCAGCCCCTCACACCACATGCTCGTCCCCATCCATCAGGACCAGGCTCAGGCTCAGAACCTAGACGCTAGGCTTTCTCAACATCCATACACAGCTGCACAGGAGTCCTCTTTCTGAGGCTGTGCACCTAGCAGAGAGAATACACAGGGTGGCCTGATCACTTTAGGTGATATCAGGGGAAAGCACAGGATTTGGAGCCAGAATACCCAGGCCAGTTGTGATCTTGAGAAAGTTGAACCTCAGTTTCCTCATTTTGTAAAGTTAGGGATTTGAACTAGACCATCTCCAAGATTTCCTCTCCTATGGCCCTGAAGTCTAAGACTGGATTATGCCAATGAACCAACACAGTTCAGAACAAAAAAGCAATATGGGAGAAAAGACCAGCTCACAACATTATCCAGATATCATGATGGCGCCACGTGGTTGATGCCTGCAGTAACCACCCGAAGGTTGCCTTCCCAGACTAATGGCAGGTACTGCCTGACACGTAGTTTGAACTTTATTTATAGGTAACATATATAAATAGAGACTACACAGACAAGTCAGCATGAGGGCAGATTGCACTGAACTGAGACAGTGTGAGAGAAAGGACATTCCCTCCTTCCCTGACCCCCCTCCCAGCCCTCCCCCACACAAGCAAGAGTCTAACCTCGGAGCGCACGGAGAACTCCCTTTCGCTGGAATATGGTTGGCTGGCTTGACTCTCAGGGTACAAGTGGGGTCTACACGTCACATCTATACCATCAGGAAACTGGATTATTTCAAACATGAAGGGTCTTCTGCGGGCCCTGTGGTCACTGGGCACGCAGATTGTCACCGGCTCTGCCCTTAGGAACTTGAAATTTAATTTACAATTTGCCAGCGGAGTGGGAGGGGGGTGGGAAACAGGACTCATACTCTGGTAACAGGGAGAGTGAGGTCACCACACACAGGACGTCCAGGGTAAGCACCGAGGCAGTGGAGGAAGGAGTGATTGCTTTCCCTTGGCGTCTTGGGGGAGAGGGTCAGACAAGGCTTCTTAGGAGAGGTATCTCAATGTGTTCATAAGGGAACAGAGTACTTCAGCTGAGATGGGGCGTCCATTCTAAGCTGGTGAAAGGCGTAAGCCAAGGCCAGAGATGGTCGAGGGCAGGACGAGCGTTGGACTGGAGAGGATTCCTATACAGACGACGCCTGAAGAGGAGTGGTCTGAAAGAAGTTACACCATGTGGGTTGGGGCCAGATTGTGGCAGCCTTGAATGCCAGATACGCTCAGGAAACATTGGGCAGCCCCCAAGTACATAATAGGGCATTTGAATGCCACAGGAGCTAGAGTTTTGTCAATTAACTTCTATTATTCTTTAATGAATTTCCATAATTTCATTGAGATTAATTATCCAAAAGATAATGCTAAGAAGTAGTCCCACCGAGCTACTTTTGAGAGAGATGCAGAAATGGAGATGTGTGTGTGTGAGTGTATGGGGGGTGAGGTGCATGTGTGTACATGTCTGTGCACGTGTGCATCTCAGGCCTAGGAGAAAGGCACAGCCAGGCCTCAGAAGGGCGTCTCTTCCTCAGAACAGGCCCATGAGGCAGAGGTCCAGCGTTTGGGGATTAAACTTCAGTGGGAGAGCTGCAAACGCATGAGCAGAAATAGAAGAGCAGAAGCCCCAGGCCCCCCAAGAAAGCCAGAAGCCAGGAACCCGGCACAACGAAGAGCGAGGCTCGCCCAGGACAGGATTCACCCAGGGCAGGGCTCGCCCAGGGCGAGGCCGGCCCAGAACGGAGCCCAACTGCTTTGCAAATGCCAAAGCCCATCGGAAATCCTGCTCTTTACTTCCCCAGCACAGCATCTTCCCAGACTTTCTCTGGTCGGCCCTTGCCTGGAATCCCTGGCCATTTGTGCAGGCCTGTCCCCAGAGGCCCTTCTTGTCCCTGTGTCCATCTTCATGCGCATCTCTGCACATGCTGTGTGACCTTATCAACTTATTTTCCATCCTCCAAACTTTCACTGCAGTACAGAGGGGACCCTGGCTGTTCAGAGGTCCTGTCACTGCCTCCCTTTCTGAGTCTCAGTTTCTTCATCTGGGCCATCTACCCTGCTCAACTCTGGTGGAAAGACAGAGAGAATGATTAGAGAGGGCATGGGGGGGGCACCCCAGAGGAGGAATTCATTCTCCCTGGATGCCCACAGAAGCCAAGGTCTACGAAGATCCCTTTTCAGGGGGCCAGCACATACTCAGGCCATGTTGTGTGTGAGAGTGCATGTATGCGTGTACATGTATGTGTACATGTGTTGTACATGTATGTGTGTGTACCTGTATAGTCTAAGAATACTCTTGACAGGCCCTTGAGTGTGTGATGTGGTAAGGGGTGCCCACTACCTGCCCACTCAGGAGAACACCCGTCCACCCGAGAAAGCCGGAGCCTGCCTCACCGGGGCCTGAACATGTCCTGCTAGGAAGGCCAGATGGATTGGATTCAAACCTTAGCTCTGCATCCTACTGCTGACACGACCCAGAGAAGGTCACCACAGTGCTCTGTGCCTCAGTTTCCTCATCTGTAAAACAAAGGGGCTGGACTCAATTGTCTTAGGATCATAGACTGAGAGCTGGAAGGGCTTGGAGATCACTGGGTACCTTTCCCCCTCCCCCACATCCTTTCCCCGCTCCCCTTTATGGACCGTCATCCCTGTTAGGTTGTACCTCCTCGAGGGTTGGGACTGGACTGTTTGCTTCCCTGTTTTTGTATCCCCAGCACTTAACACAGGGCTTGGCACACAGTAAGTGCTTAATAAATGCTCTAACTCTTTATCATTGAGTCTGACCCTCTCATTCTACAGATTTAGAAATGACTTGTCCAAAGTCACACAACTAGCAGGTAATTGAGGTAGGATTTGAACCCAGATCTTTCTTCCTGACTCCCAGTTTCCACCAGACCACAGTTTTCATTTGGAAAGCAGCACCTTTACATTTCATAAAGCACTTTATTCCCTCACGACCTGTATTATAGATAGCATTGGTGTCTTTATCCCTATTTTACAGCTGGGGAAACTAAATCTAGAGAGGGGAAGTGACTTGTCTAAGGTGACATTGCCAGTCAGTGACAGATTTGGACTCAGAGACAGCTACCCCTGTTCTGAGCTCCACACTCAACTTGCTTCCTCCTAGACGCTCCCCCCATTTATGGGAACAGACAAGGTGGGGGGCGGGGGTTAAATACAAGCTGATCTAATAAAAACCCTTACATTAGCATTTTGTTTTACAGTTTTTTAAGGGTGGTCATGGTCATTGGTTTATTTGAGCAGAAATTATCTTAGTCCTGTTTTTCCAATGAGACAGGGAGAGGCTGGAGGTCCCTGGTGGCACCTCCCCACTGCCCCTCAGCAGCAGGACAAGGGAGGAACCCCCAGGTCACAGCCATAGTCCAACTGGCCTGGAGCCTGTTTCCCCATTACAGCTAACTCCATGGTGAACCCGCTCTTTGATGGTCTTTTACCGGAGAGAAATCCCAGGGAGAGGAGACAGATCCCAGCCAGCCACAAGAAGCTGACTGCCATGCATGCACCCATTCCTCAAAGCCAAGCGTGGGTGACCTCATCAATATGGGTCCTGAGCCAGTAAAGAAGTCACCCAAGTCTGAGCCAAGTACCTTTCCACACAGCAATGTGGTCAAGTGGGCAGGGCGCTGCTTGCACTTCAAATCCTGTCTCTGACATCTATGAGCTGCGGCACTTAAGAGCAAGTCATTTCCTCTTTCTCAGCCTCAGTTTCCTGATCCGTTAAGTGGAAATAAGAATACTTGTTGAATTATTGAAGATACCACTCAAAGTGGTTATGAGGTGACTGAGCAAGGTTAGGGCTGGGAGCTTTGCAACCCTCAAAGCCTTCCTAACTGCTAGTTTTCCCCTGCATGAGGAGATCTGACGGCTTGGGAGATGACCTTGTCGGTCAGTCAGTCACTCAACGACCATTTATCCAATCCTTAGTGTGTGCTAGGTGCTGATGCATCATTCAGGAGTGTGTGTGTGCGTGTGTGTGTGTGTGTGTGTGTGTGTGTGTGTGTGAAAGAGAGACAGAGACAGAGAGACACACACAGACACAGACACAGACAGCATCAAAAATAGAGAGACAGAGACAAGGAGACAGAATGAAAGACAGGCAGAGATGAGGTGAAGAGAAGGAAAGGTGATGGTGCTCCAAGCGGCAAAAGAAAGGCTATTCATCAGGATGAAAGGATTAACCTCCATTAGGGTGCATGCACACTTTTGTGCAGGGCGTCTCCTCCACTGGTATTCAAGCTCCCCTGAGGGCAAGGATTGTCTTTCTCTGTATCCCCAGCATATAGCACCAGTATACACTAAATAAACGCTGGTATGCAGTATGCACTAAATAAATGCTTGTCAACTGTTTGGCTGACTGACTGGTACCTGCCCCTCACCCTTGCCCTCCTCCATCCCATTTGCACCATCTCTCAATCACTCAGCATGAATTAACGTCCTTCCACGTGCCAGGCACTGCCCTGGGTACCAGAGATACAGAGGCAGTGCTTGCCTGGAGGGAGCTAATGTTCTGTAACCCTCATCTCATATACACAGCACAGCCTGTGCCATAGGCGGACAGATACATCCCAAGAAGCCATGAAGATGTCAGCATTTCCTATGTTTCGGTTTACTGAAGACAGCGTGGATCCGCTCTCCTCACTGTGGGGGTGGTGGGTGTTTAATCACCAATGACCCAGAATCATTTTCTCTCTGAACAAAAAGATGTAGAATTTGCTGGTGGAGTCCCCAGGGGCTTGATTGCTGAGCAGAAATACACAGCAAGAAGGGGTAGGAAAGGAGAAGAGAGGAAGGAGAGAGACCCAAGAGCTGAGACAAAAGGGTAAGGGAGGCAAAGGGGGAGGGGAAGAGACAAGGAGAGGGAAAGAGGAAAGAGCAGAGAGAGGAAGAAGGAATATAAAGGAAAGAAAAGAGTGTAGGAGGAGAAAGAGACAAGACCAAGACAAAATGGAGAGGAAGCCAGGACAGAAGAGGAAAGAAACAAGGAGAGGAGAGGGAGAATGGGGGGGGGGGGGCGCAGGGAAGGAGAAAGAGGAGGGGAGAGAGAGAGAAAACTGAGAGGAAAGGAAGAGGGAGGCTGAAGGATTAAAAAAAGAAGGGAAAGGAGAGAGAGATGGAGGGAGGGAGGAGAGATGAGAAGAGGGGAAAAAGAGGTAAAAAAGAGACAGAGATGGAGAGAGACAAAAATAGAGAAAGGAGCCAGCAAAAAAAGGATAAAAGGGGAGAGAGGAGAGAAGAGAGGAGAAGAGAGGAAAGGAGAGAGGAAAGGAGAGGACAGCACAGGACAGGACAGGACAGGACCGGAGAAGACAGGAGAGGAGAGGACAGGAGAGGAGAGGCCAGGAAAACCTATATGCATGAATAACATTTCTTTCCCCTTCCTCCTTCCCTCTACTACTTCTAATATTGTGTCCAGGCTACCGGAGGCTTAGAGCAGATGAGCCCTAAAGCCCTCTTGAATCAGGGGATAAAGCATGAGTGGTGCAGCAAACACTCCAAACAGCCCATGGTTTGTTGTACCTCTTGGGTTGGCCCTCAAACAGCCACAGCCAGTCCACCAGTTCCAGCACCAATTCAGTGGTCACAGCCTCTGGGTAGCTGAGGCAACTGAGAAAATATGGGCAGTTACAGTGTTCCCTGAATGGGAACAAGCCCACAGTGCCAGGTGCCAGCCAGGTCAGGGAAATATCAATCACACAGTCCAGGCTTATGTGAGAAGAGGAGAGAGTGTGTCCATAATAATGACCTCAAGAGTTTTAGCAGGTGGAAAGCACTCCATGAATGAAGGCTATTGTTACAGTAGCATTAGAGAGGGGTTCAGCATGCACAGAAGCCACAGGGATGGAAATCTCCCACTATGCCTAGATCTCCAGTAAACAAGCAGAATTAGACCCAAAGCAGGTGCAATAGAACCTGAAAAACTCATTGAGTCCCCAAGCTGCCTTCATGGAGATGTCCACAATGAGACTGAGGCAATAGTGGCCAGTCTGCAATCCCCATCGATATTCTCAAGAGACCAAACTCAGAAACCTGCAAATGGCAGAAGGGTGATGACAGGAGAAGGTTCCCTCCCCAAAGTCACCAAGGTTCCATCTGTCAGGCCAATGAGGTAAAGGAGTCAGTGGTTGGAGAAGGCCTCAGCTCCTCACCTCTTGAGAGGGGCCAGGGAGGAAGGAGGGAATTTTCTCTCTTCCCCACACTGGCCGTGGTATCCAGCAGTTTAGCAAGTCACCCAGAAAGACTTACTTCATTTAGCTGCTAGAGAATCAGTTTGACAGAGTTGAAGAACTTCTGAGGAAGCATACAGAGATGGACACCAATACAAAGAGGCCGTCACTGGAGACTGGAGAGCAGCTTCAAAGAAGGGGACCTCTAATAGCCAAGAAGGGAAGCAGACATGGACGAGAGACAGAGAGAGAGAGAGAGAGACAGAGACAGAGAGACAGAGAGACAGAGAGAGACAGAGACAGAGAGACAGAGACAGAGACAGAGACAGAGAGACAGAGAGACAGAGAGACAGAGAGAGACAGAGAGAGAGAGAGAGAGAGAGAGAGTGCCATCCCTGACAACCGAGAGTCCTTTGGAGAGGAGCAGATGCTAGCAGCCCAGTGAAGATACCTACCCAACAAAGGACCTGCTCCCAGAAGGCAGTTTTAGGAGGATTCCACCAGGAGGGAATGGAAGGACATCAAGATCCTGTAGTTATAAGAGGTCTTGGTCATATGAGTTCTTTGCCTCATTTCTATTGCATTCATTTTTTTCAGTTTCTGCTGTTTCCAGGGAGGCTCTGTGGGAGAGCATGCCTCAGGTTTATTGTGCAAATGTTTTAATAACTACTCTCTGTGACATTTCTAAAAATGCCTTTGCTTAGAGCAAATTTTATCTACTAGCTCAGTGGTGTCAAACTCTAATAGAAATGGGACCACCAAACCATACATAAGTATCTTTTCAGGTTGCATGTTGACTTAGAAAATCATTTATTAACATTATCTGTAGTCTGGTGTATTTTTTATTTATCTTGTTAAATATTTCCCAATTACATTTTAATCTGGTTCTGACCCCACTTTGAGGTGTTACTGCCACACTGTTGCCCATGGGCTGTATGTTTGAATACCTCTGTACTGTTTATAGGAAATACACCAGTGGGGGCTCATAAACTTTGGTCATAGAAGTGGGTACTCACTTGAACCTCAGGCTGCGTTGGCCCTCTTGTGACACAACTCACATATAGGAGTACAAGTTGGGAAAGTCATTCAGAGGTGGTGCTACACTCATCCTGTGGTTGCTTTGTGATCTTGGGTGCAGGGGACACCAAAGGGCTAGGAAACTTTGAAAAGATCACAATGGATATTACCTCTGCTTTCTGCTGTATTGATTTACAATGTAATTGATTTTATGCTGCATTGATTTTTGTGATTGAGTTAGCGTCTGCTGAACTCGCCTTGCTCAGGAATGCAGATTTCTCTCCATCTTAGTTTAAAGATACAATTACAAGGAAAATTGTTATAACTCATATCGTTAACCCCTGCGACAACTGCTAGCATCCCCCAAAAGACAGGTCATCTGTTCTTGAACAATCAGGGGAGATTCAACTTCCTCTGAGGGGACAGCAAGTCTGTTTGTACTGATCTCCTAACAAAGATTACAATTAACATTCCTTAATTGTCAGAGGGAATGTGATTAGCCTCACCTGAATGCCAGCTCGCTTTAGTATAGCTGATTGTAATGTTCCATGACTACCTAGACTGCCTTCTTTCCCACGTGAGGTCACTGGGGTCACTGGCTTTATTGAGACTGCCCGTCTGACCCACTTTGTCCATAATTATTTGTATCACTATTAATAGACTGTTCTCACTTGGAGTCTGTACCTCAGTCTACCTTTATTAAATTTACTTGAGACAAAATGATGACCCTGGATCACAAGGTCAATGAGAGCTATAATCATTCTCAGGTTTCTCTTGGGCATGTGTTCCTGTTGGAGATCCTGGCACCCTGGCAGTAAGAGACCCCATGCCCTGACCCAGTACCTCCTACCTTAAACTAAGAGGCCACAGCCACACAGAACTCCAGACTCAGCTCTCCAGTACACCATACACGGACCTCATTGGCTTCCACAGTGACCCCACTGTTCGTCTTGTGTCTCCCATTCCAATTGTCCCCCTTCCCTTGTGCCCAGAGGAGTTGTCTCTGGGGTTTTGCAGGACTGTGCACTAACCAGCTGGCACACTGGTTTCTGGCCCCTCATCACAACTGCACAGAGCATGTCTGAAAAAAAGGCAGAGACAAAGTAGACACATCAGAGTGGAGAAACTGAGGCAAAGAAGGGTTATTCTTAGCACAGAATTCATTAAGGGAGAAAGCAGGTAGAGTCAGTGAGGCCAACGCCATCCCTGTGTGGGCCTGATTAAGGCAGCTGGAAAGGCAGAAAGATCATGGGCCTGGGGGCCTGAGTGAGGCCCACCTTTGCCACTCCTCAGCAGGATGAACGTGGGACCTCCCGTCCCCTCTCTGGGTCTGTTTCCTTCTCTAAAAAATTAAGTTTTAATTAAATGATCCTTTTTGCTCAGTGATCCCATCTCCACATTACATTCAGAAGCTGTTTCTATTTCCAGAAAACAAGGGAATCAAAGTGAAAACTGTTATTGGTTTGTTTTGTCAAAAATCCATGCTTTGATGTAGGTGCTGAAAGTAAACAGACCAAATGCCCCAAATGCTGCTAAGATGGCAGCCACTTCAGAGGAATGGTTGAGCCATTGGAACTCTCCCGGTATGGAATGAGCTGCCTCTGAATGACAGTCACTTTCTTCTCATGAGAAGGAGAGGGCTCTAAGCTCTAGCTGCATGACCCCTTGGCAGGTGTGTTTTGGTTATTCTCATCTGGGTATGAACTGGACCAGTTGAGGTCCCTTCCAGTTGTGAGATGCTGTGAGGGACAGACGCCATGGAAGGCTCACCTGGGCTCAGCTGGGAAGGCTTTTCTACGAGAGCAGAGGAGAACATGAAACACTTCCGGGATAGTGGAGAACAGTGGGAACAAAGGAGCTTGAGACTGGCCAGTGGGCGTACAGCCAAGAAGACAGGAAGTAATGTGGTACTGTGACACAAACCATGGGTCTCTCAGGTCAGAGGTCTGGGTTCCAGTTCTGCCACTGATGCTCACTATCAGGCATAATACAAGCCTTTGTGCAGTCTCAGCTGCAGCCCACCGACAAGCCCACCAAAGAGTATTTTGTCTCCCATCTCCAAATGGGAACATTCAGCAGTTACTTAAAGCTGATTAACTAAATGATTCTCAGCTGATCATCTTAGGGGTGGGTAATATACCAGTGGGGACTCAAGCCAATAGCTTTAGAAAAAGTCACTCCTTACTCCTCAGGGGTACCCCTAGAACCCTGAAGCCAGCCTGGTTCTGGGTGAAAGTGGACATTGGATGAAGAATCCTCCTAGCTTCCATGGCAAGCACCCCAGCACAGAGCCTTCCCCAGAAGCAGGCTTTTAAGAAATATATATTAGATGGAGTTGGATCTGGTACGTTTAAAGGCACTTGTAATGAAATTGGAAAATAGGGCTAACTCTGATGGATTTTTAACTTACCCTATCCGCTTACGAAATTTGTCTCGTCCACAGAGAGAAAGAGATCAAAATTCTTTAAGACAGTAATTGCTTCTCTCTCCAGGAAGAGATTGTGGGGGAAACTTCTGTCTTGTTAGCATGTGGGTTGGGAAGGTAGAGGAGCCACTGGGAAATGGTGAGGGGGAGGTAGGGGAAACCATCACAAGCCCAAAATAGTATCTGTGAAACCTGCTGCCTCCTGCCTAACGACGTCACGCCCTGTGCCTCTGAGGTGGGGGCCAGGCTGCAGTGTCATCTCAACAAGGCACAAATGGAGTGAGTAATTCAGTCCTATATCTGGGTGGGCGCAGCCTTTCTCCTCCTTTGTCACGAGCTGCTGCCTCCACCTGCTGCCTCATTTCCTGGCAGCCCTGGAATGACTCCCATCATGAAGACTGTCTGGTCCTCTCTTTGTCGTCAGCATTTGTGGGCCAGAGACAGGGGACCTCTTTCTCTCAAACACAGCTTCCCAAGTGTGGAAAGCCCAGCCTGACCTCCAGGAGTGTCTGAAGTCTTCCCATCCAGCACCTGTTGGCAAACATCTCATTCCCCTCTAGCTCTCATGGATGACCATGGCCATAGCCATGGCACCTGGGCAGTCAGTACCCACGCCCTCCCAGCCGCAAGCTATGTGTTACAGCTGTAACAATCATAGCAATTTAGGCTTAGAACTGGAAAGAACCTGGGAGATCCAACCCCTTCTTCTTAGAGAGCAGAAAACTGGAGCCCGGAGAAGGGAAAGTACTCCCGCAAGGGCATGTTATAAATAACAGATCCAAGGTTTGAACCCAAGTTCCCTGCCTCCGTGTCAAATATCCCTTCTGTTACACTTGCTGCTCCTGAAGGGTGGGCCTATCCTTCCAGGTGTGGAGAGGCTGAGGTCACCGTTTTCTTGTTCTCTCATTCAGTCATGTCCGACTCTTGGTGACCCCATGGACAACAGCACTCCAGGCCTTCTGCGCTCCACTATCTCCTGAAGTCTGTCCAAGCTCACATTCGTTGCTTCCGTGACACCATCTCTCCGTCCCATCCTCTCTCATCTCCTCCTTTTGCCTTCAATCTTTCCCACAATCAGGGTCTTTTGCCTGTCTTCTTATTATGTGACCAAAGTATTTAAGCTTCAGTATTTGTCCTTCCAATGAACAGTCTGAATTAGTTTAGAATTCCAATCAAGGGGATCAGCTGGTATTTAATAACTAGCGTGGATATAGTGCTTTAAGGCTTGCAAAGCACTTTACAGATAATGTCTCATTTGATTCTCACAACAACACTGGGAAGCAAATATTATGCATTTGAGGAAACTGAGGCATCTGAGGAAAATAAGTGACTTGCCCAGAGGCACAGAGTTCATAAGCATCTAAGGTGAGATTTGAACTCGGGTCATCTGAGGTCCAAAGTTTAGGAGGCATGGCAAAGAGAGGCATGGCAACCTGATGCAGTAGAAATAATGGGGAATTTGAATGTGAATCTTGCCTTTCACAGTTCTTATACGACTCTGGGAAAGTCATTTTACCTCTGTGGCTTCACTCCATCTCGTTGAGTTAAGACTTGGCTGTCTGCCTATGGAAAAGAGAGTCTGCCTGATAAGAGTCAAGTTTGCCTTCAGATGTTAGGTCTAGAGCTGTTACAGCTCCACAGGTGGCCTGGGAGGTCCAACCTCCATGACCAGTTGGCACATACAGAGACTTCTTGCTCTTCAGACAAAATCATTTGGAAAGCCAGAGGCACAGCGAGACAAGGGCCAAATTCCCAGGGGCCAACAGAGTGAAAAAGATCTAGGTGTTCTGCCTTCTAGCCTTCCCTGGCCATCACCCTACTCAAGTTCACCCAGGCATCCCTGGGCAAACTCCTTTTGCTGGGCCCTTCCTGCTTTGCCAGTCATCTCTACCCACTGTGCAGTTGAGCCCTGCTATTCTAGTAACTGCTCCACATATATGGTGCTCCATAAAATGTGAGCTGTTATTCCAACATTTCCTCTGTGAGTCAGTTACTTGGAATATTTTTACCATAACAGTGGTGCTATTGATGACAGGGAGGTCTCTGGGCTGGCCTACAAAATCTGTTTAAACCACACAATAGCTGAGCTCATTCCTTCATGAAAATTCCTTCTGTGTTACAGACTGAGACACCAGGAGTGCAACCACCAGGAGTGGTACCCTGGGAACAGGAAAAAGGCCTTCCCTACCTCATGAACTAGGCCATTGTTCTTACATGGAGCCCCAGAGGCTCACAAGGGAGTATGACTAGAGAGGAGGGTTCCAGGGAATGTGGATGTGGATGGGGAGGGAGTCAGTGTTCTGGCCAAAGCATGAGCCCCAACCTGTGTCTGGACCATGACTTCCATATAAAGACTTTCATAAGCACAGAAGCAGAATTGCATTGGAAAAGATCTCAGCAGCCTCTAGTCCAGCCCATACCTTAAAGAGGTCCCTACTATAACCTACCCAACAAATAGTCATTGAGCTTCTTCTTGAAGACCTCCAAGGAGAAGGAATTTCCCAACTCTTGAGTCAAGTCATTCCAGCACTGGACAGCTTCAAGTGTTAGGAAGTTGTTTCAAATACCCAGCTTAAACCACTTTCTTAAGTCTAAAAATCAGTAAATTTTAATCTCCCCCACTGTCATCCTCTGGCCAAACATGACCAGTCTAATCCTTCCTCATGATAGCTCTTCAAGCCAGGGGTTTCTAAGGGGCTGCTTATATTACAAACCCAGCAAAAATAATCTTCATCAACACTTTAAGGAGTCTGTGATTTCATCCCTATGAACCTTCCCTCCTAGGCTCCATATCTACAACCTCTTATCCTCTGAAAACCATGCCCAGGCTGTCCCAGAAATCTCACACAAGCCCACCTTCTCTAAATCTGTCACACTATGAGAATGCTACTGGAGCATGTGGGCAGTCCTTTAGTTATCCCGTGTTCTCATTACATGGCCAGTTTATCTCTTTTCTGAGGTCATTCATCTCTCTAATGACATTCTTTGTGTGGTTTCTTATGAATACAGCTAGGTCTCAAATGGAACTGTGAAGTGATCAAATGATTTAAATTCATATTGCATAGTTCCATTGGGCTGGAACCAATGACTATATCTAACATAATATAACATATATAACAAATAGAATGCTTGCAGCAACTTCATGGGGATTCATTATTCACACTAATCGAGACCTAGCTGTAATTCCTTCTACAAAATGTCATGCAGCCAGCCCACACCCACCCCATGCACCTCTCCATTGCCCTTTGGGGAATCTCTTTGGAGACCGGTACCCTATGACTTATAGCCATGCAAATATCATCGAAGGCTTACTGACAGTAAATAGATGTGCCTTTGTTTGAGGAGACCTTGGGGTCCTTTAAAGAATGGTGTAGCCTCCCAAATGCAAGCCAGCCATCTTTCCTCCCTCTGTCCCTTCCTGCCCCTAGCTTCTTGGTCCATGTACAGTGAAAAAGAAAAACCATCTCATTTACTTTCTGCAGAGGCAGCAGGGTATAAGGGACATAGCACTTGTTGAGTCACAAAACCCGTATTTCAATCCTGGCTTTGCCCCTCACTAGCTATGTGACCATGGGAAAAACCTCTTTTCCTCTTTGGGCCTCAGATTTCTCATCTGTGAAATGGATGTAAAAAGGCTCACGCTTCCTTCATTCAAGGCTTAAAGTGAGATTGTGGAAGTATGTGGCAAGTGATCAATATGCCAGAGCCCAGGGAAACATTTCCTCTCATCCACTTGGAACCTAACCCAACCAGAGGGCATTCATGCTACAGGCCAGCCTCCCAAGCTCTGCCTCCATGTCCACCAAACAGGCCTCTTAAGGAGCAAGAGCGCTGCAGGTCAGGGTTTTCTTCCTCCAACCTGTTTCCTGGGAACGAACAACAGAAGATCCAGATAATAGTAATAATGACAATAATGATATTTACATGGCACTCTAAGGTTTGCAAAGTACTGCACCCAGTTATCACACCTGATCCTCAACACAACCCTGTGAACAGTAGGAGCTATTATCATTCCCTTTTCACAGATGAGGAAATTGAGCTTGAAGTGACTGGCCCAGAACTTAGACAGGGAACACAACAGCTCAGTGCAAGTTTCTGAAGGGCAGTCAGGTAGAAGGATGGGACTCTTCAGCCCCAGGGGACAGAATTGATCATTTGATCAATAAATATTCATTTGAATGGTGATGGGGACTGGACCTCTAGTCAGGAGAGCTGGTTTTAAGTTCTGTGGGCACTGGGAGCTCTCCAATCTATCATGGTTGAGTCTCTTAACTTTCAGGCCACCAATAAAGCAGGGACAAAAGGATCCACACTACCTACAAAAAGGAAAAGTGATTGTGCAAACATCTAATGCTGCTGGCTTGAGCCCCCATTGGTGTACTCTCCACTCCCAAGATGATCAGTTGAGAATCATTTAGTCAACCATCTTTAAGTAGCTCTTTTGAAAGGGGCATTTACTAAGGTGATACTGAAACATAGTTGTCACAAAACATTTCCTCTCCCAAATACTATCTCCCTGAAGTACATGGGAAAGTGGCTCAAGTCACTTAGAGGGCACAAAGGGATAAGTCACAGTTCCAGGTGACTAAAAGTCTTTTTCTTTCATTCTTCTGATGCTTGAGAAATTCTTCTTAGACATGATGTGGTCTCTCTTTCTGGTTCCTTGGAGAGCCAAGAATCTAGTCAAGAATCTTGGCTCTTGGGGCAGCTAGATGGTGCAGTGGATAGAGCACTGGCCCTGGATTCAGGAAGACCTGAGTTCAAATTTGGCCTCAGATACTTGACACTAGTTGTGTGACCCTGGGCAAGTCACTTCACCCCATTGTCTTGCAAAAAAAAAAGAATCTTGGCTCTTGATGATGTAGACACTGCAGCCAGCCAATCTAGGAATGCCATTTAGAACTCTAATGAGAAGATGGGAAATACAACATCCCCAGAGACCCGTCAGAGCTGGAAGGTCCTTCTGGTTCCAGGTCAGTGGAGTAAAGGGGAAGAAGGCTTCATCAAGGCCCAAAGCTGAGGCCTTTGCCCCATCTTTTTCCTTCTCCCAGGTAGTTTCTTTCTCATCAGGGATGTTCTAGAAAACCACTCTCTCCCATTTCTGCATTTTCTTCCCATCTGAGCCAACTGGATGATTTTAAACATTTATTTATGAATAAATGAAGAACTTATTAAACACCTACATATATGCAAGGCACTGTGCTAAACCCTGGAGATACAAATACTGCTGTTCTCCAAGAGTTCACATTCTAATGGGAAAAACAATACAGATTGAAGGTTTCAGCTACAAGTCAAACGAAAAGGTACCAAGACCCTTTGCAACCAAGCATAGACCACCCTTTCTAGTCGTTCTATTGAAAAAAAGGGAGGAAAGACATCATGACATCATTCAACAGGGGTGGCAGGGGTCGAGTGAAGGTTTCTCTACTAGAAATTGGGCATAAACTGAATGTGCCAATGGGGTTGGCACTTCAGACTTATACTGACTGTGTCATCCTAGGCACCCCCCCTAAATTCTCTGTGTCTCATCTGTAAATTTAGGGAAATGGCAACATTTCTCTCCCAGGGTGCTTTTAAGTGTCAAGGGAGTTAATGTAGCTAATATTTGGCTAGTCTTGGCCATGTAAATGGGCTATTACCAGCATGAGCATCATCAATGTCCCACACAATTAGTAATCCAGCAAAGAGACAGCATTTCTGAAGGAAAGATGGCTAAGAAAATACCTTCCTCCTCCTCCTCCCCCACAGCCCCACAGGTGTAGCTGAAGAGAAACAAGTGGCTTCTCCCCCCTTTCTCTGCCCCCCCCATCTTTTCTCAGCCATTCGGCTTTGTTCATATCCTCCCTCAGACTGAGAATGAAAACCCCTTGAGGATGGGGGAGGGGAATTTCCTGCTGCCAAGGCAATGGTCACCATAGCAACGGCTAATTAATTGTATGCTGATGAACTGGAGGGAAAAGGAAAGAAAGTCAGCCTGAAGGATGTGATTCTTGGGGCAGTCAAAATGGGTGTGAATGATGGATGGTTCATTCAGCAATGGCCTGGAGGTGGGGGGGGTCAGAAACGCAAATGACCCCAGTCCTGCCAGACAGAGACCCTGTGGCACTGGCGCCAGGCCACTGGAGGAGGGGGATAGGGAGGATAGGAGTGAGAGAAGAGCTCACCCGAGCTGCCATCTGCTTGATTCTTAATTTAACTAATTATTCTAGTTTACTAGGTCCTAAACTCTGCAGTTTCCATTTGCTAAGGGTCTTCCATGCTATCTGCATATTGTAGTTTCAGCACCCACAGGGCAAAGCCCAGAGCATGGTGCCTCAGGTGAGGATGCCTGGCTATCAGTGGAAGGGACCCTCTGCCTTGACCAGAAAGGAAATCCCAGTGAATGATCCCAGCTTCTGGAAAGCTGACTCCCCTCTGTGTGGTGCCTTGCTACATTTATATAGAGCTTTAATGTGGATAGACTTAGAAGCATCATTCCTTTGCTTCAGCAACAACCCTCCGAGGTGGGCACTGCAGGTAATAGTATTCTCATTTTATGGATGAGAAAACTGAGAGCTTAGGTGAGTGGCTTGTGGTCTTTCTGACTCCAAGTCTGGTCTTCTTTCCCTTTGGTCTCATTACCTCCTGCTACCGGGAATTCTCTGTGTGTGAACTCTGCCCACTTCTCCCCCAGCATCTCTACGCTATTGGTGCTCACTTTAAGTGCTTGCAAAATGAATGAATGAATGAATGGCCCCTTTTCAATGAATGGCTCCCTCCTCTTGTTGCTGTCGTAAATCGATAGGGTAAATACAAGCCAGGAGGAAAGGAAAGCCTGCACAGGGCAAAAGAACCAGCGTCTTCTCATTGTTGCTTTGGTCAGATAGTGAACATACCCCTCCTTGGATTTTCTGCTCCAAATCACCCATTACTAGTCGTGGCTTCCAAAAGAAAAAGGTGGGGTGAGGAGGGCAAGGATCAATGACCTGCTAACAGTCCTGGGGACCATCTGGCCTCACTTGGTTTCCTCCCAGTGCCTGGTGGGCCAGATGCCTTCTGTGATGGCTTCTTTGTTGTATAAGAGTGAGTCAAGGAGTGACTCCCAGCCTAGCTCCAAGGCTCCCCTGATTGGAGGTGATCCTCTGCATGCCAGTGTGGACCCCTCAATGGGCTAGAGTAGCAGTGAGCCTCACCACCTCCAAAGTGAGACCAGGGATTAAGCAGGCAGGGATGGGAAGAAGTCCATAGTTAAATAAGAGACACCACTCTCCTCCTCCTTCCGCCAGCTTGTAAACCCAAGGCCCAACGTTACAATTCAGATTGGATTGTTTCCTGATCCAATAGTCATTCACTGAGGGGCTGCTATATGCAAAGCATTGTACAGGGATACAGGGGTGGCAAACAACATAGAATGTGCCCTCAGGCATCTTGAATTGGGGGGGGGCTTGTCCACAGGTAAGTAGAATATGGGACACGATAAGAACAAAAGAGAGGATGAGGTCACATCTGAGGTAAGAGGGGTCACTTTCCCCTGAGCAATCAGGGAGGGCTTCACTGAGGAGGTGGTACCTGAGCAGAGCTATGAAGGATGAGAATTCAAAAGGCAGAGAAAAGAGGAAGAGATGGACTGTGCCAGTGGACAGAGGGGAAGGAGGGCAGAACGAAACCAGGAAACAAGTGGCAAGTGGCATCTAAGCTCACTCCTCATCTTACTCTGCTCGTGATGGGATTGGACCTGGCCTGAGATGATCTTCAGTGCCTTCCAGCCAGTGATTAACAACCAGCTCTCTGGGGAAAAATGAAGATGAGAAACTTTAATTTAATTACATTATTAACATTTTCTCCATTGCGTTGTTAAGTCTAGACCATCAATAAAACAATAAATCAGGGTCTAATCAGTGGCATTCGCCTATGTCTGAGGTGCAAGTGCTCACACAGAAAATTTAACAATCAGCTCCAGCATGTCCCTGGTTCAGCCCTAGCCGAACCTCTCCTAAGGTCAGTCAGTCAATAAACATTTATTAAATGCCTACTATGTGTAGAGCACTAAACTAAGTGCTGAGGATACGAAGAATGACATATTCCCTGCCCATGAGGAGCTCCCGATCTAGTGAGGGAGACAACATACGGATAACTATGTACAAACAAGCTATGTACAGGATAAACAGGAAATAATCAGCAGAGAGAAGACACTCGAATTAACAGGGAACTGGGAAAAGCTTCCTGGAGAAGGTAGACTTTTAGCTAGGCCTTCAAGGAAGCCAGGAGGCAGAGATGAGGAGAGAGAGCATTCCAGGTATGGGAGACAGCCAGAGGAAATGTCTGAAGCCAAAAGATAGAGTGTCTTGTTTGGTGAGCAGCAGCCCTGAACCTGGAGGTCCCTCCCAGGTCTCTGGGTCACTTCCACCATCTATATTTCTAAGGACCCTACAACATTCTAATATGTGCTTTGAAAAAGCATGACATTCTGTGTTCTGTGACATTCTGTGTTCTGTGACATTCTGTGTTCTATGTTTTAAGGTCATTCATAGCCCTAATATTCTCTGTTTTAGTCTCTTGTAGCCCTGATATTATATATTCTAAGGACATTCCTAGCTCTAACATTCCATGTTCGAGGTCCCTCCCAGCTCTGACATTGTCTGTTTTGTGTCTAAAAAAGGAATTAGAATTTGCACTACCAATCCTACATGTGAATGAATGTATAGGGCATGAGGAAGTCAACGATGATTTAGCCTGTGAAAGAAGAGAAACAGGGAGGAGGAATCTGGGCAGAGGTAAGGGCTGTGGAGGAAACAAAAAGCCACGTCTCCACCAAGCTCATCTCTAATTGGCAATGCCCTAGATTGCCAGAGATGTTTGCTGCACAAAGCTGGGCGTGAAACTGACCCAAAAGCATGAGTCTGAGGGCTGATACCATTGCCCTAACTTCTTCATTGGCATCATCCACTCTCTGCTCGCTCCCTCCCTTCCCCAGCCCGCCCTCGGCACACCTGCCGATCGATATCACAAAAGAATGGACCATATTGCTCCTTTGCTCAAGAAGATCCGTGGTTCCTTATTACATTTAGGATAAGCTACAACTTTCTATTTGGGGCTTTACAATGGGACTCCAGCCTGCCTTCCAGACTGATTTCACATTAAGCCCCCTTACGTGCTCTGTGTTCCAGCCAAATCAGTCTGCTTTCTGTTTCCTGGACATAACAGTTCATCTTCCTGCGTCTGTGGCTTTGCACAGACTGTGCCCCATGCCTGAAATGCTCTCTCCTCACATTTGCCTCTAGGAATCCCTAGTTTCCTTTAAGGTTCAGATCAAGAACTACCTTATAGAAGAGAACTTTCCTGATTCCCCCAGTTACTAGTGTTCCCTGCCCCCAGATTATAAGGTCAGTTAGTTACTGGACTTGTGACCTCACTTGTCTAATGAATTCTCTGGTGAGGAGACATCCTCTGCCAATACAGGAATGAACCTTCTCTGCAACTCAGAGGGTCTTAGAGAGTTATCTGGGCCAGAGGGAGGGGAAGTGACTCACCCAGGATCACACAGCCAGGCTGTGTCAGGGGCAGGACTTGATCCCAGATTGTCCTGACTCCAAGGTTGGTTCTCTACTCACTCTGCCATCTATCCCCAAATTGTTATGTATGTGTGTATATGTATATGGAGGGAGAGAGAGAGAGACAGAGAGAAGGGAAGGGAAGGGAAGGGAAGGGAAGGGAAGGGAAGGGAAGGGAAGGGAAGGGAAGGGAAGGGAAGGGAAGGGAAGGAAAGGGAAGGGAAGGAAAGGGAAGGGAAGGGAAGGGGAGGGGAGGGGAGAGGAGGGGAGAAGAGAGGAGAAAGAAGAGAAAGAGAGGAGAGAAGAGAGAGGGAGGAGGGGGGGAGAAAAGAGAAAGGGATTAGAGAGAAAGAAAGAGAAAGAGGAAGGAAAGAGAAAAGGAAGAGAGAGCGAGAAAGAGAGAGAAGAGTCTGTCTTTATCTATGTGCATGTAATTTTCCTCCCATACCCTCCTTTCCATATAATATAAACTATGTAATCACAGGGACAGTTTTTTTGGTCTCTGTATCCTCAGTGCACAGCACAGTGCCTGACACATAGATAAAAGCTTGTTAAATCAGGCAGTAGGTCTGTATATTTTTGCCTTCCCAATAACAATGGTTAGCATTTATAAAGTACTTCTGTGGCAAAGCCCTGTACAGCTATCATCTCCTTTCTCATACTATTTTTGCCTGAATACAAGCTGTCCCTTTAAGATGAGGTTTCTTTGAAAGGACAAAGGTATTTTGAACTCTTGTTGTAGGATATTTGCCTCTCTCTTGTAAGAAAATGGTGCAATGGGTAAGCCCTGGACTTGGAGTCAGAGAGCTCTGGTCCAGTGCCACATCTGTCACTTGTATGACCTTGAAGGTCACCTGTGTGACTTTGAACAATCCTTTCTCCTCTCTGGGTCATTTAATAAGGAGACTGGCAACTCCTGACAGAGTCAGTGGGCTCAGGTGCAGAATGAGACGTATTTTTGGACATGGCGAATGATTTGGCTTGCTTGACTATGATTATTTGTTACAAAAATTGTGCTTTTCTTTTTTCATTTTTTGGGGGAGGGTGAAAGTGAGGGGAGAACAAGGGAGCTGGTGACAGTGTTGCCACACACACAAAAAAAAGAAAGAGAAGAAAATCATTGGAGGATTTTTTAAATGCACAAAAGAGAGCAGAGTGAATTCAGAAGGAAACAGACAAGTAGGTCAGCTTTGAAAGCAATATACTGAGTTTATTATGTGCTTTTTAAAAGGCAGTCTGTATACAATAGAGATGTGTAATTTCATAGATAATCCTCTTTGTCAACTTTATTTTGTATTGGGACGGGTTAGTTTTCAATGGCGTTTGTTAAGTGCAGAATTAAAAAAATTTAAGCAGGGTGTTGGATTGAATGAGCTCTGGGATCCCTTCCAGACCTAGGCCCTCTGACTTTACAGAGGTGACCCAAAACTCCAAAATGTAAAGTATTCCAGGTAACCCAAAAAATAATCCCATCCAGTCAACATAGAAACACCTTTATCTCTTGTCAGGAGCGGAATTTCCTTTGGTTTTTACATTTATTCCGACTCAAACAAAGTCGTTTTCTTCTTTTTAGCATTTCTGCTCAAGGCTATCGTCTCTCATCTCTCACACTGTTCTCTGCTATATACTGCACTTCTACAAACCAGACTGGAAGAAGCCTGTAGTTAAACCGATCTGGGAGTGAGGTCATCCCCTGTCCAGGGTCCTGACGCATTTTGAGGCGACTATGGCACCGAGGCCGGTGCTCAGGGAGAACATTAGTAATCTACCGCAGAATCTGCTTCTCTTGGGAACTACGTGAAGACCAGCACTGGCAGGAAAGGATGGCGGATTGGGGAGATTCTGTGCCCCACCCCCAACTGCCAACTATTTCTGTGCAGCCTTGTTCTGCTTGCAGCTCTGAGCTATGGGCTGGGACTTACTGAATTTCCTCAGATACTTACCTTCTACCACACTCCCTATTTACAGACATCATTCACCTCATTCCATGATTTTTCTGTCATGATTTGATTCCCCAATTGAGTTTTGACAGATTTGTAGCCCATCTCTGTACCATCACCACCCCACCTCCTGCACTCTCAATTCAATAAAGCCTCTGTAGACGTATTTCATATTTTCCCTTAATAGAGTTACTCATCTTGCCATTCCCTGCATAGCCATTTCCTGGCCTCCAGTGTAATTAGTCACTGAAGAGCTGGAATGGCTCAGTTTTCTAATCTGCAGCCCAATCCTCCCTTCCAGACCCAGGTGGAACATAAACCGATTAAGGCACATGGATATTTTCAGCACCATTTAAAAATGTAACTGCTTAGCAGGATTCCCTCCCTTGATGAAACCAAAATTTCTGGGGAGTTCCCTATGATTCACAAACAAGTCTAAAGGGGCTCTGGTATTTAAACTGGAAGAGACTATGGATATAAATGATCCAAATCCCCTCCTTCAACAGATAAAGAAACCGAGTCTCAGAAAGGGAGGTCATGTACCCAAGGTCATACAGATATTAAAATAACAAAATATCAATTTGACTGAGGTTCTCTGACACCAAATTCAAGATTCTTTGTACAATCAGCAGGTACAGAACATCATTCAGACATTGAATAGTAAAGAGAATGCCCATTGTAAGCATGCCTGGAACATGCTCCCTCTCTGGCTCCAACTCTGAGTCCCAAACTTCCTTCAAGGCCCCTCATTTCCCACCTGTCTACACTGCATTAGAATTTCAGTGGCTTCTCCACTAGGCCCCAGGAACTTTATCTTTGGGAAAACTCATTATCCTGAAAGACCAAATTAACCTTAGCACTCACACCTTACCACTACCCTATGCTCCTCTGACTGTGGGAATGGAGCCACAAATTGCAAAAGCTCCATTTAAGGAAGGAGCTCAGCTCAGAACATCTCTTCATTCCTCACCTACCATGTCCTTGGTACCCTCCCCTCCTCCCTGCTTTTCTGCTTCCTTTTGGGCGGTCTTCTGCAATTAATTTGGGAGCTCCTCAAAGGTTAGGACCATCTTTCTTTTTTGCATATTTGTATCCCCAGAATTTAGCACAGCTCCTGGCACCTAGTAGATACTTAATGAATATTCACTGATGATGACTATGACTCACTCCCATGTGCCACCCCCTGCATGATGTCTCTCCAATTTGCCACCACCACTCTAACCAACAACAACAATTGCTGCTCTTTCTCTCCTCAAATTATCTTGTCTTTGTCCATCATAATACATGCTGTAGTCTTCCCTTTGCCCAGTAAACTCCTGGAGTACAGGGATTGTTTCATTTTTTCCTTTGTATCACTAGCACCTAGAAAAGGACCTTGTATACAGTAGGTGTCTAAGGCTTATTGCATTAAAATGAAGTCTAACCACTCCTCAGCATGTCAGGTCCTAGAGCCCCTGCCATTGGCCATTAAGAACCCAAAAGGAAGACTTCAACTAAGATGCTGCAGTAGAGAAATTCAAATACAAAATATGTGAGGCAATGTAGATAGCTAAATCATATACCCTGTTACCATGACCATGTTTTTTTAAAAAAACAAAAGAAGTCCTTGAAGAATTTATCAATAAACCCACATAATTATGGATATCGCAACAAAGATTAGAGGAGGATTCCAAACTGACTGAAGGATAAATTCTCAACAAAAATATTAATATACTTTAAGTCAGTTATTATTTATCATTAAGATATTAAAATAATGTAATATAAGTTTTTAATAACTATATTGGAAATAATCTAATTAATAATTTTGTTTAAAATGTATATTATGAGCAACACAAAAGGAGAGCATTAAGATATATCCGTAGTTACTGTAGAACACTTAAGACCAGGGGCAGCTAGGTGGTACAGTGGATAGAGCACCAGTCCTGAAGTCAGGAGGACCTGAGTTCAAATCTGGCCTCAGATCAAACCCTTGACACTTACTAGCTATGTGACCCTGGCAAGTCATTTAACCCCAATTGCCTTTAAAAAAAAAAAGAACACTTAAGACCAATGAAAAATAACAACTATTGGAGACTAATCTTCATTTTTTTATTTATTTTTAACATTATTTTATTTTTAAAATTTGAGTTTCATATTCTCTCCCTCCTTCTCACTCTTCCCCCACCCATTGAGAGGGCAAACAAAATGATATCAGTTGTACATGTGAAATCATGCCAAACATTTCCATATTAACCATATTGCAAAACAAAGCAAAAAAAATAAGAAGGCAAGAAAATTATACTTCAACCTGTACTCAGAATTCATCAGTTTTCTCTCTAGAGATGAATAGTATTTTTTATCATGAGTCCTTTGGAAATGTCTTAGATCATTGCATTAATCACAGTAGCCACGTCTTTCACAGTTGATCATCATTACAACATTGATGTTACTGTACATAATGATTTCCTGGTTCTTCTCACTTCACTTTGCATCAGTTCATATAGGTCTTGCCATGTTTTTCTGGCACCGCCATCATCATTTCTTATAGTACAATAGTATTCCATCACAATCATATGCCACAACTTGTTCAGCCATGACCCAATTGATGGGCATCCTCTCAATTTCCAATTCTACACCACCACAAAAAGAGCTGCTGTAAATATTTACATATACACACAGTTCCTTTTCCATTGTCTTTTATCTCTTTAGGATATAGACCAAGTGGTGGTATTGTTGGGTCAAAGGGTATGCATAGTTTTATAGCCCTTTCGTCCTAGGTCAAGTTGTTCTCCAGAATGATTGGGCCAGTTTGCTACTCCTCCATCATCCCCTTCAGCATTTGTCATTTCTGATAAGTGTGATGTGGTACCTTAGAATTATTTTAATTTGCCTTTCTCTGATCAATAGTGGTTTTGAGCATTTTTTCATATGACTATAGATAGTTTTGATTTCTTCTTCTGAAAACTGACTGTTTAAATCTTTTGACTATTAATTGGGAAACAGCTCACACACACACACACACACACACACACACACACACACACATATATCCATTGTGATGAATGAATTTTAAAAAGACATTCTGACCCTGCTCAGTATGCCTGCAATTTGACCCTGACTCTTTTTTCATGTTAATCTTATTCCTAGCTAGGTGTTAAAGGACTGTTTGTGGTATTTGCTCACAGGAAGGGCTGGCCACCTCTCCAGGAACCAGATATTCATAAACAGGAATACTCTCAAGGATAGTTTTGAGAGCAGGTCCTTTCCCACAGATCACATATTTTTGGCAAACTGCCTTCTTTGTTAGAAGGAACTACTAAAAGCAGGTAGCCCCAACTTTATCTTCAGAGTCTCCCCCAAGGTGCAGCTGTGTAGTCTGGGATTTTCCCAATGGGACTCTGGAGGCTGAAACCAAGACTTCCCAGCCCATGTGATCCAGATGTAGATGGTTCCCCGGATGGTGATGGTTGATTATGACAAGATTTGGTACCAATTGAGACTTAAATATGTTATTATTACCTATTGGGACTTAATAACTCTAACTCTATTCTACTTATTAACCTTAATCCTATTTTACTATCTTAATAATAAATACTTTTACTATATACATATATATAAATCAAACTTGAGACTCCGTGTCATTTCTAAACCAATCTGAACTGAAACTAATTTAAGCTGCAGTAAATAAGGCTGCTTAGCAATACATCTATCTATATTTATATCTGTATATAGATATAATATAACATATATATAATATAACATATATATACATATAATTCTTCCCTCTTTGAACCAATTTATGTCAAAATAAGGTTCAAGCATCACCTGTCATGCTTCCATTTTCTCCTCTACTATAAAAGTTCTTCCCCCTTCACTGTAAAAGCTCTACCTTGCATACCTCTTTTATGTAAGAAAAATTTCTCTATTATACCTCTCCCTTTCCTCTTCTCTCAGTGCATCTCTCTTTCTCATTTTTTCTCTTTTTTTTGAGATCATTACATAACCGTCTCACACCCATTCCTTCAGTGTAAACCCCTTTTAACTGTCCTAATAATGATAAAGTTCTTAGGAGCTACATGTATCATCTTCATAGGAATGTAAACAATTTAGCTTTATTGACATCCTTATGATTACTCTTTCATACTTGCTTTTTTATGTTTCTATTGAGTCTTGTGTTTGAATATAAATTTTTTCTATTCAGCTCTGGTCTTTTCATCAGGAATGTTTGAAAGTTCTCTATTTCATTAAATACCCATTTCTCGTCCCCCCACACCCAGAAGGATCATACTCAATTTTGCTGAGTAGGTTATTTTTGATTGTAATCCTAGCTCCTTTGCATTTTGGAATATCATAATCTAAGTCTTATGATCCCTTAACATTGAAGCTGCTAAATCTTGTGAGGTACCACTATGGTGCCATGGTGAATTGTTTCTTTCTGGCTACTTGAATTATTTTCTCTTTGACCTTGGAGTTCTGGAATTTGACTATAATATTCCTGGGAGTTTTCATTTTGGGATCTCCTTCAGCAGTTGATCAGTGGATTCTTTCAATTTCTACTTAACTCTCTAGATCCGAGTATCAAGACAGTTTTTCTTGATAATTCCTTGAAATATGATGTCTAGGCTCTTTCTTTTATCATGGCTTTCAGACAGTCCAATAATTCTTAAATGTTCTCTCACTGATCTGTTTTTCAGATCAGTTCTTTTTCTGCTCAGGTATTTCACAATTTCTTCTATTTTTTTCATGCTTTTGACTTTGTTTTATTGCTTCTTGATGTCTCATGGAGATATCAGCTTCCACTTGTCGCATTCTAGTTTTTAAGGAATTATTTTCTTCAATGAGATTATGTACCTCTTTTTCCATTTGGCCAATTCGGTTTTTGTTTTTTTGTTTGTTTTTTTTAGGCAATTGGGGTTAAGTGACTTTCCCAGGGTCACACAGCTAGTAAGTGTCAAGTGTTTGGTCTGAGGCCAGATTTGAACTCAGGTCCTCCCAGTGCTCTATCCACTGTGCTACCTAGCTGCCCCCAATTCTGTTTTTTTTTTAAGAGTTATTTTCTTCAGTGAATTTTTGTGCCTCTTTTACCATTAGGCCAGTTCTGTTTTTTAAGTTGTTGTTTTCTTCAGGATTTTTGTGTCTCTTTCACCAAGATGTTAATTGTATTTTCATAATTTTCTTGCAATACTTTCATTTCTTTTCCCAGTTTTCCTCTACTACTCTTGTCTTTTTCTTTAACCCTTCCAGGAACTCTTATTAGGCTTGGGTCCTATTAGTATTTTTCTTTGAGGCTTTGTAGCTGTTTTCACATTGTTATCTTCTGTGTTTAGGTCTTGGTCTTCCCTACCATTGTAGTAGCTTTTTATGTTCAAATTATTTTTTTGTTGTTTATTCATTTTTTCAGCCTGTTTCTTGACTGAGCTTTATGTTAAATCTGAGTTATGCTCACCTGGGGATGGGGAGGCATTGTCCCCAGCTTCAGGCTTTTTTGTGCTACTGTTTTCTGAACTAGTTCTGGGGGTCAAGTTTTTAGTGTTTCCAAGGTGGTGTGATGCAGGGAGAGGTGTGGTCACTGCTCTCCTGGTCTGCATTCTGGTCTTTACCCAGGAAAGACCCCGCTTGGTGCTCTGCAGCTACAAGCACTATTGTTCTCTTTGCCTTGGAACTGTGATCGGTTCACCCCCTTGTGGCTGATTCCCAGCACTCTTCTCTAGCCTGGAACTATGACCCAGAACTGTATATGGGCAATAGAGTTACGAATCAGTGCCAGCTGTACCCAGAGCCAGCAAAGGGTCCCCTGTAATGCCTTTCTGAGCAGTTGTCTGACCCCCTCAGTCCCCCTGGATTGAGAACTCCTGAATCTATTGCTGTTGCTGCTGCTGCTGCTGATGCAAGTGTGGGCTCCAGACTGGCTTCCACCCAGTGTCACAAACTTCTCCTGCCAACCTCCTAACTATATCAGTAGCAAGGGAGCCTGGATTGACCTATTCCTGGGGATGGCAGGGGTGAAGAGGAAAGAGGAAAAAGGTCATTTTGTGGGTGCCTAATCTCAGCTAGATTTCAAGCCCCTGGAAGTCAGACTCATCTCTGGGATGGGGATCCATCAGCTCTCAAGCTGAGCACAACCAAGATTACTGAGCATTGGAAATGTGGGTGGAGCCCTGGGGGAGAATCTGGTGCCCAATAAAATGATTCAATTCACACCTTTATTAAGGACCTTGGTATGCAGAGCACTCTGACAGGAACTAACAAACACAGATAGCTAGTCCTGGGCTTGGACATCCAACTCTGACAGCTGTGCACCCCTAGACAAGCTACATAACCTCTAAGGGCCTCAGTTTCTTTTCTCTAAAATGGGAGCCAGATTCAAGCATTCGATAGGTATTTATTAAGTTTCCTCCCATAAAATGCACAGTGTCATTTGCCTGAGGTGGGAACTTTTCACAGTCTGACTCCAAATTCATCTGTAACTCATAGTCTTCGAGGGTTGACTGGGCAACATGGGCAGTAGTCATTATTTCCTTGCCTAGATAAGATTCTCCCCCAGGGAAGACCAGGGGACCCAGGGCACAGTGTCTGTTTGATTTCCTTTACTGTCCAAACTACACTGCTGTTACCAGGAGAATCTGGTATCCTATGCCAAACAGGCTGAATTGAATAACCTTGGACAGCTGTGACCTAGAAGTCCCTGCCCTCTCCTCAAAGTATTTCCTTCCTAACTCAGAGGAGGCTAAGATAGGAAAGACACTAATATGGCTGAGGAATAGTATCAAAAAAGAGACAAAATAAAAAAGGTTTCCTGCTCAACCCTCAGTTAACAAAACACATCAGCTCATCCAAAACAACAAAGTCTGACTTCAGCAAGCCCTGTTCAGAGATGTACTCCAATGGCTCCAGAACCACCTTCTCCCTGGCAGCCCCTGCACCCTCCTCCCATTCTTCAGAGTCAATTTTTCCCAAGGCTGATTTCTCGCCTCTCTTCCCATCCCCTTGGTCTCCAACTCCTGAAGCCTTTGGAAGTGATGTTAGTTGACTGACTGACATCCTCAAATGACATGAACATGAGGTCCTTCACCATCATGATTGGCCCTTTCTGGACATATCAATGTCCTTCTTAAACCATGGTGCCTAGAACTAAACTGAACACAATATGCTGTGTCTGAAGAGAGAAGAGTAGAGGGGAACCACCACCTCCACATTCCTGGAAGCCATACATGTCTTTCCTAGAGAAGCCTGAGACTGAATTAGCTTTGGGGGCTTTCTTGATTTTTTAATCTATTGCCTACTAGCAACCTCAAGTGGGAGAGAAGCTAGTGTCCTTTGGAAGATTGACAGGAGCTGCTGCCTCCCTGTTCCCACAGTTTTACTATCCTGCCTCCCTGGTTGTGCTAACCATAACCAAGTTAGCAAAAGACATCCTAGGTTTGTACACCAGAAAAGAAAATCATTTTTCAAAGTTTAATGGCTTAATGTTAATGGGAACTCCTTTCTTCACCCCTGCCATCCCATCCAAATGTCCTGACTCATGCACACATAATTATATATTTAGGGTGATGTTAATTCCAAAATGAGAATGAGATTCTCAGCTCAGCTGAGTTTAGCTTCTAAAATTCTGCCTCTTCATTCAGACACTTAAGTTGGAGTCTCCTTCTCTGATAACAGCCTGTGTGTGCAGGAGATTAATGACCCTGAGAGGGTGTGTAGCCAACAAGAGCCAATGACATTATTTTGTCATAAATAAAAGTCACTTTCTCCCACCAATACAAAAAAAAAAAAAAGAAATCATTTAAGTGATTCTATTCCAGGCAAAACCATAGATAACATTTTTTAGCTGATTACCAAGGGCATTAAAAAGGTTAACCAATGGAAAGACAAAATCCTAAGAGGAATGTTTGCTGAATTAAATTGAACTGAATGGAATAGAAAGCAAAGAAGTGCTCTATGTATGCTGCTCATTCCCCAGCTTTTGCTGGACAATAGAACGTAATCCTAATGAAATTCGTTCACTGATATTTTCCAATTATTCCCTAAAGTAGATTATCTGGCATCATTTTGAAAATAGAAAAACAGAGCTTAGCCATGGCAAGTCTGTAAATGCTTTTGTTGACATTTTAATTCTGGGACTTGTGTCCCGATGTAGATTATGTCCCTGCTGTTTTCAGGGTGCCTCTTCCCTCCTTTCTGCTTAGATAACCACCACACTAGTCCAAGCTCGTGTCTGTCTGTCTTTCTGTCCTCACCCCATCTATTAAAATGGCTTCCTAACTGGTCTTCCTTCCTACCTCCATCCTTCTACCTTCCTTCACAATCTGCCAAATATGTCTTCAGCATGTGTTCTTTTGACCCTGGCTCTCTCATGCTTACAAACCTTTAGTGGTCCTCTACTGTTTACTAAATGAATTCTAAACTCCCTAGTCAGGCATTCAAGGCTCTTTGGACTCAGTTTACTTTGCCAGTCCTATCTCCCATTTCGCCCTTCCATGTGCTCTGTACTCCAGCCACACTGGACTAGTGACTGTTCCTTCAACTCATTCTCTAGATTTATCTCATTCAGTTTGTTCTTACCTGCAAAATTCTTCCCCAAATCAATATCTTCAAGCCTAGCCCAAATGCCACCTCTTCTATGAAGCCCTCCCTGATCTCTCTGCCAGGAATTACCACCCCTTCTTTGAAGGACCCTAAACCTTCAAGAGTGGCAGCAACCTTTCAGAGCTGTTGTATCATCATTCATTCATCTCCTCCTTAGTGAAGATAGGGGCATCGTGTGAGGAGGCAGGCCTTCCTCATAGCATGTAAGGGAGAGACAGGAAGCAGTGTGGCCCAGGCAAATCAAACCCTCACAACCACATTGACCACTATGTGCCTTCAGAACCTGACAGAGACAGACCAGGATCTTGAACCCAAGAGCCTTGGGAATAGCGATGCTTCTATCCCAGTGAGCTCAGCCTTCACCTGGGGAAGCAACCCCTGGGAAGCTGTAGCCTGGCCACTGCTGCTGCCGGGGCTGCAGTCACAGCTACTGAAAGCTCAGAAAGGAAAGTTATTGCCGCCACAGTCCATGGCCCTGTCAAGTGGTTCAACATCAGACGCTGATCTGATTTTATTGGTGGAAATGACATGAAAGAAAGGCAGAAGCATCTGCTTTGCTGCTGTGCCCCACCCCCCAAAGACCAGGGGACCTTTCCATCTGATTTGCCACTGGAACGTTCCCTCAGGGTCATCTTCCCATTAAAATGGGAATTCCTGAAGAACCCAGACTGACTGCCTTTGCTATATGGATCCTCGGCACCTAGCACGAGTCTTTGTACGTAGTTGGTGCTTAATAAATGTTCTATTTATTCATTGATTAATGGTGATAACCCATAGGTATATTGAGTAAGGTTTGCAGAGGACTCCTCCCCACTCCCAAGCCAGAGGACAAGTACTATTGTCCTCTTTTTCACTGGGTTTGAGGTGCTCTTTAGTTAGAAAGTCCAAAAGGTAGAGAAGGTAGGATAGCCAGTCCAATGCCTTCATTTTGAATAATAATACCTTGTATTTCTTTTTTTTTAATGTTTATTGGATACTTTATTTTTTTAATTAATTAATTTATTTTTAGTTTTCAACATTCACTTCCATGAACTTTTGAGTTTTAAATTTTCTCTCCTTCCCTTCCTACCTCACTCCCTAAGACAACACGCAATCTGATATAGGCTTTATACATACATTCCTTTTAAACATATTTTCACATTAGTCATGTTGTAAAGAAGAAGAATACCTTGTATTTCTCTATCCTTTTAAAGTTTTCAAAGCATTTTCCATAAGCTGTCTCATTTAATCTTCACAACAACTTTGTGAGCTGAGGTAGTATCCTCATTTTATAGACAAGGAAACTGAGGCCAAGGGAAGTTAAATGACTTTCCCAGGGTCACACAGTTAGTTAATATTTGAGGCAGAATTCAGACTCAGATCTTCCTGCACTTCCTGCACTTCCTGCACTTCTTCCAGTGCTCTATCCACTGCACCACCTAGCTACCCAAGGAAGAACAATATAGAATTGTAAAAGTCAAAGCAATTCAACTCCAAAAACATCTATTAAGCCCCTACTATATGCTAGGTGCTGTGGATACAAAGACCAAAATGACATAAGCCATTTAGTCAAAGAAAGTGCTTTAAGGGGATTCTGGAAGGGACCATAGGGACCCTCTCATCCAACCTGCTTGTTTTACAAACCAGGACATGAATGAAGTCAGTGATCCCACCTGGGAAACCCACATGCTGAGGATGTCTTGGATGGAAATGTGATGCAGGAACAGGCATGCTTTCTTTCCCAGATGATTTTCATTAGCAAGCACACAGTGCACTGTCGGGACAGAGAATCCAAGAGTCCCTGGCTTCCTGTTTGTTGTTACCACTCAAAGTATCATTTGACTACATAAAGCCCACCAAAGGTTCTCCTCCAACAAGGCAGCTTGAGTGTGTGTGTTGAGATCATAGAAGTGTCCTTGACAGAAGCAATCATACTAATAATTATGCAGTGAGCCTTAATGATCAGCACCAAGCAAGACATACAATGGGGAGATGTGTGCTAGCCAAAGGCCCTCACCCTTATCTGGGTAGATATCCAGGTTAGAGGTCAAGAAGACAATGAATTCCCTGTGGGTGGTGACCTCATCTAGAGACGCCTGGCTTTGAGTAACACTGTATTGATTGTGTCAGGTCCCAGAATCCTCCAGGGTTACCTCAGTGAGATCTGCAGCCCTGAAAAACAAAGAGGATGATTCTCATCTACTGTCCAGATGATGACATACAGTTTTGATACACACACACACACACACACACACACACACACACATCTATCTATCTAGTTTCCTGGTTAGATTGAAAACTCCTTGAGGGTGTGAGCTGTTTCACTTTCTACTTTGTATCCTCAGAACCCACCACTAGTACTTGATAATTGTTTATTGATTGATTAAATGGATGGGTGGATCGAATGACATGACATACACATATATGTGTACATACATACATACATGCATGCATACATACATACATATTGCTTTAAAAACCTAAAAGCACTCACTGGACCTGGAGTCAGGAAGACCTGAGTTCAAATCCAGCCTCAGATGCTTACTAGATATGTGAACCTGGGCAAGTCACTTAGCCTCTATCTGCCTCAAGGGGAAGTGAATAAGCATTTATTTAACACCTACTGTGTGCCAGTCACTGTGTTAAGCTCTTTTTTTAATTAAAATATTACTTCATTTGATCCTCACACCAACCCTGGGATGAGAGTGAATTTCCTCAACCATAAAATGGAGAGAAGAATGGCAGCTCCATCCCAGGGCAATTGTGAGGATCAAATGAATGAGAGAATATTTGTAAAATGCAAACTTTGAAGAGCTATTGAAATGTTAGTTATTGCTATTATTAAATAATGATAGCTATGGATGAATGAGTCAATGAAGGAACCGAGCTTTAAAGTGAATGTAAGGAAAAGCATGGCTGTACTACGTTTGGGAAATTGCCAATACTTTCCTATGAAGACACCACATCAACCAGTCTCCAGAACTGCAGCACATACATCCCCTTCTAAATGGGCGGTCACTTTCTAGGTGTTTGCTTTAACAGATGATAGTGACTTACACCCCCATTTTACTGCATGGACCACTGTTCATCAGCGCAGCTAAATTCCTCTAGATAGGAGACATGAGACACACATACAGAGATTTTTAATACATATTATCACCTCAGGAGAGTTTTTACAGAACAAATTTCATCTGTTGGGCAAGGGATGGATTCATTTTCTTTGTGTTGCTGCGGTCTTCTTCAGTGGAGCCCACCAAGTCCAGCAACAGGTTGCTCTAGCGGGAGAAAAACCTCCTCATATCAGTCATCATGCCAGAGTCAGACACCTGAAAATATATCCTCTAATGAAGCCTTCTTCCTGGGGTCATTAAACCTCCATTCCATTAGGCCAGAGGAAGTCTCTGGTGTTCCACTGTTTCTTTATGACTTCCCAGGGAATCAAAAGGAAGCAAACAGCTGTACCTCATCGTCACCCATCTCCTCGTGCTAGGTGTCAATTAAGTAAATGCTCCCAATTAAGTTTGGGGAGGATTAATTACTTAATTCAAGTTACAAATCATAAGCCATTAGTGGCACTCCCATTAAGCGGTACTAGGTTCACAGCACTCCACTCAGCTCTTAATTAGTGCCTGATGAATTTCTGTTAAAGTCCTTTGTCCTCCTATTTGTTTTATGGGCAGAATTCCCTGTGTGTCTTTCTGTTCTTTGTAGGTCCTCCCAAATGGTGGGGGAAGCTTTGGGCTTGGACTCAAGGCAGACCTTAGCTGAAATCCTGGCTCTGTGACCTTGGGTAAATCATTTAATGGCTCTGAGTCTCCGTTGCCTCATCTGTAAAATGAGGATAATTATACTTGTTCTACTTACTTCACAGAGCTGTCGTGAGGAAACACAAGGTTGATCTTATCAATGTTAGTTCTCATTATTAGTAGCAATTCCTATTTGGTAGCAACAGGAAGAGTTCATAGTTACTCTTTCATAGGCCCATTTATCCATGGATTTCAAAGCAGATGATCCTGGGCCAGCCTCCTCTCCAGCTCCATCAGGAAAACTCTCTCCTTGAGATTCTTTAAATTTCCAAAGTTTCTCAAAAGGAGCTCGAAGACAGTGTTTCTTAAGGGAATTCCATTCAGCACCGTGGTCAGGGGGTAACAGAGAAGCTAGGCGTGCTACAGGGCACGTACACCTTGGCACTGGAAAGCACCCATTATCAACCAACAAAAATTTACTAAGCCCTGTGAGCCAGGCACCATGCTAGACACTCAGGCTAGAAAAATGAAATGAAATAGTCTGTGCCCTCAAGGAGCTTACATTTTCTCAGGGGAGACAATATATCCATGAACGGGGTGTCCCAAAAGCCTTAGTGCAGTTCAAAGCTATTAAAGCTGAAACTAAAAAACTTTTTTTTGAAACTAAAGTTCAAAATAAAGCATGAGTTAGTAGAACTAGAGGCAGTCAGGTGGCACTATTGTGTACAGAGCACTGGGCCTAGAGACAGGAAGACCTGAGTTCAAATTCAGCCTCAGATATTTACTAGCTGAGTGACCCTGGGAAAGTCATTTAACTTCCATCTGCCTCAGTTTCCTCTAGTGCAAAATGGAGACAGTACCTACCTCCCACAGTTGTTGGTGATCAAATGAAATCATATTTGTAAAGTGCTTAGTGCTTGGCAATAGAAACATTTATGTACACATATGTGTGTGTGTGTGTGTATACACTGTATACATACATATATAAATGTTTATTCTCTTCCCTTCCCCCTAAGCCACGTATATATAAATACACATATCTATGTATGTATACATTTCTGTACGTATGTGTGTGCTTACATGTATGTTCCTTTCCCCTTAAGCTACACTAAGATTTTTGGAGTGCCCTATAGAAGACTTAGGCACTGGACCTGTGATTTCAGTCATGGAGGGAATTCTCAGGTTATGAAAAGCCCTCTTCCAACGCTGTTTGGTATCTGCTCTCTGAAACTTACTGTCTTGGAGAGTTATCTATAATATTGAAAGGTTAAGTGACTTCCCCAGGGTCACACATTCAGCACGTATCAGAGGCAAGATTTGAAGCCAGCTCCTTCTGGCTTGGATCAGCTTCCTAGTGACTGTCCCATGCTGCCTTTCTGTGTGTAAATATATACAAATCAACATATAGTAAATCTGGGGGGAAGGCAGTACCAGGATGAGGAGGGGATCTGGAAAGGCTTGTGATGCTGGAGCAGAGTTTTGAAGGAAACAAGGGTGTATAAGAGCTGGAGGAGAGATAGGAGTAAATTCCAGGCATGAGAAACAGCCAATAAAAAGGCTCAGAGATGGTAAGTGCAGGATCCCACATTAGAAATAGCAAGAAGGATGTGTTGGCTGGACTGAACAATGCAGGCAGGAGAGTAAAGTATAATAAGGCTGGAAAGGTAGGTTAGGGCCAGATTGGGAAGGGCTCTGAAAGTGAAGGAGCATAGCTTCTATTTTATCCCAGAGGCAGTAGGGAGCCACTGGAGTTTATAGAGCAGGAGAGTGACATGATCAGGCCTGAGTCTTAGGGAAATGACTTTGGCAACTGTATGAGGAATGGATTGGAAAAGGAGAGACTGAAGAAAGGGAGCCCATTGCAATAATCTAGGCAAGAGATAAGTGCGTGAACTAGGCCGGCAGCTGTGTAAGTGGAGAGAATGGGATGATGAGTGGGAGAGATCATGTGGAAGAAACATCTTGTGAGAGTCAAGGAAAAGAGACTTGGGGTCTGAGATTGTGGATACGTGCATTCCAGAAGTGAAGTGACTTGCCCAGGGTCACTCAGCTAGTCACCAAATTAGTTTTAGCATCAAGGCCACGGGGCTTTAGAGCCTAAAATAGCATTTGGATCCATCTTTTTACAGATGAAGGAATTAGAACTGGAGGGGAAGGAAGAAGCAGGACCTTACTCTAGCCCCACAGCTGGTATTCTTCCCCTTAGACCCAGAACTTCACCCAAAGAGATGGTGCATGTTGCAGACCAATGAACAGCCCCATCGAAGTGAGGGGTTTTCCAAGGAAAGCTGAAAGAGGAAGCTTCAGCTTGTCAAGTGTCAGACCTCAGGGCACCACGAGAGCCAACCACCAAGACTCACTGAACCAGGATGTGGGTGACAGAACCATGCAGCTCACTGCTGAGGAGGTAACATCTCGCAGACCTTGCAACGTGGAAATGGACCCCCAGCCTCCAGGTTCAAGCCTCTCATCCTGTCCCAGACCTAGGTCCTCCTCACAGACCCCAAGTACGAGCCCCAGCGGCCAACTCTGGTCTGCTCAATCATCTCACCCAAGCACAGCCAACCCCAGCCTGATTTTAGAAACGGTTCCTGCCTTCAAGCCTCCAGGCTCTCCTTCTGCTCTTCCCTCTAGAGAGCCCATCTCCTTGGCCAGTTACAAGAGCAGCTCCCTGGCTGCGGGCTCTGATACAGGGTAGCCATACAACCCAACTCAATTTCATCATCTGTACAATGGGTGGGTTGGACTAGATGAACCCTAAAGTCCCTCCTTCCTCTAAGTCCTATGACTCTAAGACCTAAAGTTCTTCTTTTTATTTTCAACTATAAATGAGACACATCGAGCTACTAACCAACCCAAGAACAATATGTCTACTTCAATACAGTAATTACATATTAGGGTTAGGGTTCGTAACGATTGCCTACAAATCTCAAGGTTATGGGCACACCCTCCGCAGGCACAGATTGCATCCTCCTTTTAGTGAACAATTTCATCCAAGAATTACCGTGAGTAAAGAAAAGCCTCCACCTGGTGATCAACCAGCGGTGTGCTGGAGCCAGCCCTTCCATGGTGTGGCTTACAAGAGTCTCTGGTTAAATATTCAGTGTGAGCATTTACACTTCAGAAATTGGCAAATGCTACAAATCAGGGCTTGGTTTGTTATTTTGTTAATTGTCCAAACTTAAGAAAGTGAAGAATAAAAATGTCAATAATGCAGATGAAACTTAAAAGTATGTTGCACTTTTTTAAAAAATCAGTTGTTAAACATTTGCCAGTACAGCGCTGTGACTGACCCTCTGGAGATGAAGTCCTCTGTGCTTAGCTGCACTGCTTTTCGGTCAGTGAGACATTGTTGGCTCCTGGGGGCAGTTTGGCATAGCATAAAGAGACCCGGTTCTGGAGCCAGAGGACTTGAGTTCAGATCCCAGCTCTCCTACTTACTTCATAGAAGAATTTGGGCAAATCACTTAAAGTTCCCTGAGCCTCAGTTTCCTCTTCTGTAAAATGAAGGGATTGAACTAGATAGCTTCTGAGGTCCCTTCAGGCTGTTCCCTCTGCTCCTATGACATGAAGCCTTCCTAGTTTGATACAGGCTTCCAGAGCCCCAGGCCTGTCCCCCAGTCCCACAATGAGGCATGAGAGGGCTTCCCTCAAGGAAAAGGGCAAACTGTTATGGGAGGAAATCTCTTTTTTCTGAAGAATCTCTTCCTATGAGATTCATGCTATTCACCTCTGCCACCCAAAGCAAAGCCTGGTAGCTGTTGCCTACAGACCTCCAGGGCTTTCCCCTTCTTTCCTCAACAAGTTCAATGCCCGGCTCACAATTTCTCTCTCCTCCTCAACTCCTGCCCTCGTACTAAGGGACTTCAATAGACATACTGATTCTCTCTCAAATACCTTCCCTGAGCTACTCCTCCAACCAACCTCCCAAAGATGGTCTTGATCTCATCTCACCCAGATGTTCAAGAATTCTGAAATAGCCCCCTCCAGCCACAATCTGTTGGCTTTTTCACCTCTCCCTCTGCCTTGCCTTACAAAACCCTTCTCCATCCATATCATGACCTCTGATCCCTTGACCCGTCAGTTTTCCCCCCGGCCATCTCTTCTGGACTAACCACCCTCTCCTCTCCTCTCCATATTGACCCCTTGGTGAACAAATTCAACTTTCCATGTCCTTCTCTCTTGAATCCCCAGCCCCCTCATCATACTGCAATTATACCCAGCTAATCCTCAGCCTTAGTCACTGCCACCATTCGTCACCCTCATGCCTACACATGTGCTGCTGAATGAAGGTCGAGAAAATTGCAGTCATTCTTCCTGGGTCCACTACAAATTCATGCTACTAACCTCAACTGGGCCTTCCCTGATGCAAGGCCATCATACTCTGCCTCACACAACCACTCATCACCTCTTACTCTCCACAGCAGCCCTTCCAAACCTTTTCATCTGTCTTCAAACCTCCCATGGCTCCTCTCCCTCCGTTCTCTCAGGTGAGAACCCTGCCTGATCTTTCACAGAAAAATTGAGGCCAGTCACTGAGAACTCCCTCTTCTCCTCTCCTCCTCATTTCCTCCAACCCAGATGCCTTCTGCCACTGTCTCTTCCTTCATCCCTGTCTCACATGATGAGGTGCCTTAATCCTTATTAAGGTTAACCCCTGGAGGCAGCTAGGTGGTGCAGTGGATAGAGCACTGGCCCTACAGTCAGGAGGATCTGAGTTCAAATCCGGCCTCAAACACTTAACACTTACTAGCTGTGCGACCTTGGGCAAGTCACTTAACCCCATTGCCTAGCCAAAAAAAAAAACCACAAACAAGGTTAACCCCTCTATTTGTTGAAGTGATCTCATTCCATCCTTTCTCTTCCAACACATTCTCCCCTCTGGCATCCCCACTCACTCACTTATTTTCAGTCTCTCTCTGTCCACTGGCTCATTTCCTGCTGCCCACAAATGCCCATGTCCTGAAAAAAAATGCCTCATTTGATCCTTCCATCTCTGCTAACTATTGTCCTATATTTCTTCTGCCTTCTGTAGCTAAACTCCTCAAAAGGCTGTCTACAACAAGCAACTCCACTTTCTCTCCTCCCACTGTCTTCTCGGCTCCCTGCAATCTGGCTTCCAACTTTATCGTTCCATCCTAACCGCTCTCTCCAAACTTACCAATGATCTCTTAGTTGCCAAATCTAGGCCTTTCCTCAAGCCTCGTTCTCCTTGCTCTCTTTACAGCCTTTGGCACCTCTGACCACTCTCTTCTCCTTGATATTCTCTTCTCTCTAGGTTTTGGGAACATACCTCTCTCTCCTGGTTCTCCTCCTTCCTCTCTGACCTCTCCTTCTCTGTCTCCTTTGTGGGATCCCCCTCCAGATCATGCTCCCTAACCACAAGTGTCCCTCACTTGCGGGCCTGGGCCCTCTTCTCTTCTCTTCTCCTCTTCTCCAGACTGCTTCACTTGGGGATCTCATCAGCTCCCAGGGATTCAATGACCATGCCTCTGCTGTTGATTCTCTACCTTTCCTGCCCCGGTCTCTTTGCTGACTTCCACCTTACATTTCCAACTGCCTTTCAGACATCTCAAACTGTATGTCCAGTAGACATTTTCAACTCAATACGTCCAAAGCAGAAATTATCTTTCCACCCAACTGCATCCCCTACTTTCCCTGTTACCATAGAGAAGGACACTGTCCTCCCAGTCCCTCAGGTTCAGTACCCAGGAATCATCCTGGATTCCTCACTCTCTCTCACACCCCCACCCTCACCCCCAGACAGATAGAGATAATGAGGAGGGAAAACATTCCAAAGGATTATTGTGAGACTCTGTGGTTCTTTTACTCTTCTCTCCAATTCTGAGTGCCATGAAGGGAGGAAAAAGGGCTCCCAGCACAAGATCCAAACCTTAGGTCCTTTTTTTCCAACAAGGTGCTCAGTGAGTTCCTGAGGTTATAGACTATTTCTCAGAAGATTTCTTTTAAAAAACGTTAAGCTCATTTGTTCTCTTCACAGCTCAACAACCTCTTTGAACCCTCTGCCCCCAAATCCTCAACACTATGGCTCTTTGCATCCCCAAACCAAGGCACAAAGCTTAACTTCAACTGGCCCCCATCCCTCCTTGGGTTTCTGGTTCATACCCAGTGGAAGCCTCCAATGAAAATCCTTTGTTCTCCAAAGCTTGTAGGCATGCCACTATCCTGCACTGAATGCCCCCAAAAGGAAAAAGACACACAAGTCTTCATGTAAACCTTGATCCACTGAGGGGATGTCAGTGCATGACTCACACACCATTTTTATTTGGCAGCAACAGGCCTGTGGGGCTGCCGCAGGCTCTCTTGAAAGAGAATCCTCCTAAAAGCAGTGAAACAAAGGTAGAGAGAGCAAGAGTAGCCCTGCGGCTTGGTGACCAGCAGCCCTGCCTCCTCCCCAGACACCGTTGCCTTGACGCTATGCGTGTCAGCACATCTCTACAGCTTCTGCACCGCGAGACTCATTGACATGATGAGCACCTATGCAGAGCCTGGCCGCTGACCACAGATTTGAGTGAAAAGAAGAGGATTTGTCCCTACAGATGAGGATTTATTTCTAGAGGTGCCCTGTGGGGCTCACTGTACCCTCACTCTCCTAAGCTTTCCATCATCCAAGAGCCGGAGGCCATGTCCGTGGGAAGCTTGGCTGGCAGACCAAGCAGGCCGGCTGCAGCATTCTTGGACCTACCATCCTCCTCTGTCTAATCATGGTTTGGCCACTCTCTGGCCCTGGACGTGTGGCTTGAGGCGAGCTGATGAGCTCAAGGTTTTATTATTGAAGGCTGAGATTAACCTAACTAATTTATTAAGCTTCCTTATGCCCAGCACTTACATAGGTTGCAACCCAAACCTGCTAGGAAAACTGGAAAATGGTTAGGAGGAAATTAGGCTTAGATCAACATCTCACACAATATACCATCATAAAGTCCAAATGGATACATGACTTCAATAGAAAAGGTCACACAATAAGCAAAATAGAGGCGCAAGAAAGGAGATGCAGTTCGAGCTATGGGTAGAGGGAGAGTTCTTGACCCAACAAGGGACAGAGAGGCTCACAGGAGACAAAACGGATCATTTTGCACAAAAACAAAAAGGTTTTGCACAAACAAAAAACTCGGCTAGAATTAGAACAGAAAGTTAACTAGGGAAAAATATTGGCAGAAAAAAACTCACGTTAGAATTAAAATACACTAAAAAGGATCGGGAGAAAGTAATGAAGGGATCACCAATACGAAACGCAACAGAAAACCTTGATGAATTAACAGAAACAGGTAACAACAGTTTTATTACACCAGAAAACAGACTTGCCAATGAAGACCAAGTCAAAACCAAGGCTTCATAAATCACAGAATTATTGAAAGAACTGGCAAACTTGAGGAGTCAGATAACCATGCTGGGAGATAGGCTATAGAGAAACCATAGAACTACTGACCTCCCAGAACACAGAGAAAAACAAAAGAATCTTAATCCTCTACTCCAGGAAATCATTCAAGGAAACTTTCTAGAATTAACACACAAAAATAGGGTCTCTTTTTCTATTTTTAAATGTTTTTATTGATATCTTGTTTCCTACATCATCTTAGCTATCCCCAATATCCTTACCCCTCCATCTCCCACAAAGCCATTCCATATAACAAATAGTACTTTTTAAGGAGGAAAAAAAACCAGCCCAACTGATTGGAAAATTCCAAAGACACGCAATGTGTAACGCCTGTGACCTTCCTCCTCCAGAAGGTGTGGGTTGGGAGGGTCTCGTCCTGCCCCTTCATTCAAGTCATACTTGGTCTCTATACTTCTGCTACATTCGCCTTTGATTTCCTGGTGTGTGGCTGTTCTCTCCATTTAAGTTGTTGTAGTCTTTCGTGTTTGTTTTCTTGGCTCTGCTGACTTCTCTCTGCATCGGTTCGTGTTGGTCTCTCTACATCTCTTCTTTCAGCACATGCATCGTTTCTTACAGCTCAGCGACGTTCCACTATATTCATGCAACATGGCTTGTCCAGGAATTCCCTCATTGCCCCCAGTTCTCCATCATCACAAAAAGTGCTGCTATAAATATTCTGTTGTATATAGGGAACCCCTTCCCATCAGTAGCATCCTTGAGGCACAAGCCCAGTAATAGAATTCCTGGTTCAAAGGGTATGAACATCCTGATCACTTTATTTGCATAATTCTAAACTTCACTCCAGAATGACTGCACCATTTCACAGTTCCACCAACAATGCACTTGTGCACTCATTCTGCAACCCCGCCAACTCTGAGTATTGCTATTTTTTGTCAGCTTTGCCAGTTTGGAAGGTGTAAATTAATATCTCACATTTCTCTTATTCATGATTTGGAGCATTCTTTCATGTGGTTGTGAATACTTTGTACTTTTTTTGAAAACTATTTGTATCCTTTGACAATGTACCTGTTGGGGAATGGCCATCAGTGCCATGTATAATTGGGTCTGTTTTTTCATTTCTATCCCATGGGCATAGCACAGTGCCTTGCACAGAGTATCCAAAAAGATATTGAATAAATCCTTATTGAACTGAAAGGTAAATTCCAACATTACAATAATAAGGGGAAGCTTATAAGCTTATAAGCTATAAGAAGAAATACAAAAATAGCCTGCCAAAGAACATAATAAAGATGACAGAAGACTTCTGAAGAATATAAAAAATGCAAAGAAATGTGGAAAGTTATCAACAGAGTAACATTCACAATGAATACAACTATCTGGGGGGCAGAGACCTGTGATCTCATCAGTTTGGGCAAACCCAGTGATGAAACTCCCTGTAAAGGTGCCTGCTGATTAGCAGCTGGTCTGTAATGTGTAGTTTTAGAGATTTGCCAGGGGTACTGAGAGGATGAGCATTTTACCCAGGGTCACACAGCCAGAATATGTCAAAGGTGTCCTGACTCAAAGGCTGGCTTTCCATCTACTGTGCTAGCTGTCTCTCAGTCACAATCACGTAGCACAGACCACCCTGGCCCTGAATGCCTGCAGGCTGGCGTGTTAGATTTTACTCCTGGTTCTCTGGTACCCCTTTAAGGGGATTAGAGGGTGTCTAAGCTCTCTGCTAATGGCTTCAGCTCCCACCAGTGGTGTTTCCCCAGTTGTAATTTGCAGGTGCAGGGGATCACCTGCACCCCAGTTTGATTGAACCATTAACAGTCAGTTTAGCTTTTACACAGAAATATTTACTTCGAAAGGTGTAATCACAAACATACAAACTTACTCTCACAACACAGGGAGGCGTAATCTTCATTCTGCCTTGCACCAGCTCAGGCCCTGTGAAGGGGAAGGGGACTGTTTGTAGCTTAGCTCAGTTCGTATACAACGCAGCAACGGTTCCAAGCCTCCAGCTTGAGTCTCTGGCACCTTGGCCTCTCAGGGCTTCCTCATCCCTCCGCCATCCTGGCTCCAAGGTGGCAGTGTCTCAGACCTCACAGGAGGGGATGCAGCAAGCACCGCGTTGGGCAAACTGAGCATGCTTCATTGGCCTGTCTGGGCTCCTCCTTGTCAGGCGACGCGGTGTGCCCCCCGCAGGCAGTTACATCTAGAGCTTCTGGGTTTTCGTTGTGAACAAGATCATTAACAAGCCTTTCAATAAGTTAAAAAGAACAGAGAAGAGACTTACATAAGAAACTGTGAACTGCATTTTTAAAAATGCATGTGTATACATATATGTATTATTCCTGGCATACAGATATATGATATACATATAAACACATATGCACAAGGTGGGGGGAGGTGTATATAACCATACCTATATATGTGTGTATATATACATATATGTATTATTCCCAGCATACAGATATGTGATATACATATAAACATATGCACAACTGGGGGGGTGTATATAGCCATATGTATGTGTCTGTATATGTGTGTGTATATACATATATATGCATATATGCATGTACATGTATATATACATATGGGTATTGTGCCTGGTATACTTATGTATATGACATACATGTATGCACATATATGTTATGCATATGCATTTGTATCTATATGTGTGTGTACAGGCAATATATTATACCTAGCATATATATCTGTATTGTACATATTATGATAATATATACATATGTATACATATTGCATTGTGCCCAATATACAGATAATGTATTGTGTATACACACATGTGTATATGCACATCTAGATCCTTATGTGTGTACATATATGTACCATGCCTGTATACATGTATTACATACATACGTGTATACAAAAATCTCTACATGCACGTGTTGTGCTTGGTATGTGTGTTGTGTACACACATATGTGAACATGCACAGATAGATCCATATCTATATATGTGTATATACAGTTGTTGATTGTTATCATTTGTGCAGTTATGTCCTATAAAGTCGCCCCAAACACTGAATTAGCAAATACTGAACCATTGCTCCTCGGGGAAATACCAGGTTAGCATTGATTTATTTCAGCCCTTTCTGGAGCAGACTCACATACGATTGGCAAATTTCCTCTTCCTTTTTCTGGATCTGCCATATTGTTGAAACGTTTCCATTCAACTCCTGGCCAACTGCGCTGTCCCTGGTGCCTGAATGAAGCTCATCTAACACGCGTATTTTCTCCATAAGACACAGACCAGCCTTCTCATGCTTAGGAACACCACAAAGAGCTTCAGCGTGATGCTCGGGGGCCATTTTAAACAGTCAAATCACCAACACAAAGCACGAAAATATGAGGGGGGGAAATCCATGGCACCGAAGAGGCAGCAGAAAGGCCACTTGTTTACAGCCTGAGCTGAAACAAGAAGGCGGAGCAGCGCTCTGATCAGCCTCAGCCGGCAATGTGCTCATTGGGCAACCAAATTTTTGCCATTCTGCACGTGTCCGCTAATGACTGGGCAAGTCACGAGCAACGATAACAAATAAATTTTAGTGGGGAGACGAATTTGCAAATGCAGAATCCACAAATAATGACGAACAACTGTATATACATATAGGTTCCCAAAGTCTTAGTGCATTCTAAAGTTATTAGTTTTAAAATGCACTAAGACTTTCTGGACTCCCTGTATACGCATAAAATGTAGTAGGGTAATAACAAAACAATTTTCTTGGTTTATTTCTTCTGTATTTTTTTCTTCTGCACATTTTAAAAAACGTTTTACTGATGCTCTTCACCCCCCCATACCTGTCACTGCCCACTTACCTACCACCCCAGATCTTCCTCCCCAGTGGAAACCTCTGCACGTAATGAATAGATATGCTCCAACAAAACCAAGCCTCGTGTGGCCAGGTCTGACAATGCCCAGCTCATTCATTCGACTTCTCCGCTCCTCTCCTCCGAGGGCGGAAGCTGGGTTGGCTGGTCATCAGCCTTGCAAAGGCACTGCTATTTCCTGTTGGATCAGAGTTCTGAGGTCTCTGCAAGTTATTTTTCTTCAAGTTATTGTCATCACCTTATAGATTGTTCTCCGGATCCTACTCATTGCACTCTGGCTCCTCCAAGTATTTCCTGGGAATAAAAAAGGGGGGAGCGCATCGTGTAAGGGATTAAGGAATGGGCAAAGCCAGGGGAGGAAAGTCAAAGGTAATGGAGCCAAGGGCCAAGCCCAAACCCGTTGTGATTGGTTTGCTGTTGCTTAGCTGATCTGGTCCTACGTTGTTAGAGTGCATGGTCTAATAAGCTGGATTCTACTGCTATTTCTTATTGTGCATGTTTATTTTGTGGATGGTTATTAACCATAAACTAGTTCTAAATGTTTATGATTTATTCTAAATGACTATAAAGAGACTCAAAAGAAGATGTTCCATCAAAGGCTAAAAAACAGAAGTACAAATTCAGCTGGACGTGTTTGAAAAGTTCTCCTAAAGCCCAGACACTCCCTGGATTAGTCTTCCTGCCTGATCCACAGCACAGTGAGAGAGGGGAAGGAAGCAACAAGGAGAATACTGAGTGGTAAATTGTCTTGCACAAGATTCCTGGGCTCCAGGAAGATTTTTCCAGCTAAATGTCCCTGCTCCACCTGGGGATCTCTTCCAGCCAGCCTGCCCTTTCCTCCACCCATTTGTGGATTCGGGTTCAAATCTCAACCACCTGTTTTAGCAGATGACCCTTCCTCCTCCTCCTCTTCCTCCTCCTCCTTCTCCATAATCATAAGATGGAGAATTTGAAGGATGCTTATGAATCAACTAGCCCAATCCTCTCATTTTATGAATGGGACAACTGAGGCCCAGAGAGGGTAGTAAGTCACAGAACTGGGATTCAAACCCAAGTCTTCTATTTCAGTTCACTAACCCAGCCCATCATGGCTCTGGATGTCAAAGAAGGAGAATGAAACTAGTGATTAAAGGGAACTAAGAGGTCAGGAAAGGGGGTGGGGGAGAGATGGCTGGAGTTAAGGGGAAGGAATTCAAATCCACAAAAAAATTAAAGCGCCTATCATGTGTCCTGGTTCTGGACACTGGGGACACAAAGACATGAAGGGGGTGGGGAGGGAGACAATTCAGATGGTTCCTGCCCTTGAGAAGCTTACAGTCTAGTCAGAGGATAAGACAGGTAGACAAATAATGATGGTACAAGTTAGAAAATGAGGATCTGTCTGCACAGGAGAAAACAAGAGAGACCAGAGGATCCTTCTAGCTGCAGTGATGACGGATAGGAACCTGGCACATATGTAGGTGGTGTCCACGGCCCAGGGCCTGGGGCCCGGTTGCAACCTTTTCAGCCTGCCGACACCCCTGTCGAGAGAGGTCAGGGAGTTAGTTGGTTCTTGGCCACCTGGCTGCCTCAGTCTCTCTCCTTCTGTTGGTCCCCTCCTTTCCTGGTTCTGTCAAGGCACGGAAAGAGGGGCAAGGAATTCAGGCTTGCAGCTGGCCTTATTTTTCTAGTTGTGTTTGGCCCCTCCTGGACCTTTCTGGGCCAGCTCCCTGAAGAATCTGTCTCTGCGCTATGCCCAGTGCCACTGTCTGGGAATGAAGACAGCCTAGATCTGTGGGTCACTAGATGACCATTTCAGTGCCATATTTTCTAGGTCTCAGAAAGGAGCACTCTCAGAACTGTCCTCAGCTGGTTCTGTACATGGCAGCTGGCAGAGACGATTTGCAGAGCTTCGGGACAGGAGGAGGCAGTGTGAGGCAGCCTGGCCTGGGGGAATCTGACTCATCTTGGAGTACCTGGAGCATCCCCTCTCCCACATAAGGCCCCAGAAAAATGATATTGGGTCCAAGGCACTTTTATCAGACTGCATCAACTCAAAACATGACCCCTAAGCCTCCACAAATGGCTGCAGCCAGAGCATATATGAATTCAAAACAAATGATATTTAATCAAACAGCATAGAAAATTAGGGGACAAGAAGATTTCCCCCCCCATGCACATTTTCCCAAGTTATCGCATCATCAGTGGGGAAGGGCACACAGGCAGAATTCACATGACCAGGAAATATATAGGAAGAGAATATATACACACGGATGCATGTGTGTGTATGTCTGAAGGCTGGTGGTCATTCACCCTTCTAGCACCATGGAACTGTTCCTCTCTTCCAGTGACAGGAATGCTTCCTATCCCTTTCAGTTGGGTGTGCTGGAAGTTGAATTTCCACCATATCATCTCCAATGGGCATCTCTGCTGGGTCTGGGTCACTGCTCTTTGCTACCATCTGCAGGACTTCACCTCTCCATGACCACCTGCTTTTCTGTGCTCCTGGGGTATAGTGACGAGGAAGCCTTCCCAGACTAGAGCAAGCTAACAGTCTTTGAGGTCATAAAAGAGATTATAAACCACTACCCTCAGTCAGCAGCAGAAAACAAAAGGCAACAGAATATTCCAGACTTTCTGACTATATTTATCTTGGACTGAGTCAAGATCCTTGGTCCCAAACAATCATCTGACTTAGTTTTAGAAATTTTCATGAAACAGCCATTAGGTGTCTGATCATAAGCTGCCATACTTGAAATCTATCTGGGGGCTTCTACCCCCACCAAAAACACCCCATAGGTGCTGTATGTGGATGCTTGGGAACTGAAGTGAGTCTCCATTGTAAGGTCCTCTCAGGTCTCTCCTAGATCTAAATTTGTGGATCTGCAGGTAAAGATACAACCCTGCCAATGCAGGAAGGAGGAAAGCCCTGATTACCCAGAGAGTATGATGTTCCTGGCCTGGAAGAGAGAGACTCCAAGTGGAATGGGAGGTGCCCTGTAGCCCTGGGGTGCTGGGGAATGTGCCATTCCATATACCCTGTTCTGGCATTCAGAAACATCTCTTCTTTTTTTTTTTAAAGATTTTTTTATTAATTTATTTTGATTTATCAATAATCACTTCCATAAGCTTTTGAGTTTTAAATTTTTCCCCCCTTCCCTCCCTGCCTCCCTTCCCAAGATGGTGTGCAATCTGATACGGGCTATACATATACATTCCTATTAAACATATTTTCACATTAGTCATGTTGTAAAGAAGAATTAGAACCAATAGGAGGGACCACCAGAAAGAAGAAACAAAACAAAACAGAAGAAAAAAATAGCAAATAATCTGCTTCGATCTGCATTCAGACACAGAGTTCTTTCTCTGGATGTGGATAGCATTTTCCATCATGAGACTTTTGGAAATGTCTTAGATGCTTGTATTGCTGAGAAGGGCTAAGTCTATCAAAGTTAGTCATTGCACAACGTGGCTGTTACTGCGTACAATGTTCTCCTGGTTCTGCTCACTTCACTCAGCATCAGACCATGTAAGTCTTCCCAGGTTTTTCTGAAGTCAGCCTGTTCACACATTTCTTATTCCATTACATTCATATACCACAACTTGTTCAGCCATTCCCCAGTTGATGGGCACCCTCTCAATTTCCAATTCTTTGCCACCACAGAAAGAGCTGCTATAAATATTTTTGTACATGTACATCCTTTTCCCATTTGTATGATCTGTTTGGGATACAGCCCTAGAAGTGCTATTGCTGGGTCAAAGGGTATGCACATTTTTATAGCCCTTTGGGCATAGTTACAACTTGCTCTCCAGAATGGTTAGATCATTTCACAACTCCACCAACAATGAATTAGTGTTTCAATTTTCCCACATCTTCTCCAACATTTATCATTTTCCTGTTTTGTCATGTTGGCCAATCTGATAGGTGTGCTGTGGTACCTCAGAGTCATTTTGGTTTGCACAGAAATGCCTGTTCTGTAGAGAATTGGGACTGGAGAGCATCATATCCTGGAAGGACTGTTGGGTTAGGAGACAGGAAGTCTGTCTCTTACTGTGACTCATTTTCCTCATCTGTAAAGCTAGAGGTTAGGACTAGATGATCTCAAAGGTTTCTCCTAGCCCTAAATCCCATGCATCTATGCAGAGGTTGCAAGATGCCATTCTGCATCACAAAGGGCTCTCCAAGAGGCCAGGGACCTACTCTGCAAGTGCACATGATGCACTGGGAGAAGAAGGCCAGGCAGTGCCCTGAAACTCCCCAGCATGGATGCTGCTGATTGCCAGACTGGCCTGGGGGCCAAATGTGGCACAGGGCCTGGCCTGGAATGGTGTGGATGTGGGGCAGTACTTCAGAGCTTTTGGGCCTTTCTCTGCATGGGGCTCCTTCCTTCCCTCCCCCTACACCTGAATCAATGGCTGTCCATATGTGTTGAAGTGCTTAATAATTGCTTTATTCATTCATTCATTCATTCTTTTTTTTTTTGGCTTTTTGGTGAGGCAATCAGGTTTTCAAGGTTAAGTGACTTGACCAGGGTCACACAGCTAGTAAGTTGCAAGTGTCTGAGGCCGGATTTGAACTTGGGTCCTCCTGACTCCAAGGCCAGAGCTCTATCCACTGCGCCACCTAACTGTCCCTCATTCACTCATTCGTATTTGGCCTCATGGTCAAGAGCACTGAGCAGGAGACACAGACAGAGACGACCACTGGGCCTGTCCTCAAAGTCTGTCCAGCTTGGCAGAACTACCCAGATCTTTCACTCCATTAGCAGAGCTCTCAGAACCCCAGGTCACATCTACTCCTCCATGAGGCAGCCATCGGAGAGGAGCATCATGGGAGCCAGGAAAGAGCTCAGCGTCATCAGACAGTGATTCCTAGACAATGTGAGGCCCAAAGAAAAAGAGGGTTCAGGCGGAAGGGGTGGCAGTGAAGGTGGATCCATGCCCATGAAACGAGGATAGCAAGCGGGGGTGGGAGCAGAAGGGGAGGCTGGGAAAGAGGGAGAGACCAAGGCAAAGGTGGCTGAAAAGGAGACGGAAGATGGAGACCAAGCAACCCACACAGATGGACGCATCTGCCACGGGCAAAGCACTGAATTAGGTGCCAGAACATAAAACCAAGTAGGAAACAGTCCTTACTCGCAGGGTGCTTACATTCTACTGGGGGAAAGATAGCATGTGCCCAGATAAGAAATACAAGACAATTTGGGGAGTGAGAGACCATTAAAAACTGGCATGGGAGAATCGGAAAAGGTTTTTATTAAGTCCCTACTGTAGGATAAACTCTGGCAAGAGATGAAGAAATTTGGATGGATGGCACGTGACTTGGAGTCATACCGAGGAATTCTTCCACTGGGGAAAAAAAGTTGGGAGTGAAGTGGCCGAGCAGACTAGAGTCATGCTGGACAGGAGATGGCCTTTGCCCCAGAGAGGATGGGCCTAGCTACATCTCACGGTCCAGGGCTAGAAATCCATTCCCCTAATGACAAGCAAAGCCAACATTTGCATAGCACTGTAAAGTAGATGGCAAGAACTTCTGAGGAATGGAGGGTGGGAATGGGACATGAAATCATGGCCAAAATTATTAGGTGCGATCACCCATTTTTTTTTCAATGAAAACAAAGTTAAAATCCAAGTCAACAAAAGCAAGGCTAACAAGACAAGATTACTCCAACTGTCAGTAAATTCAGTGACTGATCATTTAATAACAGTCTGGAGAGACAGACAGAGACAGAGACAGAGAGAGAGAGACAGAGAGAGAAATGGAACATTTATTAAGCAGAATGATACAAACAAAGAAGATAGTCCCTGCCCTGCCCTCAAGGAACTTACATTCTAACAGGTACAGACTACACATAAAGGGAAGCTGGAAAAGAGGATGAGAGGAACGTGTGGAGAGGAAGGAAATAGCACAGAGGACTGGTTCTGGGAAGAATAAATGAAAGCTCGCTCATCAGAGCCTGGCATCCCTGAGTCCAAGGCTCGGAGGCCGGAGAAATGCGGATGGCGGTCCGAGTGGAGGCGGTATGTCGTGGAAAGAGTTACCCTATATCTCTCTGCTCCATACCTCACCTGGTTTTTATTATCAGAGTTATAATAAAGGGGATTATTTCTGTTTTATCACCCAAGGAATCTAGATGGATCTGGATGCATGCGAGACAGCTTTCTGCAAACATGCTGGTAATGCTGTGTTCACTTCTTCCAAACTAGATGATCTTTGCTAATCAATAAACAACAAGCACCATAGGTGGGAGTTTCCATTATCTACATTTTGTATCTAACTGTGAGATAGTCGAAAATTCCTTTTGCAAGCCTGTTTGTTCCCTTCTAACAGACTGCTTAAGGACGCCCTGAATTCACTTCTAGAGGACTCTCATCAATCAATTAACCAACCAGTGTTTATTCCACACCTCCGATGTTCCGGGCACTGTGCACGTGTATGCTGGGCACACAAGTCCACAGAATGAGCCAATCCTATAAAGCCTCTGTACATAGATGGGCGTGCAGGCCTATAGGGCAGGAGCTACTGATGTCGTCTTAGGGGATTAGGCAGACCCAAGACTTTTTCCCTGCCCTTGGCATCTCCTCCTCCTTCAGATGCCTGATGCCTCAGCATTGCCTCGCTCCAGCATGGGTCACCTCCGTGTATCCTGGGCCCACTCCGGCTCCTTCTCTTGTCTTTGTTTTGGAGCCCAGGAAGACAGATTGGGAGACGATGTTAGGGGGCTTTGAGACACAGAGGGGAGAAGAGGAAGCTCCCAGGGAAGGCTCACTGAAGCGGAGGGCACAATGTTGTACCCACAGGAAACCAAGGGCTCCCTCCTCAAGAGCAACACAGTGCTATGCAAGTGTCTGCAGCATCAGCTCTCTGGGAACATCTGTGTGGCCATCACCTCCTCCATGGGCCAGCCATGCTCCGCACCCCACTCCACCGCCATTGCTTCAATCTCCAAAGCGAAGGGGAGAGCCCTGCAGGACAGAGGCTACCGGAGGCCACAGAGAAGGCCTTGGCATTGAGGAGGTGTGCGGCTGGCCACTCCCAGAGTTAGGTGATGGAGGCTTGTCGCCCTCTAGGGATTAAAAAAGACAATGGACATAGAAAAGCTGGATTGGGCCGGAGGACCCCAGTTCACAGTCCTCAGGCCCAGAGCGCCTCTGCTTCCTGGAAGTTAGAAAACACTGACCATTAGAGATGGTAGGGTTATCAGAGGCCAGAGAATACGTTTCACTGAGGAGTAAACTGAGGGCCAGGGAGGTTAGGGGACTTAGCCAAGGTCATTCAGTCAGTAGGATCCTAGGTTTAAAGCTAGAAGATCACCTAGCCCAACTTTACAGAACAGAAAACTGAGGTGACAGACAGTAAGAAGAGCCTAGGTTTGAGCCTGGATTTTCTAACACTGAGCCCTGTGCTACCCTGGGTCCCACATGGCAGGAGAATTCAAGGAATCAAGAATTTTAAGTTAGAAAGTGCCAGGATCTCACCAGCCATTCACCTCAACTCCTCGGGCATCTGTAGAGCAGGCAGGTAAAGGGAAGGCCCAGGGCTCAGCACTAGAGATACAAGGATGGAAACCCAGGCAGCCCTTGTCCTCAAGGGGCTGCAAGTGGAATCCAAGGCTGATTCCAAGGACAGGACAGGATGGAGCTGTCACCATTTTCAATGACGACCATCAACCTTCCTGCATCCTCTCCAAAAACGGCAGGGCCAAAACTAACTAGATGAAAACTGGAAGAAGAGAAGGGAACAAGCATTTATTAAGTGCCTATAGGTATCAGGCACTGTGCTGAGTAAGCACTTTATAAATATTTTCTCATTTGATCCTAATAACAACCCTGGCAGGTAGGTACCGGTATTATCCCCATTTCACATTTGAGAAAACTGAGGCAGACAGAGGTTAAGCTACTTGCCCACACAGCTATTAAGTGTCTGAAGCTAGAGTTTTCCTGACTCCGGGCTCAGTGCTCTATCCATGAACCACCTGGCTGGCTCTAATAATAGAGAGGAAAATGTAAAGGTCGTATATGAAGATCCAAGACATCAATTGCACCCAAACAGGAAGGGGGAAAGCCTGGCCTGACAGTAGCTCGTGGGAAAGACGCCCAGATCCCTTTCTTCAAAACAAATAAACCAAAACTTCCCTGGGAGCCAAGCGTGTGACTCAGAGGCCTCAAAAAGCAAAAATGCTAAGAATGCGATCTCAAGCAACACGGCACCCTTTCTGGTTCCCCACCCTTCTCAACCAGTCTGCAGTAATGGCAAAAGAGCCAGAGAAAACTGGGCTCCAGCCCCGCCTCTGACACATCCCAGATGTGGGACTTAGCCTTGTGCCTGGCACACAGTTGATGCTTAATAAATGTTCGTTGAATTGAATTCAGTTCACCTCTCGGTGCTCTAGGCAGTTTTCTGAGACTGTACATGCTGATCTTCATTGGTAGGAGTTTCCTCACCTGGGAGGTCCCTAAACCAATGGAATCCCCATCCAAGACTAATCTCTATAGAAGGGAAGACACACCCTTGATCACCCTTGTCAGCACCCACAAGGGTTCTGCCTCCACAACCCAGAGCTCTGAAGTTCCTTTATTTGACTCTAACCACTTGTCCTTCCAGCCCTCCCTGTGCTTCACCTCCACATAAACTTACTCTCTGTCCTGACTGCCCCCAGGCCTTGCTTCTCTTCAAAATCTCAATCCTTTAGTTATCCGGGTAAACTTTAGCTCAGCCATGGAGTCCCTCATGCCTTTGTCCCCTATTACTGCCCAGTCCTTTCAAATGTACCTGCTCAACTCCAGGTCACATGCAGCTGAATGGAGCGGGAGGCAGTTATTTAACCATGATGACCATACTTGTCCATCCTCACCTGGGCCCTCACCACTGTACAGCAATCCTTTTATTCATCCTTGATCAACTTTTTTACACGGGGCACCAACGGGCAATTCCAAACTTTCTCTTCTCTTTTTTATTTGGTTAAATAAATGCATTATTTTCTTATTTATTTTTGACACTCATTTTTTTGGAAAATCTTGAGTTCTGAATTTTTTCCCTCCCTCCCACCCTTCCCTCACCCATTGAGAAGTATGATATCAATTATACATGTAACACTATGCAGAGTAACAGTAATATTGTGCAATGACCTACTTTGTTAGACTTAGCTCTTCTCAGCAACGCAAGGATCTAAGACAACTCCAAAAGACTCATGATGGAAAATGCTATCCACATTCAGAGAAAGAACTATGGAGTCTGAAATGCAGATCAAAGCATAGTATTTTCTCTCTTTTGTTTTCTCTTTCTCATGGCTCTTCCTTTTTGTTCTGATTCTTCACAACGTGACTAGTGTGGAAATGTGTTTAATAGGATCATACATGTATAAACTATATCAGATTGCATGCCATCTTGGGGAAATGGGAGTGGGGGGATCTAGAACTCAAAATCTTATAAAAATGAATGTTGGAAATTTAAAAATAAATTGATATTAAAATTATACATGTGAAATCGTGCAAAACATATTTCCCTATTAGCTACATTGCAGAAAATAAAATTAAAGCAAGTAAAAAATATACATGTCAATCTGCACTCAGAGTTCATCAGTTCTCTCTCTGGAGGTGAATAGTATTTTCATCATGAGTCCTTTGGAGTTTTCTTGCATCATTATATTGATCAGAGCTTCTAGGTCTTTCATAGTTATGATATTGATGTTACTGTGTACAATGTTCTCCTGGTTCTGCTCACTTCACTCAGCATCAGTTCATATAAGTCTTCCCAGGTTTTTCTGAAGTCCAAATGCTCATCATTTCTTATAGCATAATAGTACTCCATGACATTCATTAACCACAACTTGTTCAGCCATTCCCCAGTTGATGGGCATCCCCCCAATTTCCAATTCTTTGCCACCACAGAAAGAGCCGCTAGAAATATTTTTGCATGTATTGGTTGTTTTCCTTTCTCTTTGATCTCTTTGGATATGGACCTATTAGCGGCATTACTGGGTCAGAGGGTATACACAATTTGATAGCCCTTTGGGCAAAGTTCCAAATTGTTCTCCAAACATGGCTGTAAACCTCTTCTCAAGCCGCCTATCCACCTCCTTCCCTCTCCTGTTTCACTAAAAAAAAAAAAAAAAGGTCACCTGTGGCAAGCTCTCCCTCCTCCATAATCCCACCCTTGAGATCACCTCAACAACACCTCTCCCTTCTCCTTCAGTCCAGTCTCAGAGGATAAGGTGACCATTCCTCTTGACAACACTAACACCTCCAATGGGTCCCGTCCCCACCAAGATCTTGCCCTCTCAAACTCATCCCTTCCTCCATCGTTTTTAACCTCTCTTCACCCATTGGTTCCTTCCATGCTTTCTATAAGCATAGGGTCATAGTACTTAGCCTGGAAAACATCTCAGGCCATAGAGTCCCATTATCTCATAGAGAGGAGGAACCTGAGCCCAGGGAGACTACATAACTTGCCCATGGGCCGCAAACCTCAGAAATGGGATGCCCAACTCTCACCCATCCTTAAAAAACCTTTGTGTGACCCCACCACCCCCTCAAGTCCTGATCCTATATTTCTCTTCCCTTTCACAGTCAAGCTCCTGGTCAAAGCCATCTATATTCATCGACTCTACTTTCTACTTCTCAGTCCTCTGCAATCTGACTTCCATCCCCACAACTCCACTGAAGTTGCTCTCTCCAAGGTGGCCAATAATCTCTTCATTGCTAAATATGACACTCTTCCCTGATTTCTCATAGTTCTTGACCAATCTGCTGTCTTTAATACTGTTCAATAACCCCTTCCTTTGGATACTTTTTCTACCCTCAGTTTTCATGACACTGCCCAGAACTGTCATATTCCTAGGAACCTTTTCCATGTCCTTTGTAGCTTCATCAGCCATATCCTATCCTCCATATGTGGGTATATCCCAGCACTCTGCCCTAGGTCCTATCCACTGTCTCTGTTTCTCTGTTTCTGTCTCTCTCTCCCTCCCTCTCTCTCCTCTCTCGTTTCTCTCTCTGTTTCTCTCTCCTCTCTCTGTCTCCCTCTCTCCTCTTCTCTTCTTCTCTTTCTCTCTTTTTTTCTCTCTCTTCCCCCCTCCTTCTCTCAGTGATATCGTCTATGGTTTCAACTATCATCTCTATGCATTTACTCCATAACAATAACAACATTTATGTAGCACTTTAAGGTTTGCAAAGCATTTTAATATGCTATCTCATTTGATCCTCACAACAGTTCTATGAGGTAGGTGCTATTATTTTTGCCACTTTACAGATGAGGAAGCTAATGGAATAAATAATGTGTGCTGATAGAAATTATAACTTCAAATCCAGTCCCTACTTCGTTCCCAGTCTATCAGATATCTCTAACTCTATCTGCCCGATAGAGAATTAATTTTCTCTCTACTTAAACCCACTCCTCCTCTTAGCTTCCTTATTTCTAAGCATTCTTCCAGTCACCCCCAGGAGTCACTCTCCCTCAGACACCACATCTGCTCGGTCACCATGTTTTATGGATTCTACCTCCTCAAACTAATTGCCATTGATCCCTTTCTCCCTATTCTCACCTTCATTACCTTCATCTCATCTAGATCTCCGATTTGGTCTCCCTGAATCCAGCCTACACTTCTGTTCAATACAACCTCCTCACATCTGCTACATCAATTTTCCTAAAGTACGTCCCTCCTTTACTCAAGAAGCTCCAGGGACTTCTTGCTGCCTTTGAAATGGAATTCAAGCTCCTCTAGCACTTAAAACTCTTTACCAACTTGATTTCAGTCTATTTTTTCAAGCTGATAATAGATTACTCCTCCTTACACAGCCAACGCTACAGCCAGGCTGGCCCATTTGTTTTTCCCTATATAAATTATTCCATCTCCTACTTTCATGCCTTTGCATAGGCTGTACCTCCCCCTTCCCCACCTAAAATGCTCTACCACCTTCCTTCCCTCTGCCTCTTGGAACTCCTAGCTCCCTTCAGAGCTCAGCTCAAGGACCATCTCCTTCACAATGCCCTTCCTGATTCTCCTAGTTGTCATTTCTCCTCCTCAAAAAATAAAACACACACACACACATACAACATTGCCTTTACTTTGTAGATATCCTGCATTTGCTCATGTACTAATGTTACATTCTCCTAGGAGAAGTTGAGCTCTTGGAGGGCAGGGATAGCCTCACTCTCATCTTTATCCCCAATGTCTTACATGCTGCCTGACAAGTAGCAGGTGCTTAATAAATGTTCATTGATGGATAGGGTAGTAGTGCCACTGTACTCTGCCCCTCGTCAACCAAAATCAGGGCCCTGTGTGCCATTCTGGGTACTGCCATCAACAAAAGACATTGAGAAACAGGATTACGTGTGACGAGGGTACCACTAATGAGGAAGGTCTGACGGTCTGAAGACATCATCCGAGGAGCCGCTGAGCAAAGCTGGCATATTGAGAGGTGAATAAAGAAGCTATCTTCAAATATTTCTAGGGCTTAAAGGTTAAAAATGGATTAACCTTGTTCTCTGTGGCTTCTGAAGGCAGGACCAAGACCGATGAGTGAAAATGAAATGGACACCGATATCGGCTTTAATTGTTATGATTGTCCAACGATGGAAGGAACTGCGTCACAAGACAGGCCGCTTCCAGGCCTGTGAGTGTGGGGACAGAGGCCACGGCATGCCAGCTTTGGGTGGGAGCTTGGGCCCTGCTCTATTAGAGTACACACTCTATTAGATGAACTGAGCTATGACAGATCTAAACCGTGACAGATGAAACCAGAAGCCTAGGGGAAGCTATGGCTCAATGAAAGGAGGGCTCATGGGTTCTCTGGGGAGACAAAGAAAAGGAGTCGGTTCCATCAAGCTCCCAGAGAGTTTCCATTTGGTAGTAAACGCTTGCTCCCTCCCCCTCCCCACGACAAAAAAAGGACTTGACTAGGAGGGCAGAAGAGCATGTGGACTGTTATTCTTCTACCAGGGAGTCACCTCCATGTGTTCTTATACAAGATTCCTTCATAAAGGCAACCACATAACTCTGTCCAATGGCCCTCCATGTTCAAGGAAAGCATAAAACGGGCAGCCAACGGTCATGGAGGACATCTTGAACAAAGGCCTAACGGAAGACAGTTTTTGCACCTGGAGAGGGTCTTCAGATGCTCATTTACAGAAGATACAAGACCTTGATGAGATCCACGGACATTGAAGAGACTAGCCCGGCGGCTAACACCAAACCAAGAAAAGTACCTACCATCTAGACCAGCAGCTCTAGATCCCTGTGGGAGTGGTGGACCGAAGCCTACAGACCTCTTCTCAGAATGACGTAGGTCATCATTCATGGTTGGCTCACCAGATGCCATGTCCTTCCTAGACAACTGTCTGCTTTGTAGGGCACCATGGCTAGAGCTGCTTGGTGACTCCAGGAGGGAATGCAGGAACCATGTGCCCCACCCCCAACGCTCACCCTCTGCTGCCTGGTCCCAGCCTCCCCCACCTCAGCCCCCAGGCAAATGGGGCCAACCCCATGATTAACACAGATCACTTCTTTAGTGGGAATGCCTTTTATCATTCTGAGGCACACAAAGCATTTCCCTTCACAAAAAGTCCATGGGCCACCGGGTAGTTCAAATTGTGAACTCCATTGTACAACTGGGGAAACTGAGGGTCATAGATTATAGAGCTGGGCTGCTTCATTTTACAGAATAACTCTGAAGCCCTGGGAACGTCAGGAATTTGCTTAGGGTAACACACAGTAGGCACTTACTGTTGACTGATCCCATCTCTTCCCCAGGACTTCATAAAGCATTGACATTTGTGGCTTCAAGGAACCCCATTAGATTATCGGCCGCATGAGGGCAAGGTTCTAACTCACGGCCATCACAACCAGGACCGTCACAGTCTCTTCAGCTTTTGAATACTGCACCTCCACAGAACTCAGTGTAAACCAAGGCATCCCACCTCCTCCAACCTCACTGCCACAAGCCTTGGCAGCCTAGGTTGGGCCAATGCCACCAAAACAAGGCGAGGTCACGCCAATCTTGTTGAAGGCCCACCCACAGATGGGTCGACGGAACAAACTGGAGGCGGGACTCTCCCTTGGGGCCAAGCTTAAATTTATTGAAGTTCAAGAAAGGGAAAAAGAGCAAAGAGATGTCTTACAGAACACAACACGAACGTAACAAGCACAAGCGGCTGTGGGCACCAACAGCAAAGACACAGATTTAGAAGGGAATAGAGGATCTGAAACACCCTTGACACCAGGTCAATCAAAGCAGCAGCAGCACCCGGAGGCACTTCCTCCCACCCCCCACGGCAGACCGGCTTTCCCCCATGCCCCCTCCCTCCCCTCGCCAGTGCCCGCCTGCCCATCCCTCCCTCCCTCCACGTCTACACCTACGCTATGTACAAGCTGCCTCCTGTTGGAATGAATGTGAGCCCAGCGAGGGCACCCAGCACAGTGCCTGGCACAGAGCAGCTAAACTGATCTACTGATTGGAGCTCCCAAGTTACCTGAGAAGCACCATGGACAGTGGCGGTGAATTAGGAGGACTGGGCTTCTGAGGGCAGAGGCTGAATCACACCATCTCCAGACTTAGTGGGTCCCCAGCCACCCTCTAATCTAGTATGTGCCTACAACAAGCCAAGAACGCCTACTCTGCCTAAAGACCTCCACGGAGAGGCTTCCCAATCACGCCTCCTAAAGCCACCCGACATGGAGCCCAGACTAGCTCCTGACTCTTCTCACCTGAAAAACAGCTGCCTCATGCCAAACAATCACCAGTGTTTGAAAAAACAAAACACAACACACTCCCTGCGACTCAGAAAGGACTAAACAAGCTCACCTGACCTAAAGAAAAAGGGCTCTTCCCCATTTCCATTCTGCCCACGAGGCCACGATGATTCCAGCTCCACTACCCAGCAACCCGCCTCCAACCCACACTTCAGAAACGAGAGGCTCTCGAAAGGCAGGCCACTGACACCACACACCAAGCGCTTTCCAGCTGTCTGATGCAGCCCACAGAGGTCAGGCCAGAGGCAACAACAAGCATTGGGACCATGTGAGGCTGTGATGTCACAACCGGCTCTTTCAGAACCTTCTGCTCCCAGCCGGGGTCCTGCAAAACCAAGTCTCACAACACGAGGGGGAAAGATGGCTAGAGGAAGCAGGACTGGAGTGTAAAAATGTCAAGAGGCGGCGTCACAATTCACTTCTCAGAGGCTCACACGGGGCACCACGCTTCCCCTAGCATGGGGGGTTTCATCCCTCCAGCTGACAAGGGCTGCTTCCAGCACTTCCTGGGCGGCCCTAAAAAACCCACTCCTTCCAATTCTAAATGGCACCTCTCTAAGGCTTGCTACAGCAACCCCGCCCCCCACCATCCCAGTCATCCCCTGCCACGTCCAGAAGCTTCACTTTGCACAGACAGCCTGATTCAATTAGTGAGCCCCAAGCTTGGGAAGTGCCTGAAAAGCCTGCCCCAGTCACCAAACCCCACAGGGCAACGCAGCAAAACTGTTTACATGGGAGATGGGGTCTCGGGGTCAATTTCCCATCACCTGTTTAGAGAGCCCCTTGAGTTGGAAACCGAGCCAGAGAAAAACTTCTCCGCAGCCAGCACCTCGCCAGGGGCTCCTTCGGTGGTCCTGTCTGCTTCAGGGATGCAGATAGTTGAGGGGAAAGGGGAGGGAGGACATTCAAGGGGCCAGGACAGCGTGCATCTTTCGGAAGCTGCCAAAACCACCTGCCTGAGGTGGCCAAGGGTCGCCAAACCCACCTACAGACAAGCCCGACTCTTAGCTATATTACAGAACTGATGACAGAGTGTTACAAGCAATCATCCGCCTCTAAACTCGAACAAGTTTTCTTCCCACAGTTCTTAGTACATAGCTTTATAAAGAGAAAATGACCCCGAAATAAGAAATTTGCGTCTGAAGGTTTTATTCATCCGCCTTATCTTCTTAACGTCTTTTGGTGGCGGCAAACCCTGGAACGAGAAGAAAGAAGGGCCATGAGGTCGATCCCAACGCTTCGGGCGGCAGCTCAGCAAAGGCGCTGGCGCTAGCCCTCTTACAGAGGCCTGGAGTCTTCAGGCCAAGCATACAATGCCTAGATCCAAGTCATTTTTATAAGGTCCATCAAGTGCTCCACATAAGGCAGAACTTAAACAATCTTCCCTTCCTCATTAACTTGACTGGTCAGAACCCAGCCCAAAGTGGACCAAGAAAGAACATGTACTGCTCCTCCTCAGACCCGAGTCTGAGACCTAGCTCTGGCCATTCCTACCTGTATGACCCTGGACAAGAGGGCCCCCTACCTCCATCAGTGAGGGGGAATTGCCTCATCGGGCACCATTCCCTCGACCAATCATGGGAATGGCTATCCCAGATCCAGTCAGTCCAAAATTAAAAAGAAGGCAGGGGCCGGGAGGCGCTCTCTGTTAAAGAGGGGTCTGGGCTGATTTCAGTGACCACTGGAAGGAAGCCCGGGATGCAGAAGGAGGCTCATAACTCACCCGACGCGGTCCTAGTCCCCGTGTTGGAGCCCGAGGAAGACCCAGAGCTCCGGGAATTAACGGGCGCGGACGGGGGCACCGGACTGCTCCAGGTGTTGAAGTACGGGGGAGGATACGCAGGATGAGTCCAAGTGTTTGACAGGGGCGTGGCCCTGGAAGGCAAGAAGGGACAAAGGGAGGCTCAGCTGTGGGGGTTTTGCCTTGAGTTGGCGATTCAGACCCAGTTTCAGAAGCAGCTCGTTGCATATTTCAAGCTAATGTGATTGGGGGGCGGGGAGCGGTGCTCCAATGTTTATTCAAGAACGAGTTCAGAGATGAAATGCAGCCAGACAGTGTTGGGGCCCTGCCGCCCCTTCATCCTGTTTCCTCTGAGGCCCCAGAGCTCCAATTTCCTCCAAATGGACTTCACCGTTCCTCTGTCTAGCTTTTGAAACACTCCACCTGGTCAGCCTATTGGCACAGCACAGATGGGCTCAGTACGCTGCATACCCTTTTAACTTTACTGGCAAATATCCCATTAGTTAAGTCTTCTGGTATTTCCTTGTTGGGTCTGTTTGGAGACCAGGTCTCCCTGCCCCACCCAGGCTGGAAATGCAGCAGTCACTCCCAGGCCCCAAACCCACTGCCCATCAGCTCTGACCTGCTCCATTTCCAACATGGGCCAGCCTGGTGCCCCCCCACCTCTGCCCTGGCTCCTGGGGGTTCACCGTACCGGTGCCCAACTTGGTGCAAACAGCTGACGGCTTAACCTACTGTAGCCAGAGCTCCAGAGCTCAAGCGATGCACCGACCTCAGCCTCCCTAGGAGCAGGGATTACAGGCACACACCACCTCCCCTGGCTTACACAGCCTCTGGCAATACAGTATACAGGTACCGAGTGTGACTGACTCCCACAAACTGATACATCTGGTAGTTATTTTGGACAGGGCTTCCTTCCATCTACCACTACTCCTGGAGGTTGTTATCACGATGTCAAAATGCTGCTGGATTTCATGAATCTTTATCCCAATGCTACTGTTGAAGTCAATCAGCATTCATTAGCTGCCTACTATGTGCCAGGCACTGTGAATCACTGTCAATTGCTAGCTTCAGTCATTCCCTAAGATTGTCCAAGTAAAATACGAGCAGCGCTATCGCCTCTTTGCTTGTCTCTAAGTCTGTTTCTTTCTCTAGTCTTATTGTCGCCGTTTCTACAACTATGTCAAGTAACAGCAGGAAAAGGAGCCTTATCCCTGTATTTATAGGAAAAGTCTGACCCCAAACCCTCCGCTGTGTCCCATACCCGTCCTGTTACTTTCATGGAACCAGGAGAATAGAGTTCTGGTCACTCCCATTAACCCCTAAGAAGAGAAGGCTTCCTAGACGCCCAGACCAAAGTGGGGGGAGGTAGCGGTGGGGGTGGCGTACCTGTTGTTTCCGAACAAGTAGCCTAAAAGGCCACCAGTCCCCAATCCAGTCCAGAATCCAGGGCCAGATTGGCCAAACGCTTGGGGACCCGTGAAAGAGTTGCCAAAGCCCCATCCGGGGGTACCCGATGCTAATGCAAACAGCAGAGACAAGGGTTAGCCCAGAATCCCCTTCCCAGGGAGGCCACCCCAGGACAAGCCAAGCCCCCCAGCCCAGGAGGAGGCTGCCTCCACGTTCCCTGGGGGATCGGCTCTTAGGAAGCCTCCCCCAGAGCCCAGATTCTCCACAAGAACCAGGCACCCAGGACGAGCCTCAGAGCCAGGCCGTCCACCTGCCCGTCCCTTCCTTCCTCCAAAGCACACAGTCCATAAGAAACAAGCTTTTCCCTCTCCGGGGCCCAGAGAGGAAATTTCAGAAGTAAAACAAACGTATCTTGGTTCTCCCGGCCCCCGTTTCTCTACCCCTTTTCGCCAGCTCCCCCCAGTCAGCATTCTCTCCCTACGCAGCTCCTCCTGACCACCAGACTCTCTAACTCTGCTCCCTTAATTAAGCTGGGCCTCAGTTTCTCCATCAGTAAAATGAGGGGTCTGGACAGGCCCATCTGCAAGGTGGCTCCACCCTGGATTTCACAGCATCCTGGGGTTACTGCTGGAAGGAACCCTGAAGATCACCTATTTCACAAATGAGAAAAAGGATCACCACTCTGGTGTGGCAACACTGGCTGTGTCTGGTTGTGCCCGACTCTTCATGGGCCCATTGGGGTTTTCTTGGCAAAGATACTGCAGTGGTCTGCCACTTCCTTCTCCAGCTCATTTGACAGATGAGGAAACTGAGACAAATGGGGTTAAGTGACTTCCCCAGGGTCACACAGCTAGTAAGGAAGGCCAGATTTGAACTCAGGAAGATGGGTCTTTCTGACTCCAGGCCCAGCACTCTATCCACTGCACCACCGGTGTGGCGACGCAGCCAAGCCTTATGAATGCCCCAAGTCACGGCCAAGGCTTCAATCTCCTTACAGTGCTGCTTTTAACCTGGGGATCACGGGGGTCTTCAAAATGCCCTGGAACCCCCGCCCAACCCAGCCAGCTCTGGGGGATGGTGACATCCAGTCCCTTCCAGTCACCACGCTCACAAGAGACACTGGAAGCCATCCCTCGGGGGAAAGGAGCCATAGTAACATACCTGTGAAATAGGACTTGAAGCCTGGGGGAGGAGGAGGCGGGGGTGGGGACGCCTGGAAGAACCTCTGGTGGTCCTGGGGATGCTCAGTGTAGGGCGGGGGGAGATCCTCATTCTGGGCTTTCAGAAAGAGCTTATAAACGCCCAAGGCCAGCACCAGCAGGATGACGACGGCCAACAGGCCTCTGGTGCTGGAGGGCACAGGGGAATCCATCTTCTCAACGTACCCGGGGAAGTAATTGGAGCCGTAGGTGTTCCCGTGGCTGTTGGCGTCACCGCCGCTGGCGTCTTTGTATTTCTTCCGGCCTTGCTCGGTCAACTCCAAGTTGAACTCCAAGCCGCAGGAGCCGCGGAGCACGTAGGGGTCATCGGGGTAATCATAACCTTCGCAGCTCACAGCGGTCTTGCCAAATCGGTAGGACGTGTCGAGCTCTGCTTTACACTCCCACTGCGGGGGGGCAGAGAAAAGACAGCCGCCCTCCTCTTACTATTGGGAAAGTGCCTCCCGCCTCTCGGGGAGGGTACAGACAGAGAGCAGCGTGCAAGCCCTCCCCTGCAGGCCCCATTCTGCCCTCTGCCCTGCACTAGGGGAGCTCTCAAGGCTCTGCAGCTGTGATCCCACAATCCCACCATCAAAGCTTCCTGATCCTGGGAGGTATAAAGTCTACTCTGCCTTCTTCTTGGGGGAGAGGATGGGAGGGGAACCAGACCCGAGATTCCAGCGAGGACACCCCCTTTCCCAGCGCAGATCAATGGCTGCTCTAACCCTCCTGGGGCCCTGGGCAGAGGGCAGGGGGCAGGGACGGATGCCATCGAGAAACCCCACAGCTCGCCCAGGGTTACATATCCAGTACACAGGGAAGTCAGAGCTCAAACCCAGCTCCGAGGGACCTCGTCCAAGGAAGACAGACCACCAGCAAGTGAGGCCGAATGGTCATGGTACATCAAAGAGGATTTAAGGATAGAGGCAGTGGAGGGAGGGGACTCAGTGGGACTCCCTGCATGACCCTGGACCAGTCACTTCCCCTCCTGAGACCTGAGCTTCTGCCTCTGTGAAATGGAGGCAGCCGGAGTGGGATGAACGCCCCATCAGGAGGCCGCCAGCCCTGACGCCTGGACAGGCTCCCTCCTGGTGGCTCCCAGCCCTACCACGGCCGGTACCTGAACGTCAAAGCCGTCCCAGCCTTTGTTTCGGCACTGCACGATTTCAGGGATGTGGGCCGGGCATCCGGCAGAACCACCGAGGCACTGCAGCTGAGGGATGGGCGCAGTCCTCCGCGCAGTGGTGAAGCGGTCTCGGTGGAGGGTCAAGGCCTGGATGTCCCGTAGCAGAATTTTCTCTACAGAGCAAAAGAAAAAACGTCAGCACAGTGCAGACAGAGGACAAGAGATCTCCAACGTGGCTACCACACAGGGCAGCTTCTCGGTCACTCCCGGCCACCTCCACAGGCGACACGGCTCCCTCGGCCCGGGCCCATCGCCAGGCCGAAATGAAGCTCAAGGACAGACTTCTCCCAGGTCAGAAAGGCGGCGGAGTACCACTGAAGGTACAGGGCAGGCCTCAGGCTCAGACTCTCCCCAAGGGAGATGGGGCAGCAATGGAGCGAGAGCAGCTCATCTCTAGGGTCCCTTCCCACTAGAAACCCACAGATCTGGGCAGTTAGATTGGGTTACAAGCAGGGAATGAGAGATGCCACCATCCAGCACAGGGACTCCCCTGACCTGACCTCACACAAAATAAAACACCAACAGAACACACGGGGAGAATTTTCTTATGTGAAAAAAAAGCATGCCTTTAAATGAAATGCATTTAAACAATGTCTCCTGACAAGAAGTGTCAACTAAAAGGCTGGATATTATTCTCAATTGGAGACTAAAAGATCAAAATGTGGAGTATGAACGTAATGGAATAATGCAGAGCCATGAGAAATGACAAGAGAACCCTTGGAAGACCCGTGTGAACAGATGCAGAGGGGAGGGAGCAGAACCACGAGGACCACTGCTCCGACTGCGGCAACGCTTCAAACATGAACAACTGTGAAAGAACTGGGGATTCTAATCAATGCAGGGACCACCCGCTGTTCCAGAGGACTGACGAGGCAGCACGCTACTCCCCTCCTGACAGAGAACGGAGGGACTCAGGGCACACAAAGAGACAGACGCTTTCCGGACGCGGCCAATGCAGACATCCGTTTTGCTTAGCCATATTTATCACAAAAGTTTTGTTTTTCTTTTTTTTTCCCAACAGGAAGGCAAGAAGCGGAAGGGAAAGAAAATAAATGCTTATAGATTTAAAAAAATAATTTAGCTCAAAACATGAAAGAAAAAAAAAGAAATGATCACTGAGGTGGAAATTGTGGGAACCCTTCAGGAAAGTGACCACTTACTCCACCCGAGAGTTTGTGATCAAGAAGGAGAGGAAATCTGAGCATAATCTGAAATGATTCCAAAATCTGGGCAAGGCAGATTTCGAAGGGTTCAGAGGAAAATAGGTAGGATCCCATGGACTAAGATGTTTCAGAAGGGGTCAGTCCAGGAAAGATGGGAGTTGCTCAAACATAAAATTCTGAAGACAAAAAAGGAAACAATTTCAATGAGGAAGAAAAATGGAGTTTGTCTGCAGAGGTCACTGTGGATGCACAGGGAACTCACCAACCAGTAGATTTTAAAAAGAAATGTACAGAAGGTGGAAGCAAGGCCAGAACAGAAGATGAATATAAACGCCTGGCACAGCGCTGCAAAAATGGCATCAGGGCAATTGTGGCTTTGACAGCGTTAGAGGCTACAAAAGATACCCTCAAAAAGCAACAGCATTTTCATAGAATAACAATTTTAAAAAGGGAAGTCCCATTCCAAGTAATTACGGATTGCATAAAGCAACTGGGGATCGATCTAACAAGGGACATTAAAGACTTGTTCAGATTCAATTACAAATCACTCCTTCATAGAAATAAAGAACAACATAAACAGTTGGAGGATGAGTCAGTGCTCGTGGGGCCAGGCCAATATCAAAACTGTCCATAGTATCAAAGTTAACTTATGCTTTTAATGCATATCAATCATATTACCAAAGGATTATTTTACAAAACTTGATAAAATAACAACAAAACTCATGTGAAAAATAAGAGATGTAGAATGTCACATGAAACAATGAAAAGAGGTCTGGGGTGGGGGTGGAGGTGTGTCATAGCACTTCCATACCTCAAGCTATTGTATAAAGCCTCAGTCAACAACCATCTGGTGTTGGTTAGGAAAGAGAAAGAGGCATCTCAGTTAGAACAACTACACAAAGGAGAACCAGGAACAACAGAACTCAATAACTCAGTGTTTAATAAATTAGAAAACAAACTCCTTAGGAGAGAACTCCCTACTTGTTTAGAAAAAAAACTGCTGGGAAAACAGTCTGGCAGAAATTAGGCTTGGACTAACACCTTATACACCATATTCCACAATACGTTCTAAATGTATATGTGACCTTAAGGATCGTATACACTATTTTATAAAATTTGGACAAAAGCAGATCATATACTTTTCATGGCTGAGGAGGAGATACATTAAGAATACTTAATCAAAGGACAAGTGATAAAATAGATAATTTTTATTATATCAAACTGAAAAGCTTCTGTACAAACAAAATTAACACACACAGAATAAGGAAAAGGAAAAGGGTTGAATGGTGAAAAGACTTTGTATCAATAAAGGCTTGGTTCATATAACAAAAATAATTCCATTTCAAAAGAAGAAATCCAAAGCCCCCACAGCCACATAAAAATGGTCCAAACTACTAATAACGAGAGAGGTTGCACCTCATGCCCATCAGATTGGGAAAGGCGACAAAAAAAGAAAAATGACAAATTGCTGGAAGATCTGTGGGAAAATAGGCATGATAATGCATCGTTGCTGGGGCTGGGATGTAGTTCAGCTACTCTGGAAACTCATTTGGAATTATGCCCCTCAAAGTCACTAGCCTGTGTGCATACCATTTAACTCCCTAATCCCATTACTACGCATACATATCCCAAAGAAAGAGGTAAATACAAAGATATTTATAGCAGCTTTTTGTTATAGCAAAGAACTGGAAGCAAAGTAGGTCCCCACCAACTGAGGAATGGATGACCAAATCATGACATATGAATGTAATGGAATATTACTGTACCCCAAGAAATGATGGCAGGGATAAACTCAAAGACACCTGGGAAGATCTGCATGAACTGATGCAGGGTAAAGAAATCAGATCCAGAACAATTCCCACAATGACTACAAAAATGCAAAGGAATGCAAAGAAAGACAAATTCCAGAGGACCGCCAGTGGAGCATGCCGCCCACCCCTGACAAGGAGGTGAACTGGAGGTGCACATGGGTACTTACCTTTTCAGACATGGCCAAGCAGAGAGCAGAAGGAAGTTAAGGAGCAGGCACAGACAAGCACTACCATCATGTTGTTAAATTTAATACACTTATGCTTTCACAAACACTGTGTGAACACTACCAAATTTTCCTTTTTTCTTTTCCAAACACAATGCTCTTTCTCTATTCTTTGTAAATGGAAATGTTGGTTGTCTCTGGTAGACTGTAATCTCCTTGAGGGCAGCATCTCTTCCATTCTCACTTCTGTATTCCCGGCCCCTAGCACCACAGCTGACCTGTAGTAGACACTTAATAAGCACTTGCTGACCCAGTTCGGACACTTACTAGCTGTGAGACCCTGGACAAGTCACTGGACCCTCCTGATGTCCTCATCTCTCAAATGGGGGGGGGGGGGGGGGGGCTGCTTTCCAGCTCTAAATTTATGATCCTCTAAGTCACTCCTCTGAGCCTCAGGAAGTCACTCTACAAACCTTGAAGCCCTACAGAAATAACAGTCCTTGCTACTTGAGTACTTAAAACGGGGATACAAATGTATTCAAACTTCCCATAAATGGGGTTGTCATTAAAAAGAATAATAATAATAATACCTACATAGAACTTTAAGGCTGGCAAAGCATTTTAAATATCACCTCATCTGATCCTGACAACCACCCTAGGAGGTGGGGACTATTATAATCTCCATTTTATAAATGAGGAAATTGAAAAGGGAAGTGGTTAATTGCCCAGGGTCACATGGTGAGAAGTGTCAGAGGCCAGCTTGGAACTCAGGTCTCCCTAACTCCAGGACATAGCACTACATGGCTGCTTCATATATGAATTACCTTCCCAGAATGATAAGGTGCTTGATTTGAAATGAGAGGGCTAGTGAGTGCACTAAGAAGGGGGTGCCTGAGGGGGACTTTTGGACATCTGAATCTCCAACTTTAAACGTGAGATTGCCAGATTCCTGGTCAGGGATGGCACATATCTACAAAAACTACAACAATGTATTTGCTGAGTGTTTTACAAATCTGTAAGGGCTTTAAACCAAAAAGGATGTTAGAAGGAGAAGAGTGCCTGTATGTATCCCCCTCCAAGTTAGATACTATAGAAAATAGCCACAAAGAAGGAACAATAACCCTGAGACACCCAAAAGTTCACAGGAGGCAAAACCCAAGAAAAGAGTAGCAGTAGAAAAAACAAACAAACAAAACTATGGCCTCAAGAGCACACACACAAACGTCCAGAGTTTAGGCAACAAACAAACTAGATCCCTCAACCATGGGGGTACATTTGACCTCATGCTAAGTACCACTGAGGCGTGGGGGATGAAACTGTGATTGTGCCATGGCTCTGGATGGGCACACCTTATCTGACATAACAAGGCAGGCAAAAGCAGGGGCAAGACAGGAAGGTGTGTTCACGGGAGGAAATTCAGGAACCACAAAGGAGAGGGAGCATGGTGAAGATTATTTGGGCAAAGGTCAAAGGAGGGAGAAACAAGACAAATTTGTCACTGGAGTATGCTAGAGACAACCCGGCCAGAAGGAAGAAATAGATGAAGCAACTGAAACAGATCCCAAGCCTGACACAGAGGCATCATGTAAGAGTGACGGGCACTTCAATGTCCTGACACCCGCTGGACCTGAAAAAGGCTGAGCTACAATTAACTTCTTGACTTGCCTGAATGATTATTTCATTCTTCAAAAAGGGAAGGAACAAAAAAGGGAAATTCCACTCTGGATCTGGTTCTTACTCACAGGGAGAAATGATGGAAAATCTGGGGATGAAGTGACCACACAGGTAGACACAAATCTTAGACCAAGAGAAAACAGATTTCCAAGACTTCAGAGGGAGCACAGGGAGGATAAGGGGGATCCCACGGATTAACATGTCACAATGAAAGTCTGTCCAGGAGGGCTGGGAGATTCTCACAGATAAAATTTTGAAGACACATGGAAACAATTCCAAATAGGAAGAATAATAACTAGCATTTATATAGCACTTCAAGGTCTGCAAAGCAATTACATCTCATTCGATCCTGACAACACCCCTCAGAGGTAGTCAAGTGCTATTATTATCCTCACTTTACAGCTGAGGAAACTGAGGCTAAGAGACATTAAATGACTTGCCCAGGATCACAAAGCTAAAAATGCTGGAATCTAGATTTGAACTCAGATCTTCTTGAGTCCAAGCCCAGTGCTCCATTCACTGTGCCACCTAAAACTGAGATTTGTCTGAGAATGATACAGATGCAAAGGGAACTCCCAACCTGACTTAGATATTAAAAAGAAACATAGAGAAGATTAAACCAAGGTCAGGTAACACAGAATACTACAAGAGAGTAGTACAGTCTCATAAAAAATAGCGGAATTAGGTTAGATACAGAGTCAGAATTCTAACTCTAATTTCATGTCAAGAATGCTCAAGCATAGAATGTATACAGGCTAGCGAAGAAAGCTAAGGATGCCAAAAAAAAGGGATTTCAGGTGTATTGAGAGAAACCAGAGGATTAAAGAAGAGACAGGACCCTTGCATGGAGTGGAGAAGAGGATAACTGGCGTGAGAGAAAGCATTCTTACTTTGTTTCCACAAAAGAGAATGGCCTTGACTTTGCAAATGACAGAACAAAAATGACTAATGAGAAGGAGGTACTCAAGATAAACAAGGAGATGGTAAGAAAACAGCTGGCTGCCCTGGATGAATTTAAGTCACTTAGCTCTGAAAGAGCAGCTGACATAATGTCTGAATCACTGTCAGTGATAATTCAAAGAACATGGAAAACAGGAGAGGCACTGAAAGACTGCAAAAGGGCAGATGTCATCCTGATTTTCCAAAAAAGGAAGGTAACAGTCATCAAATTATAGGGCCAATAAGCTTGGCCCTGATGATCCATTATAGAATTGTCCCAGAATCAAAGCGATGGCTGGTACATACCTAGAAAGAGAAGCATTCATTCCAAAGAGCCAGCCTGGGGTCATCAAGCACAGGGCATGCCAAACTAACCTTACTTCCTTTTGGGGACAGGATTACTAAGCTTTTGATACAGCATCTCCTGCTATTCTTGGGGAGAAAACAGAGATGTAAACTATATATAATCAAGGGGATTCCAAACTAATTAGATGGCAGGATTCAAGGAGCATTTGTTTAAGGGTTCAATGTTAGGGTGGCAGGATTTGACAGTAGAGTAGTAGCCCAGGAAGCTGTTCTTGGCCCTACGCTGTGTGACGTCTTTAATAACAAGTTGGATAAAGACATGGTGGTGCACTCATCAAGTTTGCAAATGAAACAAAGTTTGGGGAGATGGGATGGCTAATACATCTGATGGTAGGTTCAGGATCCAAAAGGCCCTCAACCACCATCCTAGAGCACTGAGCTAAGGCTAATAAAGTAAAATTCAAGAGGGATCAATGTAAAGTCGCACACCTAGGTTCAAAGAATCAGTTTCACAAATACAAGACGGGGGAGGCATGGACAACAGACAGAGATGGGGGGAGGGTTTTAGGAGTCTGCAAGCTTGATGAGTCAGCAGTATGATGTGGTAACCAAAAATGCTAATGGGAGCGCGAGCAGTGCTGTCAGGAAGGAGCTGATTGTCCCATTGGACTCAACTCATGTAAGACCACATCTAAAGGAAAATGTTCTCCTTCTGGCCACCACAAATTTAAAAGGGCATGAATAAGCTGGAGGGTACTCAGAAGAGGACAACCACGAAGGCCTTCTGTCCATATCATGAGGAGTAGCTGAAAGAACTGGGAATGTCAACAGCCTGGAGAAAAGAAGACTGAGGGAGAAGATATGAGCCTTGAGGACAGAATCAGCAGCGGTGGGTAGACAGAAGTTGCACTGAAGCCAAGTTAGGCTTGCTTTCCAGCTGTCCCACTCAAAGCGGAAGGGCATGCCATCTGCCAGAAGTGGTGGGTCCCCCTTGAATCAGAAGTCGATTCCTTTTACGTGTGGGTTTGGAGGTAGCCACGGAGGTCTCTTCCAATACTCACATTCTGTGACCAGGTTCAAACCCTATTTCTGCAAACCGGCACTGGCAGAGGGAGGCCCCTCAGCCAAGAGTCTATGCCAGTGAAATCAAAGGGACCTGGGCCCTCTTCTCTTCCCCTATATACCCTTCTCACTCGGCGAGCTCATCAGCTCCAATGCTCACCTCCTCCATGCTGACGACATCCAGCCCAAGCCTCTCTCCGCAGCTACAGTCACACACCACCAACTGTCTCATGGGACACATGTCCCACAGACATCACAAACTCAATGTGTTCTGAACTGTCCAGGTACCACCACCATCCCAGTCACCTCGGTACCACCCTCAACTCCCACAGTCCACCAGCTGCCAGATCTCATCTCAGCGTTTCGGGATACTTCTTCTATCATCTCCTTCTCTCCACTCAGCCAGCCAAAATCCTAGCTCGACTTCATCACTTGCTGCTTGGAACACTACAGCAGCCTTCTGACTGGTTTCTCTTCCTCAAATTCCTCCAATTCGTCCTCCATTCAGCTACCAGTGTGATTTCTCCAAAGCACAGGTCTGACCTTGCTGATTTACTGACGACCTATGTGCTTCTTACCATCCACAGCCATCTCTGAACCACCAGAGGAGGTAAAGGCCCAGGCTCAAGAAAGGTTCTGGGCCATGAGTGAGGAAATGACCAAGGAGAGGGGCCCAAAAACTACAACACGTGGGCCTAGGCAGGCCACATCAAGCTGTCACCCAGAGGCCACCCACGTGAGCATGACCTAAAAATTTTGCAAAAACAGTAAACTTTCACACTGTGCACATAGACTTTCCTGCCAAGAGCCCCAAAAGACCTCTGTGAAGGAGGTACTGAAGATGTTTTTATCCCCATTGGACAGATGAGGAAACTGAGGCTCACAGAAGAGAGGTGACTGGTCCAGGGTCACTTGCATGTTAATGAGTAGTGGTAATTCATTATGAAAAACAAAATAATCACCCTGCCTTCGATTTAGGTGACATTAGATGGTAAGCACCCTGAGAACAGGGATTGTGCTTTTCCTGTGTCATCCTGGTGGTTCCTGTCTGGCTTCGAGTTAACACTTAATAAGAGTTTGTTGCCTGATGGATTGACTTTCATCCTGGACACAACTGGGAACCACAGAAGGTTCTAAAGAAGAATATTCTATCAGCCACCCAAGGATGGATTAAAGAAGGGGCAGCAAAGTTCATTTGTCACAGTGCTTGGAGCAATGGGACTTAAGTCTGCAGGAGCTGAGTTCAAATCCAGCCTCAGACCCTTACTAGCAGTGTGGCTCGCATCAAGTAAGTCACGTCACCTGTGTGCCTCAGTTTCCAGCGCTACTGAGAGGATTTAAAAAATGACACGCTATTTGCAAAGCAGGTGCCACTATCATTCAGTACTGTCCAGGACCAGCAGAGGCAATCCAATAAGCCTTTAAATACAGCGTCTACGCATATCTTGGTCTCTCAGCTAAGTGTGCCTGTTGCCTCGCTGTAAAGTGAGGATAAGGAGACCCGGTTCGCCCACCCCGCAGGACCAAGTGAAATGTGCTTTAAAAAATAAAAAGCACTGCCAATAAAATCTGCGGGGCCTCTGTGGCCTGGACTCTCCCCATCCCCCCTGCCCTCTCCTTTCCCCCCCTGTCCTCCTCTCTTCCCCTTTCCCTACCCCCCTCCACCATCCCACACCATCCCTCCCCCCACCCCACCCCAGTGAGACAAAGGATTTCTGGCCGATTTCATCAGCCAGACAAAGACAGGCGAACAAAGGGGACAAAGCCAGGAGACCCGCCCAGGGAGGCTCGTAGGCTAGTGGGGGGGGGCAGAAACATGGAGGATCAGAAGAATGCGCATTATGGCGACAGAGGACGAGACCTCACCCCCCCTTCACCCGCAGTGTGGGAGGGGGAAGAGGAGCAGCGGGGCGGGGATTAGAGAGGAGGGGCGCAGGGACGGAGGGATGGCTGAGGCCACAGGGGAGGGGGCCTCAAGAGGAGGGAATGGGGATGGTGACAGGGGATGGAAAGAACAAGGGAGGAGGAATGACAGTGGGAGGGGATGCAGGAAGGGAGGATGGAGAGACGAAGGAAGGGGGATGACAGCGGGGAGGATGGAGTGGGGAGGGGGACAGACAGCAGAGGGGGATGACGATGACAGCGGGGAGGGGGATGGCGGGGTCAGACAAGGGAAGCGGATGACAGCAGGGAGGATGGAGCGGGGAGGGGGCCAGAGAGTGCAGTGGAGGGGGATGACAGTGGGGAGGGTGAAGAAGCGGGGCTGGGGGGGGG
>NW_020949971.1:3523283-3539024 GCF_900497805.2 Vombatus ursinus
GGGATGTTTTTTAGACTTTCGTCGTGTTCACCCGGGGAGCGGGGGTAGGGGGGAGTGGGAAAGGCGGGGGGGCAGAGGACCAGATCCATGCTTTCTTGACCTCGTTGTGGGAAATCTGTCAAATATGACAATGCCTTGTCCTCCCCCATGGTGCGGGAACCCCAGCCAGGGAGAGTCACTCCTTCGCCTGACATTTCAGGCAGTCCCTGTTTTCTGTCCCCTTCTTTTCTGTCTCATCCCCTCCCCCTTTCTCTTTGGCTTCACAATAATGAGGCTTTCCCGTCAGAGGCAGCTGGGCTCCATCACCTTATCAAGCCAGCATTCAGAGCTAATTAAACAGAAACATGAATGTAGTTTTAAAGACCAGAGATAAGTTTTGGGAGGGCAAGCCACTCTCCCTGGGAGCAGGAAGTAAGAAGGAATAAGTGAGGAGGCTGAAATGGGAGTAGATGAGAAGAGGGAGGGAGGATGTATCAGTCATCCTTCCCAACTCTGACAGCTCTAGTCTGTCTGGCTCTGGCTCTGGCTCTGTGTCTCTTTCCCTCCCTATCTGTCTCTCTCTCTTTCTCTCTTTCTCCCCCTCTCTCTGTCTCTTCTCCCTCTTCTTTCTCTATCTTTCTCTTCCCTTTCTCTCTGCCTCTTTCTCTCCATGTCTCTGTCTCTCAGTCTGTCTATCCCTTTGTCTGTCTCTCTGTCTCTGTCTCTCTCTCCCCCTTCTCTGTGTCTCTTTTTCTCTCTTCCCTTTCTGTCTCTTTCTTTCTCTCCATCTCTCTGTCTTCATCTGTCTCTCCTCTCTGTCTGTCTCTCTCCCTTTCTCTCCCTCTCTGTCTCTATCTCTTTCTCTTTCTCCATTTCTCTGTCTCTTTCTCTCTCTCTCAGTCCTAATGGTATCCACATGGCTTGACCACCCCTTCCCTACTTCACTCTGCCATTGTGGAAGCAGCAGCGATATAGAGCCAGTAGTCGCTGGACCCTCTCCCCATCTCCCTCCCTCCAAGACTGAACATGGCACAGAGCACCCATACCCACAGGGGAGCTCAGGATGCAAGTCCCCATCAGTGCTCATTTCTCAAAGTCCAGAGATCTCCACTCTCCAGGGCAAGAGGAAAAAGCCTCCTGCTTCCTTACGTCTCCCCTTCCTTTCCTTCTCACTCTGTTGCCTGGGACAAGCCCAACACTCCCATCCCCAGCCAGCAGCCCTTGATCCCCGGTGGGCATTTGTCCTCGGCAGAGAGGACCCCAGGCTTCCACTCCTGTGTGCTGGATGGGGCAGAATGGAGCACTCCTCCACAGTGTCAGGTCAACATAGCAGGGCATGGCAGAACATGGCAGGGCATGGCGGAACATGGTGGGGCATGGTGGAACATGGTGGGGCATGGCAGGGCATGGCGAGCAGAAAAACCCTGCCTGGGCCTGGCATCACAGGGTGTGCCCAGCTACCTCTACCCACCTTTAGTCCTCTCTCAAGTGAGTTCACTCTCCACCGTGGCTACAAACAACCCTCTTGATGCGGAGATCTGACCATGTCCTTCCTTTGCTTATTGCCTGTTGGGTTTGGCATTCAAGGCCCTTTACAGACTCCAGCCTCATCTCCAGCTTTGGGTGAGTTCCTTCCTCTTTCCGGGCCTCATTAATCTCATCTATAAAATGAAGGGATTGGACTAGATGAGGAGTCCTGGCCTTGGGTCCTCAGACCCCTAAAGGGCCCATTGACAGAACTTAACTGGGGAAAAAAATTGTGTTTTCATTTTTATTAACCTCTAAATGAAATTTAGCATTTTCTTCAATAATTAATTAATTAATTAATTACATTTTAAAAATTAATTAAAAAGAAAACATGATTCTGAGAAGGAGCCCGTGGGCTTCATTCACCACATGGCTGAAGGCATCCACGACGCAAACATGAGTAAGAATGCCTGGTCTGGCCAAGCTCTGAGGACCTTCCTAGGACCTTCCCGAATTGTATAATCTCATGTTATTCCCGGTATGCACTCTGGTCCAGACACATCAACAGCCCTTTGCCCCCAAACATGCCCTGTTCTCTTACTCCTTTGAGTAGCCGACATCCCTGGCTTCTTGTCCTACCTTTGCTGCTTACTATCTAAGCAACCTTAGGTCACCAAACCTCTCTGGGCCTCAGTTTCCTCATCAGTAAGATGGGAGAGTTGGACTACCTGGCTATTGAGGTCCTTTCCCACCCTGGGTCTAGGGTCCTATGATCCCTCTCCCTCCCCCTCAAACACACACAGACACAGCCCAAATCAAACACCTCCTCCAGGAAGACCTCTCTGATCCATACCCTTCCACTGACACTTTGTATAGTGCTTTGATCCAACCCTCTCTAACAATACCCTTTATGGACCAACCCATGGAAGAGACACTGCAGATATTATTACCCCCATTTTACAGATGAGGAAACTGAGTCTCAGGAGATTAAATGACTCGACCTGTCTGAGGTGGGATTGGAACCTGATCCAGGTTTAGCTCTCTGCCCCCTACACCATGCGGTACGTATTGTTGTTGTTCAGTCATTGTGTCCAACTCTCCGTGACCCCACTCGGGGTTTTCTTGGCAAAGGTACTGGAGTGGTTCGCCATTTCCTTCTCCAGCTCATTTTACAGATGAGGAAACTGAGGCAACAGGGTGAAGTGACTTGCCCAGGGTCACACAGCTATTAAGTGTCTGAGGCCAGATTTGAACTTAAATCTTCCTGACTCCAGGCTTGGTGCTCTATCCACTGAGCCACCTGGCTGTCCCACATATGCACATAGTAAGTGCTTAATAAATGCTTGTTGACTGCCTGCCCGCCTCCTCTGATGTAGCATAGGATCTTAGAACTGTAGCTTTTGTGCTGAGAGATCCTTAGAGGTCCCCCATTCCTACCCCGTCCCCACCCCGCCCCACCCTGTCCCCCTGCGCCACACTGCCTCTGTCCATGTCACATAGGGTTTGGCTGCTATTTCTCTGAGTTTGTGGAGGATTCGCACCTTAGACCATGCCCCGTGGGGACGGTGTCTCAGTTAACCTAGGAGCTCTCCTATTGCTGAGCGCACAGAAGGAGCTTACACACTGTCTCTGCTCTTCCTGCCTGGCTCAGGATAGGACGGGCATTCTCTGGCTAGAAAGGAAGCTTGAGATCCCAGAGGGGGACCCAAGGAGGCAGAGGTGGGGGCTGCCTCCGGCTTGTCCTCAAGGATGGCAGGCTTTGCTCCACAGGCCTTGGCTGCCACCTGGCAGGCTTCCTTCTCCCCCACCCCAGGCAGTCTGGGGCACAGAGGGGCACGGCTTCCTCTGGGCCAGCTCGACTTATATGGGTAAAAAAGACAACTGTTGGGTTGTTTTTTTAAGAACATTTTTCAAGTTTGCCAGCTTAGACTAGAAGGAATTCCAGCGTCTCCCAGGCCATCACAAACCTCACACCAGGAGCCGCTGCACCAGTGAGATGCCTAGTCCCATCACAGTGGAAAGTTTACACGGTGGGTACTGGGGCCAAGCTCTCCCGAAGGCTCCCCTGCATCTTAGCCCTTGTCCACCATCCCAGCTGGGACTCCCTCCTTCCACTGACTTCCCATATAAGACGTGGGAAGTGTGCTGAAAGCAGGATCACATCTTGTACCAAATACAGAGAGATAGGGATGGTGGGATCTCACTTATGTAGGGAACTCCCTTAGAAGTACTCCTTCCAGCCCTAAATCTAAGACTCCACGAAATGAAATGGGTTATCTACGTGGTCTCAGCCCCTCATCTCACTTACAGGGGAGCAAAGTGTGACCCAGAGGGTCAAGTGACCTGTCCAGTGTCTCATGGGCAGCACGCAGCAGAATGAGATATAAGTAAACATGACCTTTCTAACAATCAGAGTCATCCGAGTGCAAAGGATGGCCCTTTGAGGTAGTGAGTTTCCCATCACTGGAAGTAGCAAAGAAGAGGCTAGAGGATCATCCTGAAAGAAGGATTCCTACTTGGGATGGGAGTCTGGACTTTCTACCCAGTGCCCTTCTCTTTCTCTCTTTCTTTTTCATTTATTTAATGCACCCTAAGTCATTAGCCTTCCTAGAGAAACTGACACCATTTATCAAGAAGATGCAGGCTACTCTGGGATGTTTGCAGCTGCTTAGGACAGTTTGGTATGGTGGAAAGGGACTCAGATGCCAGAATCAGAGAGTGGGGAGGAACCTGGACAGCCCTCTAGCCTTGAGGTCCCCATTGCTCCTGGCTGTGCCCTCTGGGGCCAAGACTTCTTTTTTCTAGGCTCAGTGTGTCCATTTCCTTCAACCAAACCTCTCCAAGCACGGACTCAAGACCCTGCACCAGTCCTGGCTGCCCTCCTCTGGACGTTTTCCAACTTATCAAGTCCTTCTCAAGCCAGTCCTCCAGCTGAGGTCTGCCAAGGGCAGAGGATGGTGGGACCATCATTGCCCTGCTCCTGCAAGCTCTGCCTCTCCTGACAAAGCCCAACATGGCGGCAACCACAAGTCCATGCTGACTCCAAGAGAGCTGGCAGGTCACTCAAAGCCTCTGATAGGTTTCAGAACAGCAGTGGCCTCTCCATGCCTTCCTCATCTCATACTTGTGATGCTGACTTTTTGCCCCCAAGTGCAAGACTTGACCTTTGTCCCTATTGAATGCCATCCTAGTAGCTTCAGCCAGTGCTCTGACCATGCAGGATTCTTTTGTTGGTCATGCAGATGCTAGCCTGGGAGACAAGGGAGCTGTCCTCTAGCAAGCTAGCGACGGTCATCAGAGACCGAGCCTGACTGACAGGGACACTCTGTCCTATCCAAAAGCTTGAGTTCTTCGCTTTCACTTAGGCTGTCCCTGGAAAGTCCAAAGACTGTGTATGGATGGAGCAGGCCTCTAGATGTGGACTGACAACAGTCCATTGACACGTTCTCCCCAGTGCCAAGCTGGTGCTGCATGCCAGAGATGTAAGTGTCCTCACTGGCCAACAACAGCGCCAGCCTATGCTGCTGGGCAGAGAAGAAGACCGTGCCTCATGCCAAAGGCCATGCCACACCAGGATGTAGGCAAGAGCTGTGCTTGGCACCCACTGGGCTAACCTGCAATCAAAATGAAAGCCCATCTGAGAGCTTGGTTCTTCTATCAGATGACAGGCCAGCTGTATATATGAACCTTGTTTCAGTGAACTGACCTTCCTCAATCGTCTGGATGGCAGGCAGTGAGAACAGAATGCTGATGGGCTAAGAGAAATGAAACAAGCCAGAAGGCAAGCAAGGGTTGCTGGAAGACTCCAGTTCTGGTCACTAGAAAACATTTTTCTGTCGAGACCAAGTTGGGTCTGGGCAGTGGAGACTGTGGCTGACCCCACAGCGGAACCAGAAGCAGTTCACTCTCTGGCCAGGAAAGCGCCACATGACTTTGGCATGGGTCAAGAAAGGGTCCCGGAGATAGGAAGAAACAGATCATGCTGACCCCAGACGACTGCAGATATCACCAAAATGTGAAGCCCGTGCCCAACGTGCCCAAAGAAAAGCATCGCCAACCCGTGTTGCACACTGAAAGAATATAGGCACCGCTGGAGCTTTGGAATTTGTCTGTATCGACTTTTTAATCTCTGGAAGGAGAGAGTAGAAATATGTCGTACCGCAGTGGTGACTGGCCATGTCACCAGGCATGCACAAGCATAGCTAGCGAGAAACCAGCAGGCATCGTCATTGCGAAGGTGTTTTCTCAGCATGTGGATCCTTTGTCAGGAAGCCCTCGGCCCAAGGTAGAGACTGAGGGCAAGCTCTGGCTTTGGCTCGCGTAATCAATCTGGAATTTACCCCACCCCCTCACATACTCTTTGTGGCTTCCTTTTATGGGCTGTCTTCCCCGTTAGAATGCAAGCCCCCTGAGGGCAAGGACTCTGCTTTCTGCCAGCATTTGTATTCTCAGTAGTCACATAGACCGTGCTTCCTAAATGCTTGTTGACTCCATTTGTTTGTTGGCTTCACTCGGCTGCCCCTTAGCACGTAAGGAGAACCGCGGCCTGCGCGTCCCCTCTGCACAGCATGGACGATGTCGAGAAGTCGGAGACCGGGTCAGAAATCTCAGTGGAGCCAGCATGTCACTTCTAGTACAAGAATAACGCCATGCACTTTCCACCATGGATGCGAGCCACGCTTGCCTACTGCCCAAGGTTTTTATGTTTCAGATGAAGGGAAATCTTCGTAATCAGAACATCTCTCAGAAGGCTACCAGTGAGTCACAGCTTCAGAAGAGCTGGGGCAGAAACAAAGGATGTGATGATGCAGGGAATACCACCAAGCCTTCAGCAAGGAGATGGTTTTGCTGAGAAATGCGGGTGTGCAAAGGACTCCCAAGTTAGTGACCCACAGAAGGGAACCTGTACAAAGCTACTGAGAGACTGGCCAACTTGCCTGTTTACAAGATAGTCCCAAAGAGTGGAAACCGTAACCACCTCTTGTCCCTAGGAGAATTGCTTGGCCTTTCCAATGGGCAAGTTGAGAGAAATGCTGATGCTCACTTCGGTGGATGCAGCGCAGAAGAGACCGTGGACCAGTGGTCTGAAGCAGCTGCGGGCGGCCAACCAGGCGCTTGCAGAGAAAGAGGCCTTGGGTCATGGAAGCTCAGGCCCTGGGTGCCCCCCCAGCTCCTCACCCTCGTTCACTGCCCATACCCAATCTCCTGCCAAGTCTCACTGTGCCTGCCGTCGTGACGTCTCTCCCACGCACCCCTCCCCACCTCTTGGGCCACTGCCGCTGCCCTGGCATGGGCCCTCAGCGCCTCACACCTACACTGCTGCTTGGTCTCGCTGCCGGCACTCTCTCCCCGTTGCAGCCAGCCGTCAAACCGATCGTCCTTGAGCTCGGGTCTGACCGCAGCATCTTCCTAGTCGATAAGCTATTGCCTCCACGATCAGATAGAAAATCGTCTAACCTAAATGTCTGCACAACCGGCCCCCTTCCGCCCTTCCAGTCTTCTCACACCGTCTTCCCTTCTCCATGAGCCCTTGGATCCAGCAACGCCGATGCGGGGCCTCCTCGCGTACCTAGAATACAACATTCCATCTCCCGACTCTGCGAATTTGCACGCAGCTGTGTGGCTCCGGGCAAGTCACAACCTCAGTTGCTCATCTGGAAAGTGGGGCTAATAATAACAGCCACCTCACAGGGTTGTTGTGAAAATCAAATAAGATAATCTATGTAAAGTGCTTGGGGAACCCTCAAACCCTGCGTAAATGGTAACTATCATTATTGTTGTTAGGAAAGCTGGTAGTATAATCCCTCTTCTCTATCCCTTTCTTTGTCCTTGGCTGCTGGGCCAATGGAGGTATATTTTGGGAAAGAAATTCAGGTTCAAGTTAAATTTCCCTCTCTCTCTCTCTCTCTCTCTCTCTCTCTCTCTCTCTCTGTCTCTGTCTGTCTCTCTCCTTTTCTCTGTCTCTCTGTCTCTGTCTCTGTCTCTATCTCTCTCTCTCTGTGTGTCTCTGTCTCTCTCTCTCTCTGTCTTTGTCTTTCTCTCTCTCTGTCTCTATATTTTTGTCTCTGTCTTTCTCCCTCCTCTCTCTCTCTCTCTGTCTATCTCTTCATTACAAGTGTACCCTAGAGCCAGCTGGGTCATTAAATTTTCAATGTGAGCACTAGCACCTTGGAAATTGGCAAACACTACAAATCAGGGCTTGATTTATTACTTTGTTGACTGTCTAGATTTAAGAAAGTGATGAAAGGCAGTGATTGATAATGAAGAATTAACTTGAAAGTATATTGTACAATTTTTTGAGAGCCGGTTGTTAAACATTTACCAGTACGTCGCTGCTTGCTTACAGCCTCACATGGTTTAGAAGGTGGCCTCAGCCAGCCCTGCACAGTGCCCGGCACATAGTCCATGCTTAATAAAAGCTCATAGACTTGGTGAGTTCTAATGTGACCACACTGTTCAGTGGCCCCTGACCTCTGTGCAGAGCAAAGTGTTAGACATTCTGTTAGATTTGTAAGGTCCGGCCCTACCTTCCCCATCCCCAGTGCTCCCATGACCAAGGTGCACACTCATTTTTTTCTAACGTTCCAGGGAGAATGGATCAGAACAGAAAGGGAGAAGTGAACTGAATACTCACTGGGGAGGGGAGCTGACCAGCCCAATGCCCAGTGGCAGCCTAGGGCAGGATGGACTTTTTGCTCTGATACCAAGAAGGTGGAGAAATGTAAACGGTGCCACAGAGGAATGTCTTCTGGTTGGGTTGAGGAGAGTTGGTCATGCCCCGGGGCTTGAATGAGAACAATCTTTGTTGGAGTTGGGAATCTGGGATCTCCATGGCAGTGTCACAAGCTCCCCAGAGGGGTGTGAACTTCTGCTTGGCCCTCGGCAGGGTCCCCTAAACCACAGCAGATGACTGCCAGTCAGGGTTTTCTCCGTCTGAGAGATGAAAAGCTCCTGCCTGACCCAGATGTCCTCACAGAGATCCCAGCATCTATGAAGAGACTCGAGAAGAATGTGAGACCAGGCTTCCACAACACTGCATGCTTGTGCTCCAGCCTCAGACAGCCCGCCCGAATCCCCTTGGTGAAGGCGGAGAGTGGTCAGGGCTGCTCATCTTTGATCACAACAAACTCAATCAATTCTGAAAAACCTGAAGTGGGGATGACACATGAAATGAAAGTGGAAACCAAGGCAGCTGACAGGCCTGCTCAATATGACGACTGACCATTTTATAAATGACTGTCTTCTGGTTAATGTGGTGAAGTAAATACAAGCTGGACCACATGGGGAGGAGGACTGGAGCCGATGAAAGAGATTCCCTGGCCCGGCTTCTTTCACATGGCCTGTTGGCTTCCACGCCCCTTTCAGGCTTGGAAACCAATCAACTCTTTGATCTCGGAACAGGAATTTTCCATTGTACTTTTGGTGAAGCCCGAGTGGAGGAGGATGCGTCAGCAACATCCCGTCCCAAAGATAGCAAGGTTCAATGAGCAGATCGAGTCTGTTTCCACACTGCTGCCAGATTGGTGGTAGTGGCCTGGTGAAGAACACAGGATGGCGCTGGATGATGACTGAGAGGTCCCATGAGCCCAGTGGTGTGCCTGAGTCAGCTGGTACCCGCTCAGCAGCTGACTGAACTGTAGGCGCTTATATCTCAAACATCAGCAAACACTATAAATCAGGGCTTGATTTCTTGGTTTTTTGATTGTCTAGAATTAAGAAAGTGATGGAGAAAATGTTAATAATGCATATTAAACTGAAAAGCATGCCATGGGTACATCTTCCCTCCACTCCACCTGGTCTATTTCCAAAGATGATTTGGGAAAAAGGAAAAGAATCTGTTCTCCAATGTGGTACAAAAGTGATTACTGCTATCTACAGGAACGGATGAATGGAAAGGCTACTCCTCCTCCCCCCATTGGCTTCCTCCTCACTCCCACCCTGGCTCTGGGCAGCCCCAGGGTCCGTCCCAGATGGCCCAGCAGTGGGAAAACCCACCACCTTGGGGTTCCCCATCCCCCTTGGCCATTCCCTTCATCTCCTTCCCTGATCTGGGCACCCGGAACCCATCTAGGAGGCTGACTAAGTTCTCATGGAGCTTGAAGAAGCTGGGAGTCACCAACTCTATTCTTTCCTGGGAGATGGAGGACCACCAGGCCTTACTCTGAGCCTGTCTCTATGCCCTGCAGTCCCCTGGCACCACCATTTTATCTAAAGCCCTCTGGGCTGTGCCATCCACCCCACTGCTGCACCCTGAGGAATTCTGGTCCTTTCTATCCACCCTACAGCCAAACTTTCTGTTACGGGTGGTTTTGCCCAATTAGAGTTGAGGCATTCCTTGACAGCAGTGGTTAGCCCGTGGATAGACGGAGACCTTGATAGATGCTTGCTCATTCATTCATTCAGGAATGTATACTATGTAGCCATACTTACCCCTTTCCTTCCTCCACTGAAGTCATCTGACGATGCTAATTAGAGCAGGACCATAGAGAGTAACCAAGCAGCGTGTAGTGCATGGCATTGAAGACTGAAGAGTTGGGTTCAGATCTCACCTCTATCACTGTGTGACCTTGAACAGGGCACTTACTCTCTTAGGCCTCAGTTTCTTTAACTGCAAAATGAGGGTTTTGAGTAAGATGGTCACTGAGGTCCACATGTGTGTATGTATACATGCATATATCTCTATCTAGTTAGCTAGCTATCTCTATTTCATATTCCTATAATTAGAGCACTGGTGGTCTTGCCATGTGAACATCAGTTGACAGGATTGGAGACATTTAATTTGAAGGGGGCAGACTGAAGAGGGCTTCAAGAATCTCAAGGAGCTTTACTGCATAATCTTGGGCACATTTTTTCCTCCAGAGGATTCAGCTTGAAGTCAACAGATATGGGTTCAAATCCCACTCTAGACATTTGCTATTTGAATGACTTTGGGCTAGTTACTTAACCTTTTGGCGCCTTGATTTCCTTTCCTGTATAATGTTTGGAGGGTTTTTGTTTTGTTTTTACTGAACCTGTGGTTTTATCAGTGGAGGGAGCTCCCAGTGAGGAATTTTCTCTACCAAAGATCTCTGCAATTTAAATGTATTTTTTGAAAGTTGCCCTTGAACTGGAAATTGAGGGGATGCCCATCAACTGGGGAATGGCTGAACAAGTTGTGGTATATGAATGTGTAATGGAATACTATTGTGCTAGAAGAAATGATGAACAGGCAGACTTCAGAAAAACCTGGGAAGACTTGTATAGACTGATGCTGAGTGAAGTGAGCAGAACCAGGAGAACGTTGTACACAATAACAGCCACGTTGTGTGATGACTAACTTTGATAGACTTAGCCTTCTCAGCAATGCAACGATCTAAGACATCTCCAAAGGACTCATCAGGGAAAATGCCGTCCCCATCCAGAGAAAGAACTATGGAGTCTGAATGCAGGTGGAAGCAGACTATTTGCTCTCCTTTTCCTTCGTTGTTTTGTTTTATTGCTTCATTCTCATGGTTCCTTCCATTAGTTCTAATTGTTCTTTACATCACGACAAATGGGAAAATATGCTGAACGTGAATGTGTAAGTAAAGCCTATGTAGGGTGGCATGCCTTCTTGGGGGTGGGGAGAGGAGTAGGAGAGGGAGAAAATTTAAAACTCAAAATCTTATGGAAGTGAATGTTGAAAACTAAAAATAAATAAATTAATTATTTAAAAGAAAGAAAGTTGCCCTTGGCATTGAATGGGTAAATGACTTGACCAAGGTCACACAACCAATGAGCATTGGGTTATGACTTGAATTCAGGTCTTCTTAACTCTGGGCTCTGCTCTCTATCCACTGTACCACACTGCTTCTCAGCACACAGTTGTCGAGTTTCTATTATTTCTATTAAAATAGAAAGCTACCACACTGTGCTTCTTCTTACCCAAAGCAAGCTTCAGTCTCACTCGGAATGAGCTATTTTTTGGCTCAATCCATTCTGGTCCCATCCAGCCTTACCATGTCCTGGCCCTAGCTGTTGTTTCTATGTGTCTGTCTCCCCAAACAAGGCCTCATGATCCCAGGGTGGAGGGAATCTTCCTGAGGTCACGCTACTTCATGTCTACCCCCATTTACTAGCCCTTGAGGGCCAGAATATCCAGGAATACAGTGGTCCCCTTGGCTCCTCTTATCCAGGCCACATCCAGTCAAATTCCAAATAGTTTGTGCCAACTATTCTTTTTTTAAATAATGTTTTATTTTTCCCAATTACATGGAAAACAATTTTTAACATTCATGTTTTAAAAATTTTGAGTTCCAACTTTTTCCCTCCCCTCCTCTCTTTCCCTTCTCCCTGAGATGGTAAGTAATTTGATATAGGTCATATATGATGTGCCAGCTATTCTTAACATGCCTTTGCCGAGAGCTAATTGAATCTATTGGTTGATTGTTAATGGAAAGCACACTGGTGGGGGCTCATGGACTGTAGTGAGAACTTGAGGGTAGCAGCCACCCTTGGGGGAGCCCCTTAGTATAAATGCAAGTTACAAGAGTAGCTCACAGGAATTGTGACATATGCTTCAGGGAGCCAAAAAGGTTTCATTGTGACAGGAAATACCAAAGTACTATTGTGGGTTCATAGGCAGGCCAAAGAGAAAAGGAAAGAAAACATGTTGCACTTCCATCCAAACTCCAGGCATTTTCTCTGACTGTCCCCCATGCCTGGAATGCTCTCCCACCTACTGCCTTCCCTAAATCCCAACAAGAATCCCACTCTAGAAGCCTTTCCCAATCCACCCTACAGTCAGTGCTTTCCCTCTGTTGATTATGTTCAGTTTATCCTTCCAGTATCTTTATCCGTTGCCTAGTTGTTTGTATTTTGTCTTCCCCAATTAGACTCTCAGCTCATTGAGGACAGGGACTGACTTTTGTCCTTCTTTGTGTCCCTAGCACTTAGTACGGTGCCTGGCATATAACAGGCATTTAATAAATGCTTATTATTATAAGAGACAGCTAGGTGACAGAATGGATAGAGCACAGGGCCTGGGGTTAGGAAGACCTGAGTTCAAATCCAACCCCTGACACTCTGGGCTTTGACTTTGGGCAAGTCACTTAACTTCTTTAGCTCCATTTGCCTCAATTTCCTCAACTATAAAATGGGGATGATAACAGCACTTACCTCCCAGATTGTTGTGAAGATCAAATGAAAAAATATTTATAAAGCATTTAGCACAGGGCAGGCACATAGTAGGCACTATACATATATATATTTATATGTCTATATGATGGTACCTTGACCATCCTGGTCAAGGGACGGGAGACCAGGCCATACAGACACCTACTGAAGGCATTGGGGATGTTTAAGGTTGACAAGAGGAGGCTTGGGAGCTGAGTATGGCAGTATCTGAACGAACATCCCTTGGAGGAGAGGAGGACTTAGCTTCGTCCTGCCACAAAGGGCAGAACTGGGGTGGGAGGCAGTGCGTCCTGAGGCCAAATCTCCCCCTGACTCTACCTGGGTCATCTGAGGGACTGGACGGGATGACCTCAGAGGTTTCTTCCAGCCCTCAGATCCAGTGATCTGATAAACGGCTGGGCTTTTTGTTTGTTTCATGCTGTATATCTTGTGCAGACGAATGCAGCATGAATGTTGCCCCGCGTATTTTTAGCCACAGCATTTACAGGAATGATCTTTCCTGGGAGCAGAAAGCACAGGGTAAGTTGCCGGACTGCCCCTCCCGTCCCCACTCGCACTCTGCTCAGGTTGTGCCATTCCCACGCTCTTTACCACAAAAATACACTCCCCTCCAGCTGCCATGTAATGAGCGTGCATTGCGCTCTATTCTAGGGCCCTGCTGCTTCAGTTCCAGTCCTCGGTCAATGTGACCTCTGCCTGCTGGTCTTTTTTGGTAGTCTCTGTCTCAGGCTCTGGGCCTTGGGGGCAGATCCCTGGTTGAGGCACGCCCTTCGTGTGGCTCACGCCCACATTGATGGATGACGGACTGAGGAGCTGGACTGATGTCTTCCCAGTGGAATTCTGTGGATTAACAGTATGAAGAAGGCTGGGAGTGGGGGTGCGAGGGCAGAAGGAGAGAATAGTAGGGCCTAGAGCTGGGAGAGACCCCGAAGACCATCTAGTCCAATCTATAGGAGAACAGGACCCCTCCCCTTCCCCCTCCCTACAGCTCATTGAATTGGAATCAGAGGATCTTGGTTCAAATCCTACCTCTGCCACTTACCACGTGATCCTTGGCAAGCTTTAGTACCTCTCTGGGCCTCAGTTTCCTCATCTGTAAAATGAACGGTTTGGACACGATCATCTACGAAGTACCGTCCAGCTCTGTCTATTAATAATCACGGCTAGCATGTACGTGGCTGTGTGCCAGGCACCGTGCTAAGTGCTTTACTAATATTACCTCATTTGATCCTCACAACAACTCTGAGAGGTAGATGCTATTATTATCCCCATTTTACAGTTGAAGAAACTGAGGCAAGCAGAAGTTAAGTGACTTGGGGCAAGTCTCCCCGAACACCCCCACATCCCTTCTATCTGTTGAAAAAGGCCCCCTTCCCAAGCTACTGTTCCATATCTCTCCTTCCTTTCTCGGCCAACTCCCGGAAGCTGTCCATCCTCCTGACTGCGTCTGTCTCTCCCCTCCCTCACTTCTGAGCCTCTCAAGTCTGCCTTCCAACGTCATCGCCCACTGTATCCCCAAAGCCACCAATGATTTTGGCCACTCCGATGGTCTTTCCTCAATCTGTTCTCTTACCCTTGGTGTGGACTTGAGCACCGTGGAACCTTCCCCTCTCTTTCCAGAGTCTGCTGTCTGAATTCTGGGACTCTCCTACTCCTGGTTCTCCACCTGCCTGTCTGCCAGCTCTTCCGTAAAAGCCTCACCTCCATATCACGCTCCCTAACTGTGGGCGCTTCCCAAGGCTCTCAACTCGACCCTCTGCTCTTTTCTTTCTACAGCATATACTTTTTCAGTGACTTCATCAGCTCACAGGGGTTTCGTGATCACCTCTGCTAATAACTCACAGATCTGTCTTTCCAGCCCTAGTCTTGCTCCTGAATTCCAGTCCCACACTACCAGCTGCCTGTCAGACATTTCAAACTGTACGTCTCATCCCAAACTGCTGGTGACTGGCGTGGGCTGGGGCAGGGGTGGGGGGATTCTGAGTTTCCCTGGGGCTACACTGAAACACTTGGCAGTCTGGCCACTGGCACCGGCTGCTGTCCAATTGCCAGGGCTATGCTGAAGCGTGTGGCAGGGCACTGGCAGCTGCCTGTTTGCTTAGGCACCGTAGGGTTGGTGATTACCTGTTTGAGCGAGTCTATGCTGAAGCCCGTGGCAGTTCTCAGATCCAGAGTCTGCCCATTGCCCTGACTATGCTGAGGCACGTGTGGACACCTGGTGTCGGTGTTTGCCTGCTCCGCCACACTGACACTCAGGATCTCCCACTGGTTTGCTGGGACTTTCCTGTCCTGGACTGTGCTCCCCTTTCACCCGAGCAATGGACCTTTCCTGCTGATATTCCAAGTTTCTTGTTTCACCCTCTCTCTGCTGCTTCTGCTGGGCCAGGACTTGTTTGGGGTCTAGTTTAGGGTTGTTTGGAGGTGAACATGGGAGAGTTACACTGACTTACTGCTGACTCCACCATCTTGGCTCCTGGAAGTCTCAGACATGGTCTTTAGGATAATCACTTCTGTGACCACGTGGAGGGGAGCTGGAGGTGGGGAGACTGGAGGTGGGGAGACCAGTGGAAAGGCTTTGCAATAGTCCAGGTGAGAGGTGAGGTCGGTCAACGAGCATTTATGAAGACCTGGAGCAGGATGGTGGCAGAGACTTGGCTTTAACGTGAGCTCTCCAGGTTCAGGCTGAACCTTGCCGAGCAGCAGCTCCTGTGAGGGCTGTGAGCCCAGCCGGGGACCCACAGGCTTTACGTTTTCTCCACATTAGTTCATCTCACTCACTCCCTTCATGGAAAGAATGGGGAACTTTCTGGTCCTGCATGTGGTGCGACGCTTTTCCATGATGCAGAGCTGGGGAGCACGAGAAGGGGGGGAACAGCCTTCAGAGAGCCGAGGAGAGGCTGATGTGGCCAGAAGGACCGGTCTGCTGGGGGCCCTCTTGCCCCCCTTCTGCCCTGTCTCTGGGCACTTCTCATCTACTGCCCGGTAGGCTGCTGACTCAGGCACATGTTTCAGCTCCCCTAGAAGACAGGAACCTCCCAGAGGGCAGGGATGAGCCTTAGTCTTCTCTGCATTCCCTATAGCTTCTAGGACAGTTCCTTCATAAATATTAGGAGAGAAGGGAGGAAGGAAGGAAGGAAGGAA
>NW_020949971.1:3539124-3572069 GCF_900497805.2 Vombatus ursinus
GGAAGGAAGGAAAGAGGGAGGGAGGGAGAAAAGAAGGAAAGAAGGAAGGAAGGAAGGAAAGAGGGAGGAAGGGAGGGAGGGAGGAAGGGGGGAGGAAAGAAGGAAAGAAGGAAGGAAGGAAGGAAAGAGGGAGGAAGGGAGGGAGGGAGGGAGGAAGAATCAGCTAATCAATAAACACTTATTAAGTGCCTACTGTGTTCCAGACACTATGCCAAGCTCTGGGGATACAAAAAGAGGCCAAAGAGGACAGTGAGGTGGCACAGTGGATAGAGCACCAGCCCTGGAGTCAGGAGGACCTGAGTTCAAATGTGACCTCAGACACATAACACTCACTAGCTGTGTGACTCTGGGCAAGTCACTTAACCCCAATTGCCTCACCAAAAAAAAAAAAAAAAAGACAAGTTTAAAAAAATTAAAAAAAAAAAAGAGGCCAAAGACAGTCTCTGCCCCCACAGGAGCTTACAATCTAATGGGGGAGAGAACATGCAAACAAATACATACAAAATGATCTATCTACAGGATAAATAGGAAATAATGAACAGAGGGGAGGCCCTGGAATGCAGAGGGGCTGGCGAAGGCTTCCTGGAGAAGGTGGGGTTTTAGTGACACTTTCAGGAGGGAGCGTGTTCCAGGCAGGGGGACGACCAGAGAAAGGCTGGGAGCTGGGAGATGGGGTATCAGTTTGTAGAGCAGCCAGGAGGCCAGGATCACTGGATCAAGTGATCCTCACTGGGGAGTGAGGTGCAAGGAGACTGGAAGGGAGGAGGGGGCAGGTTGTGAAGGGCATTGATGCCAAACAGCGTTTTGTATTTGGTGCTGGAGGCGATAGGGAGCCCCTGGAACTTATTGAGTAAAGAAGTGACATGGCTGGACCTGAGCTTTAGGAAAATCCCTTTATTGGCTGAATGCAGGATGGACTGGAGTAGGGGGAGATTGAGGCAGGCAGACCCACCCCAGCGGCCCTTGCTACAGTCCAGGTGTGAGGGGATGGGCCCTGGCCCAGAGCAGGGGTGGTGTCAGAGGGGAGAGGAGAATGGGCACAAGCCGTTGTAATGTTCTAGGGATCGAAAGAGCCGGGTTCTAGTTGTGTCTTTGTCACTGAGGAACCTGCTTGTCCTGGACCCGGCAGGGCTGGGCCCGACCACCTCTGAGGGCCCTTCCAAGTCAAGGTTCCTTTTCTGGGCCTGAGCTGACTCACCTATAAAGTGAGAGTAGCTCTGACAGGGCATAGGCCCTGGAAACCCCTCCCCCCAACGTCCTTGAGCTTTCTCACAAGGCCAAGTCTGGCCATAATCCTCTCAACTGGCCTTCCACTACAGGCCCTGGCCTGCACCTGGCCTCACCCTAGATAGGCACTCCTTAATTCCAGCTGCAGCCCTTCAGGGTCTTTCTGTTACCTCCCAGTCACTCCAGCCTACTGGCCACTCCAAGATCCTTCCCACAGTCTTTCTGGATATAAGGTCCATCTTGCCCCCCATTAAATGGCTCAGACTCCTTAAGAGTCTAGCCAGTTGAGTAGACTCGCTGGGAATCTCACTCACCCCAATCGCTGCTTTAATACACCTTGTCTCTGGCTGAAAGAAGGCTTGAGTCGAATTCTGAGGCAGGACCTGCATCGCTGTTTGGGGGTCCCAGCACCCCTAAACCTCAACGGCTCTCCAAGGTTTCCTCCAGCTCTCACCTTCTATAATCCCATAATTAGCATGGGTTAAAGATTGGTATAGGTCCCAGAAACCACTTGTGTCATGGCATCTGAAAGGCCTGAGAGTGCCAACTAAGTGGGGCAACTCTAATGAAACAGACACAGGGCTAGTTCCCAAAATTCAGGACCACGAATGAATGAATGAGCATCTATTAAGGGCCTACTGTGTGCCAGGTAGCCATAGTCTAGGTACTGGAAACACAAAGGCAAAAATGAAAAAGGGTTCTTGCCCTTGAGATAACATGAGATAATATTTGTGCACACATTCCAAACCTTAAAGGCACTATACAAAATGATAGCTGTTACATAAAGTCACTCAGTACAATAGTTAATATTAGCTAATGTTTAACAAAGTGCTTTAAGGATTATCAAATGCTTTATAAATAGCATTTTGTTTGATCCTGACAACAACCCCGGGAGGGAGGCGCTATTATTGTGCCCATTTTACAGCTAAGGAAATTGAAGCAGACAGAGGCTAAGTAGTGACTTACCCAGGGTCAAACAGCTAGTAAGTATCTGAGGTTGGATTTGAACTCAGATCTTCCCGAGTCTAGACCCTGCTCTCTACCCACCGAGCCACCTGGCTGCCACTATGTATTGTGGAATTGAATTGAATTTTACCTCAAAGTTTAATAAGACTTCAATTCATGAAGCAAAAAAAAATAAAAGTTACAGACACTAATCAAGGGCTAGATTAGAAAATAGTAGGAGAAGCAGATGGGGGAAGAGAAGGACAGGGCCTCTCCATCTGGAAACACTTTCCAGCCCCCTCCCCCATAGGGCCAAGAAAGAGGCTTCAGCCCAGAATGCCTCTCTTTATTCCTCCCTCTACCCCCCAATTTTGTTGATGAGAAAACTGAAGATCATAGAAGTAAATAATTTGCCCAAAGGCTAATAATAATAATAATAACAGTAACAATAACATTCCTATGGTGCTTTACAAAATGCCTACAAAATGCCTTACCAACATTATCTTATCTGATCCTCACAACAGCCCTGAAAGGTAGGGGCTATTATTATTTTCATTTTACAGATGAGGAAACTAAGGCAGACAGCGGTTAAGAACCCGAAATGTTTCAATGAGAAACTGCTTAGCTGCATGGCTGAAGGCTCAGATGCAGAGCCAAGGAGGTCCATCAGGCCACAAGTGGAAGAGTCTTGTGATGGGCCCTGAATGCCCCCTTTCCAAGAGTGCTGATGAGTGGGCGAGAGTCCACAGGCGGACGACCAGGACAGTGGACGGTGAAGAGATATTGGGACAACCGAGGCTGATTCCCCTGGGGAGGAGGAGGCTGGTGGCAGGAGGGAATGATGGCCCTGCTGAAGTTGTTGGATGGCTGTCTTGTGAAAGAAGGCCTAGCCTCCCACTGCTTGGCCCAGGAGCAATGGTGTGAGGTTGGGGAGTCACAGGGAGGGGGGTTTCAGGAGAAACTTCCTGAGCAGAAGAGCCGCCCACAAGAGAAATGCCTCGCCATCAGTGGAGGTCCGCACCTAGACTTGAGGTGATCCTTGTGGGGTGTCATGGAAGAGATAAGGAGCAAGTGGGGCCACATGACAGCTGAGGTCCCTTCTCTCTCAGACTCCAGAATTCTGAGGTTGCTGAACATAAGTGTAAGATGTTCAGGGATCGCTATCCCAACCAGTTAAGATGAAGCAGATTGATTTTTCTTAAAAAGGCTCATAAAAAGAATCCTGACACGTCATGTTGCTATTATAACATAACATTCTGATGACTTAAGTGGTAAATGAATCAGAAACACATGGAATCCACCTCCCTTCCAAGGCCGTGAGTGAGCCTTCAGAATTGGGAGGGCAAGTCTACCCCACCGAGATGCCTTGAGTCTCAGAACGATTCAGCTGCTCAGTGGGAAGAGAGCTGGGGTCAGGGTCACAAGTCCTGGGTTCTTGGACATGCTCATGTGACCATGGGCACTTCCCCTCCCTGGGCCTCAGTTTCCTCCTCTGTAAAAGAGATAGGACCAGATAACATCTAACATCTCCCGTAGCTCTAAAATTGTATGAAATGTCGACTTTGAAGACTTTTCAAAATTAGTTTATCCTGGGTGTTCACTGCAGTCAACTCAAGTCATCAGATGTTAAGAAAATATCTACTGTGTGATGGGACCTTGGCTAGTGCTCGGGATCATTCATTTTGAATTTCAAACACTCTTGAATTTGGAGGTTAGGAGTCTGACCTTTGGAGGCACAGAGGGCTCCCTACGTCTTTTCGCATTCCCAGCTCTAGGCATGGAGCCCTGTACAGAGTACGTGTTCAGTGGATATTTGTGCATATTAATGGGGCTTCTGGCGCACCTGCAGCTGACCAGGCTGATGGGCCCTCCCTCCACGGTAGCCTTCAAGAATGGCTGGGCTTGGTTATATAGGAGCTCTTTTTGTGGTGGCAAAGAACTGGAAATCAAAGGGATGCCTCTCAGTCAGGAACGGCTGAGCAAGGTGCCTATGATTGTGATAGAATACTATGATGCTATAAGAAACGATGAGGGGGATGTTTTCAGAAAAACCTCGGAAGACCTAAATGAGCTGATGAAATGTGAAGTGAGCAGAACCAGGAGAACATTGTAACAGCAAGGTTGTGAAGATGGCCAGCTGGGAAAGGCTTAGCTACTCTGATCGATGCAATGGTCCGTAATAATTCCAAAGGACTCATAATGAAAGATGCTCTCCACCTCCAGAAAGGGAGGTGACGAATTCTGCGTGCTGGCTGAATCACAAGCTTTCCACTTTCCTTATCTTGCGTGTGTGTGTGTGTGTGTATGTGTGTGTGTGTGTGCGCGCGCATGTGTGTGTGCGCGCGCGTGTGTGTCTGTGTGCGTGTGTGTGTGCGTGCGTGCGTGTATGTGTGTGTGTGTGTCTGTGTGTGCGTGTGTGTGCACGCGCGTGTGTGTGTGTGTGTGCGTGCGTGTGCGTGCGTGTGTGTGCGTGTGTGTGTGTGCGCGCGTGTGTGTCTGTGTGTTTTCTTTTGCAACATGGCTACCATGGAAATGTTTTGCATGACTTCAAACGTATAATCGATATCATATTGTTTGCCTTCTCAAGGGGTTGGTGGAGGGGAGGGATGGAGGGAGAAAATATGGAACTCAAAATTTTAAAAAATGTATGTTAAATTTTTTAAAAATGTAATTGGGAAATATTTAATGAAGCAAACAAAAATACATTTTAAAAAAAGAATCACGGGGCTTGGACTCCAGAGGAGTTGAGAAAATGTACCTTCCCGCCCTTCTTTGCTGAGGTGGGGCACCATGGGTGTGGAATGTTTATGCAGACACTGTCAGACATAGTTGAGGGATCAGCTGATTCTACTGAGCTGTTTTTTCTGTTTCTCTTTATTCCTGGTTACCAGGGATGACTGGCTGGGGGTGGGGGTGTGAAGGAGGAACATATTCAGAAACGAATATGATATAGAAACAAAGGGTGTCGATAAATATAAGATTTCTTGAGAGGGCGGTTTGCAATCAAAAGTCACTAAACTGAGTAAGCTCTGCCAGAGAAGAGACATAAGAAGGCACCACCCCTCTCCCTTTTCTTTGTAGAGATGGTGGGCTATGGGTTTGTGGGGGGATTCATCAGAAATGTACAAGATGTACCAGCTCGGGGACGGGAGCCTCACGGAATGGCCCTCCAGATGCCTGGCTCGCCTCAAGGACAGCAGAGGTGAGGAAGGCCCAGCCAGCAGGGGCCCTCCATGCTCCCTGCCTTTTCAATCTTTCTTGGCACCCCCAGAGCTTAGCTGGGGACCCTTCACTGGCCTGGCTGTCCTCCTCCAGACACCGTTAAGAGCATCAACATTGTGCTTAAACCACAGCCCCTACAACTGGGCCCGGTGCTCCAGGTGTGGCTGGACCAGGGCCAGGTGCAAGGGGCCGGTCACTCCCCTTGTTCTGGTTACCCTGCCTCTCACCAGGTTCTTCGACCCCACCCAAGCCCGTTTCCAGTGACCCTGATCATCCCCAAGGAGGCTTTCTGCTCTTTTCTCAAAGGCCTCGGCGATAACTCGCACTGCTGGCCCACTGCCCAAGGAACCTTGGGCCCTCTTACCTGTTCCCCTTGGCTCCCATCCTCAGCTCCGAACAAAAGCTCCTTCAGTCTGGCTGGGCTCTGAGCCCCAGGGCCCTGAGCTCTCTGTCTGCTCCGAGGGCCCCTCTCCTCATCTCCCTGCCCGGGCCTGCCTTCTAAGTGTTTTCTTTGTTCCCTTTGCCTCACCTGGCCCTGGCCTGCTTTCTTGCTGTCCCCTCTGCCCAGAACAGGCAGCCAGCTCGCTCAGGGCCTGGCCAAGGGTAAGCGAGCCCTTCCATGTGTATAAATCACCTTGGCCGCCCAAGCAGCGCTGCTCTGAGGGGTGCTGCCCGCTGCTGCAGGCTTCCCCCTGGGCACAACCTCACCCACAGATGATGCCAAAGGTAGGAAAAGGCAAACTGGCGGCCTGACCCCGAGCTGGACCCTATGACGTCAGGCAGGTTCACAGCCAGGCCCCCGGCTGAGCTCTGGGGTTGCCAAGAAAGGCCGAAAGAGCAAGAACATGGAGGCCGCCTGCTGGCCATGCCCTCCTCCCTGCCCTCCTCCCATCTCCTGGAGCTTCAGCACCAAGCCAGGCAGCCGGAGGCCCATCCATGAGGATCCCGCCCCGGAGAGAGAGAAGACAGCTCTGGGGTGAGCCCCCTCTCAAGGGCTTCGACAGCTCCCCAGGCCCTTCAGGAGCTTATTCTCCACATACCCCACCTCCTCTCTTTGCAGAGGTGGGGGCTACGGGTACGGATCAGTGCATACGCTACCAGGCGTGATGCCCAAGCTGGCTCTCTGGGCAGAGACAGATTGGGAAATGAAGGTAACATTAAAAACAAAATATATCAAAAAAGATTGGATTCTCCATTCCTGAGGTCCTAAGATCATAGCTGGTTCAGATTATATATTCCAACCCACTCATTTTACAGGACAGGAAACTGAGGCCTCAGGAGGTGAAAGGATTTGCCCAAGGCCACAAAAATGTCAGAGGTGGGATTGGAACCCGGTCCCCGACTCCAGGATGGGTGTTTTTCCATCGTACCCCCGAGAAGCCCAGAGAGGGAGGATGGGGGAGGGCTTGGAGCTGCTGGGCCAGCCCCTCAAAGGAAGACACTGGCCCAGGGTTACAGAGGCAGACGTGGAATGCAAGCCCAGCCTCCTGGTTCCAATTCAACTGCAGGAACTTTTAGGATTTCCAGGCCTGCCCAGGCCAGCCTTGTCAGGACAGAGAGAGACCAGAGATGGAGGGAGGGAAGGACCACAGACTCAGAAATCAATCTCTATCCCCATTTTGCACGTAAGCAAACAGAGGCTCGTGGGGCAAAGTGATTTGTCCAGGGTTCGACAGACAGTAAGTATCAGAGCGGGATTCAAACCCAGGTTCCTGACTACAGTCCACGTTCTTTTCACCGTCCCAGACCACCTCTAACCTTAAGGGGAACTGAGAATAGGCAAGTGGTCCTGCTCCCTGCCTAGCGGGTGGAAGGCTCACCACCCTGACACCAAACTCTTTTTCAAAGGCACCTGATGTGGTAGAAGGAGCTTTGGAGCGCTTGGAAATTGGGGACGGATCACGACGTGCTTAGCACAGGGCCTGGCACATGCGAGGCGCTGCAGAGATGCTCGGGATCTCCCCCCCTGACCAAACTTGGTGCTGGAATACAGACAATGTCTTCTTCTCTTAAAAAAAGAGCAGCGGAGGCCTGTGGGTGAAGAATAGCGCATATGCTGGCAGACGTGGTCCGAGTTTCGCTTGGTTTCGCTGGACTGGTTCTTCTTTTATTCTGTATTATTGGGAATGACTCTCTGGGTAGGAGAGGAGGAAGAGGAAGCTATTTATGAATGAATAGCAGGTGAAAGCCAAAGACACCAAGAAATAATTAAAGAAAAACAAAACGACGGGTACAGAGATCCTGGGGGATTGGCAAGCCCCGGTCTGGGACACGGTGAGGCTGGAATTTAGGAAGAGCAACTCCCCACCCACGTGTGCCAGCCAGGCCCCAGGCACTGACTGGGCAGGTGCCCAAAGCAGGGCTGCCAATCCCTCCCTGCCTCCAGGATGATTCTAGCTTAGCCCCCATCAGACTGAGGGAAGGAGCATCACTCCCTCAGGGGGCTCCTTTTCCCCTCCTGTCGCAGGGAGGGCAGCACGGCTCCTGTCCCCTGGGCTGCTGACCTGCAGCTGCAGCAGGATTCCCACGGGGCTGAATGAGAGTGCACACCTGGGTGTAAGTAGAAGGCCTTGTCTACACCGGCCTTGACAAGTAGCCCTCCAGTGACTGACAGGGAGCTCACTACCTCCTGCTGGAGGCCAGCTCAGGAAGTTTCTCCTTTTATGGAGTTGGAATCTGTGTCTCTGTACTTCTGGCAGCTCCTAGGCTCCAAACAAGGCAAATCCTTCTTCCAAGTGTTAGCTCTTTAGACGCTTCCAGTGTGACCCTCATCATCCCCATTGCCCTACCCTGGGTCCACAGTTCACCCAACTGTGACTGGGAGCCATTCTATAGCCAAGGAGTTGTTTGGGGCCTGAGACCAGTGAGGAGAATCATTGTGGTCCAGTGAAGGGGCTCAGGGGCAGGGCTGGGGCCGTGTCTGCAGGGCAGACGTCCTGCACCACCACAGGTATTTTAGGATTCTTTCAGCATTCAATGATGTTCATATGGGAACATCTGCAGCTGGAAAAGACCTAGAGACCCCCAGGTACGTTGTTGTTCGGTCACATATGACCCCATTGGGGGCTTTCTTGGCCAAGATACAGGAGGGGTTTGCCATTTCCTTCTCCAGCTCATTTTACGGATGAGGAAACTGAGGCAGACAGGGTGACGCGCCTTGGCCAGGGCAAGCGTCTGAGGCGGGATTTGAACTCACAAAGACGAATCTTCCAGATTCCCAGCACACGCGCTGTCTGCTGTAGCGCCACCTAGCGGCCCTCAGGTGTGACCCCCCTCATTTTTACAGAGGAGGAGCTGAAGCCTGGAACGAGGAAGGGTCTTGCCTAAAGTTAGACAAGTGGTAAGGAGCTGAGCCCGGATCTGAGCCCATGATCTACGTTAGGACACAATGTGGTACAGTGGAAAGAGGGGAGTCAAAGGACCTGAGTTCAAATCCTACCACTAGGTTCAAATGCCTACCTCATAGGGTGGGGGTGAGGATCAACTGAGGTCAAAGGTAAAAGTGTACATAAAAGATACAGTATGTGGAAGTGTACCAAGTGAGGCGCTGTGTAAATCTGAAAGTGCCATCGGCTGTCCTTGTCATTGGTGGTAATCCAACTCCCGCTTGCATCTCTCAGCCATCCCCCAGCCAAGCTCCTGGAGAAGGCTGGCTACACCTGGTGTTCACTTCCTCTCCTATTAACTCCCTTCTGAACTCTGCCCTCTGCTTCCCACCTCATCATTCCACCTGAACCGTTCTCTCCAAAGTTACCAAAGATGGTGTTAACAGCCAGATCTTTAGAGCGGTACTTTTTTTTTTTTTTTTTTTTTTTGGCTAGGCAATGGGGTTAAGTGACTTGCCCAGCATCACACAGCTAGTGTCAAGTGTCTGAGGCCGGCTTTGAACTCAGCTCCTCCTGACTCCAGGGCTGATGCTCTATCGGCTGCACCACCTCGCCGCCCCGATAGCCAGATCTTAAACCCCTCTTCCCGCCCTCATCCTTCTCACCCTCTCTGCAGCGTCTGCCCTCGTTCACCATCCTCTCTTCCTAGACACTCTGTCCTCTCTGGCTTCTTGTGATTCTGCTCGATCCTGACTCTCCTCCTACCTGTCTGACTGCTCCTTCTCAGTCTCCTTGGCTGGCCCCTCATCCATGTCCCACCCCTCCCTGTGGGTGTTCCCCAAGGCTCTGTACTCAGCCCTCCAGCCTCTCTCTCCGTGATCTCATCAGCTCCCATGGGATCCATTACCATCGCCATGCAGATGATTTCCAGATTGAGACATCCACTCCCAGTCTCTCTATGGAGCCCTAGCCCCAAATCAAACAATTGCCCCTGAGGCACATAGAGCTGAATGGCCCACATACGTCTCACTCACCGTCGCTTTTTCTGGACTTCCCTATCACTGTTGAGGTCGCTGCTTATCCCTCCAGTCCCCCAGATTCACAAGCTCGGTGGCATCCTGGACTCCTCAGTCTGCCTCATCCCCCACACCCAATCAGCTGCTAAGACGCTATTTCTACCTCGGCGACATCTCTCCCTTAATGTCGCTTCTCTCTGCTCACGCAGCCGCCACCCTGGCTCAAGCCCTCACCTCGATCGTGGCTGAAGCCGCCTGCTTGGTCCTCCTGTCTCAGACCTCTCCTCATTCCAGTCTCTTCTCCATACAATCGCCAAAGTGACCGTCCAACAGCCCAGGTCTGACCATATGACTGCTTAATAAACTCGGTGGCTCGCGCTTACTGCTGGAATCAAACGCGAATATCTTGTTTGTACTTGATTAATTATTCCGCATTTAAAACCCTCCCCCCTTCCTTCCCAGTTCTCTCTCGTTTCTCTTCCCTTCTTGCTCACTGCTTACCAATGTGGCTTTTTCTTCCACGTGTCTTTTTCTCCCTCACCTCCGTGACTCTGCATCGGCTGTCCTCCATGCCTGGAATGCACTCCCTCCTTCCTTCTGCTTCACAGAATCCTCCAAAGTACCTTTGGGCCGCCTCCTCCTCCAAGGGCCTCTTACCGATTTCCACTCCCCCACCCCCATTGACATTTCTTTGTTATACTCTCTCCTGCACCAGTCAAGCCCCAGGAAACTGCAGCAAGTCCTGGAAGAAATGTGTAATCAGCCAGACAAGTCTGGTCTGTACATCCACACAAAACTAAGTGGATGAAAAATGTCTATGGCCCAGATTTCAACCTGCCTTTGGGAGGACAAACCCCTGGAGCTTGTCCACTGGTGCGTGGATCTAGGACAGACAGTACAGACAGACCTACGGACGCACGCAGGCTGGGCATGGCATTTAACAGGCATATAGGAGAGATTGTTTTTGGGAAATTGCCAAGTTCTTCTATTGACCCGAGGCTTCCCAGGAAATCCAAAACTAACCCTTTACCCTTGGTGTAATATGACAGTAAGATGTGAGATAGTACCTCCTCCAAAGAGTTAAAGATGAACGTCACATGGAGCACTGGAGAGGCCCATGGGGCCCATGGAGCAGGCAGCAACATCTGACCATTTGAGGACTGAGTGTACACGTAGCATTCTGCCCTCTCCCAGGGCCTAGAAGAGTGCTTGGCACTTAGTAGGTCCTCAATAAATGCTTATTAATTGATCTCTCCTGATCTACTCAGTTACTGTCACTCTCTCCCTCTTGAAATCACTTTGTAATATTTTGTATCATTTACTCATGAATATTTACCTGTTCATCCCCCTAGCAAAGGGGTTCTTAACCTTCTTGGCAGCCTGGGCCCCTTTGGCAGCCAGTCTAGTAAAGCCTAGAGGTCCCTTCTCAGAATCACGTTCTTCTTCTTTTCTTTTTAACTCATAATTGAAGGAAATGTTAAATTTCAGTTGGAGGTTAGTGAAAAATATCTAATTATTTCCTATCCAAGTTCAAGGAACCCCTGAAATCTATCCACAGACTCTTGACTGGTCTGTGGACCCCAGATTAAGAGCCGTGCCCTAGCAAAATGTCATTCCTTGAGTGCACAGCTGTTTCATCTTTGTCTCTGTAACCCCCCCCCCCCACCCCCTGCCCCCAGTGCCTAGTATAGTGCCTGGCGTGAATTAAGTGTGTAATAAATACTTGTTGGGTAGTTGATACAATTTAAAAAAGATTCTTGTACTGTGAGAACAATTTTAAGAACACTCAAAATTTTCACTTTTTTTTTTCGTGGCTTTTCCCTTTTGTTCTGTTTCTTCTTTCACAGCATGACTAGTGTGGAAACAGATTTCCATGATTGCACATGTAGAACCTATATCAGATTACTTGCCATCTTGGGGAGGGGAGATGGAAGGGGGGACGGAGAAGAAAAAATTTGAAACTCAAAATCTTTAAAAAATGAATATTGAAATTATCTTTATATGTAATTGGAAAAAATAAAATACTATTTACAAAAAAAGAACACTCAAACTAAAAAATGAGCTGAGACTAGCTTCGGATGCTAACAACAGTTTAAAGGGCTTTTTAAAAGAGAAAAGCTATCATAGGAGTAAAGAGAGAGCCACAGGGTAAGTCATGAAGTCAGTCAGCAACGATAATGGATGACCGAGCTGAATTATTCATCCCTTTTGAAGATGAGATGAAGCCGGGAAAGCTAGCTAACACATCGGATGAATGAATCTCTTCGGGGAAAGATCTCCACAGGCTGGAAACATGGGCCAACCCTAACAAGATACAACTCAATAGGGAAAAAATGTAAATTCATACATATTGTCTGAAAAAGTCTGGCAAGGAGACCCCACTGTCTCGAGGCAGCCCCTTCTACTCTAAGTTAGCTCAGTTTTCCTCTTGCTGCCCATACCCCAGCCAGTACAAGCCCCTGGCAGACTGGACTTCAAGTTGTCAGAAGACCCTCTGTTAAATCTAGCACCTCTGGCTCAAACTCTCATCCCCAAAGGAACGGGGAAACCAAACGCAATCCTTCTTTCTAGCTCTCTATCCATTTTGCTGCCATGCTAAGAGAAGCCCACACAAGCAACAGCCAGAGTCAGGTACAGCATTTAACCGTAGTAAAAATGAAAATATAAAACAACGACACCTCCCTCAGCACCCAGTCCTCAAATCAGTGCCCTCCCATTCCTCTTCCTTCCCTATAGTCCAGGAAAGAAATTTCTCCACTTCATGGGCCCATCTGTGAACTGGGGGAAAGGGGGTCAAGGATCGGCAGCCTTTAATACCCATTGTTGGGAGCTCAGATGACCCTGGCAGCTGGCTGGCACGGATGTGCTGACTCCTCTCCTCCTAGCTCACCAGAGTATGCCCATATATCTCATCCACAGCTCTATTCCTGGCCAGCTACATGGCTTGGGATTGCACACTCCTCCATCATGTGAATTGGTTTCTATTTTCTTCTCCTTGCCATCTCTGATGTAATCACCCTATATAAAAAGTGACTAGTTCTGGGAACTGAACTCTTTACAACTTCCATTAGGCTTGCCCCTGAAGCCCAGAGCTTCATGGGAAATGTAGTCCTCTTCCTTGGATATGTCCCTATTTCCCTTACAACGCACCTTCCTCTCTGCCATGTCCTCACTTGGCTCTTACTTCTGCCCTTACTTTGGTCCTCAGGAGGGCCAGACCGAGCAAATCCAATCCAGCTTCCACAAGAAGGCCTTTCAAGCATTGGACGAAAGCTATCCCCTTTCCTACATCTTCCTTTCTCCAAGCTAAACATCACCAGTTTCTCCAACCTATTCTTTACAGCAAGTTCTCCACTCTTTTCACCATCCATGTTGTGTTCCTCTAGAAAGACTCCAGGTTGTCAACGTCCTTCCTAAAATATGATTGCCAGAAGGGAAAACCATATGCCACATGTGCACCAAGCAGGGTCAAGTACAAGAGTATGACTGCCTCCTTTGTATGAAACACTGCACCTTTCTTAACACACTCTGGTACCTGAGCTCCAGTTGCTGGCCAGGGGGACTTGAGATCTTTCAACAGAGGCCATCCAGATAACTAAAGGGCAGTTGGGGAACCATCAGTGGAGACCTTGGGCTTTCTTCATGAAGGCAGAGTTCAACTTTCATGGGAAATAATTGTGGAAGAGAGACTGGAGGGAAGAAAAGGACTTAAGGTGAAAAAGAAGGAAAAAAGAAATTATGGAGGTAAGCCTTTGCAAGGCTTTGGACTTGAAAAGAAAGCCAGAGACTGAATTTGGAGAAGATTAATTTTGATAAATTGAGAAATAATACTAATAAAAACTCACATTTTGTAGTCTTTTAAGGTTTTCAAAGCATTTTACATAGGGTATTTCATTTGCTTCTCACAACTCAGAGAGGGAGGTGCTATTTACAGATCTCCATTTACATGTGATGAAACTGAGGCTTATCGAGATTAAATGACTTGCCCAGGGTCACACAGTTAGTAACAATCTGAGGCAGGATTTGAACTCAGATCTTCCTGATTCCAATTCCAGTGTGCTATCCGCTATATCATGAAAAGCAATCCCTAGGGCAAGATTCTACTTCTGGACACCAGGTTGGAAGGAAAACATCAGGATCAAAAATGATCAAGGAGGGGCAGCTAGGTGGTGCAGTGGGTAGAGCTCTGGCCTTGGAGTCAGGAAGACCTGAGTTCAAATCCAGTCTCACATACATGACACTTACTAGCTGTGTGACCCTGGACAAGTCACTTAACCCCGATTGCCTCAGCAAAAAGCAAAAAAAAAAAAAAGATTAAGGAGTTGGGACCTGAAAAGAACAGCACAAGACCTTAAGGAAAAAGGAGAAAAGAGAAGGTAGCTGGAAAGCCAAAGAAGACGGGAAACCGGAAGAAGAACAAACCGATGGTTAAAGGAAATCGGTGCAGTGGATTGAATGGTGGGGGAGCAACTGGGAACTCTGGATGATGGAGGCACTATCCCAAAAGACGGAGAACCAGCATCTTGGACCGGATTGAGGTAAAGTCCAATTGAAATAAATCTAAAGTCTTACACTTGGGTTCAAGAAATCAGCTTCAGAAAGACAAGATAAGGGCGGCTTGGTTAAAGACCAGTTGCTCTGAAAAAGACCTGGGGCTTTCAGTGGACTGCAAGCTTCGCAGCAGAGTGATGTGGCGGCCAAGAAAGGCGATGCCATCTTGGGCTGCGTGAGGAGGGATGGAAATTCCAAGAAGAGGAGACTGTCCTTCTGCACCATTGATCCTTGGAAAATCCATATCTAGAGTGTTGGGTTCAGTTCTGGCCACCAAAGCTTAGAAAGGACATTAGTAAGCTGGGGACCCTCCAGAGGAGAGTGACCAGGGTGGCGTGAACCTTGAGTCCATGGTTAGAAGGAGATCAGTTGCTGGTTGCATTTACCATGAATTCAAGCGTTCGAAGCCTTATCACGGGGAATAAACTTGTTCTGTCTGGCCCCAGAAGGCAGAACAGGGGGAGGAGGTTCATGAATGTAATGATCAGCTCGATGTCAGGAAAATCTAACCCCGAGAGCTCTCTCAGTGTGCAATGGGCTACCTTCGGAGGTGGAAGGCTTCACACAGGGGCTGGCGGGCCATGTGGCAGTTAAGTGACAGCAGGGGTTGGTGTGTGAGATGCCCCCCTCACTCCCTGAGAAGGCCCCTTAACTTCTGGCTCTCCCAGCTTTTCCTGGCCACCCCTACAGCTCTCTCAGCTCACTGTCTCCAGGAAATGTGGAGGTGCTCCTATTCCTGCTCCTGCTTGGACAGTAATTCCAAGATACTACCTGGGGCTCAGCTTTTTCACCAGAGGGCCATAGGCCTTCTTCTCACTTCCTGAATTGAATTATTTTATTTTTAATGACATATTATAAATCTGATCTCAAACAACAATACCAATTAAACATGCTTTATGCCTAGTTACACTAAATAAATGCATTTCAATGTTGTAATAACCGAAGAGAGCCAGGCTCTATGCCAGGAAGATTTGGGTTTCATTCCAACTTCCCCTCTGCCCGACACCTAATGGTGGTATGACCCTGGGTGAGTCACTTCACCCTTCAATGTCCAGGCAGCTTTCTAAGGCTCTAAGTCGCAGAGACGCTGCCCTGCACAGGTAGTGGGTCTTTCCTGACCCTGGAGGGTTGCCTACACCAGGATATCTCAGGTCCCATCTCTACTCTCGATAATAGCAAACACTTCTCTATACTTGAAGGTTTACAAAGTGCTTTACATAGGTTCTCCGGGGATGATCCCCACATTCCAGGCAAGGAAAATGGGGCTGCGAGAAGGGTCACACAACTACCTTCACAGGTCTTCCTAACTGTGAGCCCAGTGAGCCAACCATGTACTCCTACTGGGTCTCCACAGATATATTTACACCTGGGTGGAGCTGGTAAGAGTGAGAGAGAAGAGAGAGGCCTACTCTTCAGGCTTCTGGCTTCAGGAGGGAATATGTGTCATTTGAACTGCCGAGCTCTCTTAGGTCCCTGGAGGATCAAGAGAAGCGACTGCCTTGCTCAATCCTGTCTCTGCTTTCCCCAGGTCTCTCTCCACCCACACACCTGCCACCCTGGTACAGGTGTCATCACCTCCCCCTCGGGCTAGGGCAATAGCTTTCTAACTGGTCTGCCTCCTCAAGGCTCTCTCTGCTCCAGTCCATCCTCCTGTTGGCCACCAGAGGGATTTTTCTACAGACTAGGACTGACCGTGTCATCTCTTCACTAAATGGACTCCAGCAGCTCCCCATTTCCTCCAGGCGCAAATAGCTTTGAAAGCCATTCACAACTTGGCTTTTAAATCAACACACATTTATTAAGTGCCTACTATGTGCCAGGCACTGTGATCAGTTCAGGGGATGCAAAGAAAGGCAAAACACAATCTCTACTCTCAAAGAAAGTGGAGTAATTGGGCAGACCAGATGCAAAGAACTACATTAATCATATGAACGTGAAAGATACAGAGAGAGCAGAGAGGAGCTTTCGTGGCAGTTGGGACAAATTGTTCTCATCCACCCATTATGCTGGGGCAAGTCTTCACGTGCTCGGGGCAGACACCCCCCTCACTCATCGATGGGCTTGTGGCCCATCTGCTGAGATGGCTTACCAGGGTGTGGCTGCTACCGTGCCACCGCTCCGGCTAATCAGGCCCTCCCACCAGCAGTGCTGGTCCTCCCTGAACGCACCATGGACCCCAGTGAAAGGCCAAAGACAGCCTCTGCTTTCCAGGGGCTCACAGTCAAAAGGGGGTGACAACATACAAGTTACCATGTACACAGAAGCTATATGTGGGGTAGCTGGAATGTTGGAGAGACCTGAGCAATCCAACCTCTTATCTTACAGGAGACAAAACTGAGACTGAGAGAGGTCAAGAGATTGACCCAATGCCCCAAGTCAAAGATCTTCAATTCAAAATCACCACCAGTTGAACCTGGCTCCCTGGAAGGCCGTCCACTGATGATGGATGAGAGAACGCCATCACCCACGTGGCCCAGAAATAAACAAGACCATTTGGCCTTTGCTTTTCGCAGCTCAATCCTGATCCGAAAGGTGGGCACCTGCTTTGTCTCACTTCACAAAGTCAGCTCTGGGCTCTTTGGTGGCTCCTGAAAGCCTGACCTGGCCCAAGGCTGATTGGCTGGATGGATGCTGCCAAGTGATGTGGGAATCCCGATCTGTCCATTTCTGTCCTGCTAAGTGGGATGAGGAATGTGAGGAAGAGGGATGCTTAAGTCAATAAGCAGATAAGCGTATGCCTGCATTTTAACAGAATCCAGATGTGTGGGTAGCCTGCTCAAGGAGCCCCACTTACTTCTCTGGGCTGTGGAGTAGGACAGTGTCCTAGGTCTGTGCACTGTACATACCCCTGGCAGAGCAACGGAGATGCATGGAGGACAAAGAACCTGGGGCGGCTTTGGCTGGGGAGGGACAGCTGCCCCAGGAAGCAAGGCACGTTGGGACTGGATGGAAGCCAGCTCAGTTCTGTGAAGCTGCTACACTTCGGCTGCTGGAAATTACTTGTTTACCCATCATCACCAAGATGACAGACCACAGTACTGGATTCCAAACCTTCCTCTGCCCTTGGTGTTTTGGGCTTTTTTTTACATTTTTTTTTCTTTTAGGCAATTGGGGTTAAGTGACTTGCCCAGGGTCACACAGCTAGTAAGTGTCAAGTGTTTGGTCTGAGGCCAGATTTGAACTCAGGTCCTCCTGACTTCAGGGCTGGTGCTCTATCCGCTGAGCCACCTAGCTGCCCCTCCCTTGGAGTTTTAGAGAGAATTCTAAATCCCTGGGCGCTGCTGTCAAGACAATGCGAACATGCATGAGGACGGCAGTTCAGCTCAGCTCGAGGCGGCCTCCTACTGATATCTTTCCTGATTCCCCCAGCCTCTCTTGGCTCCCTCAACCCCATCTCAAAATTATATTGTACTAAATGAATATACTTCGTACCTCTGGATGTTGACCCTCAATAGAATGCAGGCTCCTTGAGGGCAGGGAGGACTGTTTCCATTTTTTCTTCGTGTCCTGGTGCCTAATCTAGGTCTGCTACATAGTAGGTGCTTCATGAATGCTGGATCCATTGATACCGTTCCTGCAGAATGCTCTTTCCTGGCTCTTCTCCCTCTTTTTGGCCAATCCCCGGTCTCCTCTGCAGTCATCGTCCATGTGCTCCCTTGTGTGCGGGTGGGGTGGGGGTGGGTAGGTGTGTCCTCTGTCCTGAGCCTCCCTTCTCTTCTGCCTCCATACTCATCCTCCACGAGCTCATCAGCTCCCAAAGGTTCAACTAAAAATCCAAAGGCTGCCGGGCCCGGGCTGTCCCTGTGCGTTCGGAGGCTCCCACCTCTCGCTCCCCCGCACTATCGTGGGCCCCTTTTCACCCAGCAGGACCCAGGCTCCCTCTACCCTTATCTCCTCCTTCCCGACAGAAGAAAGGCACAGCTTTGCCCAAGGCAGTCCTTGCTCGAAGGCCTAAGAAGTCATCCCCAACTCCCTGCCTGGAATTTGAAAGCGCCTGGTCTTTTTCACTTGGAGGGCAGCCCAAAGGGCCACGAAGCTGTGCGTGCTCTGACCCAGCCATTCCACCACGCGGTCTACACACCGCGGGGATCGAAGCAGAAGGGAAAAGGGCCGAGCTACAAACGTCTTCATAGCAACTCCTCCTCTCGTGGCCGTCCCTCCAGAGTCGCACTGGACCTCACGCCTCTCCGGTCCACCTCTTGGCTGCTGCTTAGCACACCAGCAAGCCAAACCATTCCAAGGAATAGAATTAAGCAGTGTCCACTACCACCGGCAGACACGCGGCATTCCCTTCGAGGTTTCCTTTTCCAATCCTTAGTTTTACAGATGAGGAAACTGAGAGCAAGAGAGGGGAAGAAACCTGCCCAAGGGATGTAGGTAGCAGGTAGGAGAGCTGGAATTCGAACCCAAGTCCTCTGAGTCTTGATCCAGCACTCTCTCAACTACCAAGGGTCTTCTTTCCTCTCCCAGTAACACTGGGACATGACATTTATAAGAGACAGTGGGGATAGTGGGAAGGGTGATGAATTTGGAGTCAGAAAAGAGCAGCTAGGTGGTACAGTGGTTAGAGCTCTGGCCTTGGAATCAAGAGGACCTGAGTGCAAATGTGACCTCAGGCACTTGACACTTATTATCTGTGTGACTCTGGGCAAGTCACTTAACCCCAATTACCTCACAAAAAAAAAAAAGAGTTGCTTTAAGGAAAATGACCACACTACCTAAACTAATGTACTTATTCAGTGCCACACTAATCAAATTGCCAAAGAATTACTTTACAAAGCTACTGAAAAAAACAACAACAACAAGGAAATCAATGAAAAAATGTGAAGGAATTCAGAACTAGAAAAAGAATTAATTAAAAAAAAAGAGAGAGAACTGCATTTAAATGCCACTTCAGACACTTTGGCTGTGTGAGGTTTGGGCAAGTTATGTTCCCACTCTGAGACTCAAGTTTCCTCATCTGTAAAATGGAGATGATAATATCTACAAGACTTTCTTTTCATTGGGTTGTTGTGAAAATTGAGTGAAACAAGGTGTGTAAAATACTCTTATCATTTCCCCTACAGCTACTCACCAGGACACCAGGGCCTGCCCCTCCATGGGCATTTTGCCATCTGCCCCATTGATACTTCCTTCTCCCCAGCAAGAACAGAGACTCTGGGATTGTGACCTCTAGAGGCCACGTTCCTCCCTACCCATACCCCAGCCCGTTTGGAGCCTGTCTTGGGGATGAGGTGTCCAAGGTGTGTGGCTCTGAGCTAGTGAAAAATTCATCTCAATCCACTATAACTAGCCAGCCCCAAACCAAGCTTCACATCCCATGCAGTCATCTACCAGGACACCAAGCCCTGCCCGGTGAGGGCATCTTGCCCTCGGCCCTACCCCTTCCCTTCTTTCCACTTCTTGTTTCTTCTCTGGGAATACTAATCAAATCGATACTGCCATTGCTGCTGCCCATAACATCCCCCCCCCCCCCCCCCCCCCCCCCCCCCCCCCCCCATCCCCGTGACTGCCTGGGCCAAAGCTCCCTTGCTGAGCTACCCCTCCTCTGTAGGTGTTCCATCCCCTTCCTGGAATGGAAGCTCCTTCAGGGCAGAGGCTTTCTCTCTTTTATATTTGTATCCCCAGTGCCTGGCACATTGTAGGCACTCGATAAATGCTTTTTGGTTAATTGGTTGCAAAAATCAAGACTGCTGCTGCTGCTGGTGCTGCTTGGGCCCTGAAGTCCATTCTCCTTCTCAGACATCTCTCAGACTGTGTATATCCCTTTAAGAATCCCTGAGCATGACTCAAGCCTGCCTTCCAGTCCTAAATTGTTCTCAAAGTTAGGAGGGGAATGAATGCTTGTCCCTCTGAACTGCAAATCCCAGGATGAAAGTCAGTTCTCAAGCTCCAAATCCTTGTTACACAGATCAACATCTATTTATCTATCTATCCATCTACGTATACATACATATATATATACACACATAGACATGTATATATACCTATATATAAATATATAGGTATATATAGCATGTTTATATATACACATATACTATATAATGATATATAGAATACATTCCAAAAGATGTCTGCATATATATATATTACAATATATGACATATATAATATACATATATCCTCTGTTTCAAAAGCTTCTACTATAAACTACAGAAATGGTTAGTCTTTGTTTGGTTCTTTTTTTTTTCTTGGTTAGGCAATGGGGGTAAGTGATTTGCCCAGGGTCACACAGCTAGTAAGTGTTACGTGTCTGAGGCCAGATTTGAACTCAGGTCCTCCTGAATCCAGGGCCGGTGCTCTATCCACTGTGCCACCTAGCTGCCCCCAAAATGGTTAGTCTTTTAAAAAGCAGAGATGCTATAACAATTGTGACTACCATTTAGTGGCAGTTGGGAAAATCGGTAAAGAATCGTTTTTCCTGTTATACTCAGAGAGAGACTGAGTAAGGAACAAAGAGGTTGGGGGTGATTCTTGTACAAAGACTTTACTTGTTATCCTGAGTGAACCAAATGTTGCGGGGCTGTGCTCTCAGAAGTGAAGAAAACCTAGCTGCAGTTACAGGGAAGGGGTGAAGAAATTCTTCAATGTGCCCATTTACACAGCTGGGTATTGTAAATAATTACTTGTATCTTTGCTTAATTATTGATGTCACTGTTAATAAATGATATAGTCAGTAACTTTAATAGTATTTATCCTAGGATTTAATATAGAGAGAGATATGAGCAAGGGTGTGCTGGTAAATGTTTGACAACTAGCTCTCCAGAAAAGAATATACACATGGCACTTGGAAGTTTTATCTGCATTATTAACATTTTCTCTATCATGTTCTTAAGTCTGGACAGCCAGCAAAGCAATCAATCAAGCCCTGACTTATAACATTTCTGAGGCATAATTGCTCATGTTAAAAATTCAGCAGGTGGCTCTCATGAGCGGGCACAAGCTAACTCTAGCACCTCCCTGGATTTGAGGACCAACCATTGAGAAGGGGGTTTATTAAATAAATAATAACTGGGGTGAGGATCTGAGTTTAGCTAATTAATTAAGAGAGATGTTGACATTTGATCAATTGAGAAAATACCAAATATCACCTTGGATTACTCTAAAGCAAAGGTTCTCTTTGAGTGGCCTGGCCCCTTTGGCAATCTGGAGCCCAAGGACCCCTTCTCAGGGCTCTGTTTGTTTCCTGCATTCATAACTGAAGGAAGAGCTACATTTCAGTTACGGGTTACTGGGCATGAAAGTGACCCAAGTCCCCAAGCCCGTTGCTATGAGACTTTGTCTTCATTGGTGGAGATCCATGCCCTTTGCCTACAAACGGGGCAGGGCAGGGCACAGTGGATGAGAGGGAGAGACAGTCTCTTCACACTCTTAAGTCTCAGTGCTCTGGAGTTGTTTCTGACTCTGGAGTCCCTTGGAGCCCTTCTGGTTTCCAGCTTCAAGAGACAATATGGATGATGCCACCTCCACTTCAGGTCAGGCTTGGGGAAGAGGCTGGCATGACAGGAGCTCCATACACACTAGGTGTCAGCAGACGGCACCTGCTCAATGCCAGCAATGGATTAACTCAGGTGAACTCTCCCTCCAGTGACTGAGATTTTTACTCCGTCACAGGTTCTCATCCTGTACTGCTCTTGGTCAGGACTTTATGTAAATACTCCATGGAAAACCACCCAGTGGTATGCTGGTAAATGTTGAACAGCTGGATTTCCCAACACACACACACACACACACACACACACACACACGATACACTTTTATAGTTTATCTGCATTATTAACATTTGCTCCATCACTTTCTTAAGTCAAGACAAGTTGAGCCCTTATTTGTAGCATTTCCTGTCATTCAATGCTCATGCTGAAGATTTAATCCTTGTCTCGTGAGCTGGCTCCAACACACTCTTGGTTCCATCCCGCCATCGTGCTTGCTAGACATTTCTGTAGACCTCTTGACATGATATGGAGGCCACTGCAGCATGGGACCTTCTCCTCTTAGTTATGCTTTGTGCTCCCTACGTGACTGACCCATCTCCTTTTTTGGTCCCACTTCTCTCTGACAACATCCTTTTCCCTACTTCTCCTGGGGCATGGGGCTTTGTGGCCAACGAGCAAGTCCAGCCTGCCCATACCCACTGGGCATCTCCCCAACGTTTTATTGATATCCATACCAACAATAATAGCTAATGTCTATATCCCGCAAAACACTTTATGTGCAGAATAACCATAGTGTCCTGACAAGAGGCTAACCAGACTATGCTGAAGACCTTGGGGGAGGGGGAGCCCATTAGCTACCAGGGTGGCCCATTCCACTTTGGGGTTGCTCTAGAGCCTTCTTTGATGTGCCCTGTGCCTAACCTCCGACCGGCACAGAACTCTCCACTAGTACAGTGTGCAGCCCTTCCATGCCTTAATTGTTGAGTGGAGGTGGCTGTATATGCTTGAAAATGGCAAACCTGAATAACTCACTATCAGTCATGTGGAATTGAACAGAGAGTCCCGTAATTCAGACTCTTCCTGGATCCCAAAGCAACCTTCTTCCTTTCCCTCATTAGTCCTAGTGAGTTTTTACTGACATTCACCCTAGCTCACTGCAGGGTTGGCCATATGGGTGATGGGGTATGGGTGGGTGTGGGTGTAACAGAGATGGAGATGAAGAGTTGGAATACAGCTAATTGAAAAAAGAAAAACCACAGCATCCTGAGTAATTTCATTTGGACTAAGTCATTTTCCAGAAATAAATCTTTCTTTCCTTCCTCCCTCCCTTCCTTCTTTTCTTCCTAACCTCCTTCCCTTCCACCCCATCCCTCCCTCCTTCCTTCCTCCTTTTTCCCTTGCTTTTGTTACTTCCTCCATCTTTCTTTCCTCTTCTTTCCTTCTCTCCTCTTTCTCCTTCTTTCCTCCCTCCTTTCCTCTCTCTCTCTCCTTCCTTCCTACATCCTTTCCTTCTGTCCTTCCTAATCTCCTTCCCTTCCTCCCCATCCTTTCCCCACTACTTTCTTCCTTCCATCCATCTTTCCTTCCCTCTTTCCTTCCTTTCTTCTCTCCCTCCTTCTTTTCTTCTTCTCTTCTTTCCTTCCTCCTCTCACTCCTTTTCCTTTCTTCCTTTCTTTCTCTCCCCTTCCCTTCCTTCTTCCTTCCCCTCCTCTCTTCTTTCATTTTTTCTTTTTTTTTAAACAACAACAACAAAAACCCGGATAAACAGACTGTAATCATCAAAGAAAAGTCTGACATAGGGCTGAGATTGTGCAGAACGCAATCTTAACATGCCTAAAGCTGTGCTATTTTTAAATCCAGTTTATTCAAATAAGGGAAAGACCTTAGTCTTTCACCCTCCAAGACCATTTGCAGCACACACCAAGTTGCAAAACAGAGCAAAATATGATCTTGATGCAAAATAAGCATTTGTTGTGAAGAAAACCATTTTCCCCTTATCCAAACTGATTGAAAATAACCAGATGGGTTTTAAGGAAACTTTCCAAAGCACAAAGGAAAGGGGAAAGAAACGAATCTCATTCTGATCTTTAATTAAATGGAACAATTTCTGCTGGGAAAACTGGAAAACAGTTTGGAAGAAACTAAACACAGTTCAACATCTCACACCATATACCAAGATAAACTCAAAACAGGTATGTGATTTAGATGTAAAGAGTGATAGCATAAGTAAACCAGGGGACCATGGAAAAATCCATCTGTCAGATCTATGGATAAGGGAAACATTCATGACCAAATAAGAGATAGAAAAGATCATGGGAGATAAAATGGATAATTTTGATGACATGAAATTAAAAAGTTTTTTTATACAAACAAAAACAAGGCAGCCAAAATTAAAAGGAAAGGCGGAAACTGGGGGAATATTTTTACAGTAAATTTCTCTGATAAAGACCTCATTTCTCAAATATGTATAGGGAACTGAGCCAAATTTATAAAAATAAGAGTTGTTTCCCAATTGACAAATGGTCAAAGGATATGAACAGGCATCTTTCCAAAGAATAAATCAAGGCTATCAATAATTACATGAAAAATACTCTAAATCACTAATAGAGAAATGCAAATTAAAACAACCCTGAGGTATCAACTCACCCAACAGATTGGCTAACATGACAGAAAAGGAAAATGACAAATGCTGGAGGGGATGTGGAAAAGCTAGAGCACTGATACACTGTTGGTGGAGTTGTAAACTGATCCAACTATTCTGGAGAACAATTTGGAACTATGCCCAAAAGGTATAAATTGTGCATATCCTTTGACCCAGCAATACCACTACTAGGTCTGTATCCCAAAGAGATCAAAGGAAAAGGAAAAGGACCCATGTGTACAAAAACATATATAGCAGCTCTTTTTGTAGTGGCAAAGAATAGGAAATTGAGGGCATGCCCATCAATTGGGGAATGGCTGAGCAAGTTGTGATACATGATTGTGATGGAATAGTATTGTGCTAGAAGAAATGACAAGCAGGATGTTGTCAGAAAAACCTGAGAAGACATACGAACTGATGCAAAGTGAAATGAGTAGAATGAAGAGGACGCTGTACATAGTAACAGCAAGGCTATATGATGATCAACCGTGAATGACTTCGCTATTCTCAGCAATACCACAATCTAAGACAATTTTGAAGGATTTATGATGAAAAATTGCTCTCCACCTCCAAAAAGAGAACTGATGAACTCTGGGTGCAGACTGGAGCATACTATTCTCACTTACTTTGTTTTTTCTTGCTGTTCTGTTGTTGCTGAACGGGGCTAATATGGAAATATGTTTGCATGACTTCACACGTATAATTGCTATTACATTGCTTGCCTTCTCAATGACTGGGGAAGGGGCTGGAGAGAGGAAGAGAATTTGGAACTCAAAATTTTTAAAATGAATGTTAAAAATAAATTACAAACAAGTAAGTTTTATTTTAAAAAGGGTACGATTTCAAATGCAAACTATACCAAGCAAGCACTTAGCAACGAGCAAAGGATTCTCGTGGGGGCAGAATGGCTACTGTAACATCTGGATGGATGCAGAATTACTCTCATTATAATCTGTGGGTTGTCAGGTTCCTGGATACCTCTTAGCAGTTTCAATCTTAGAAAACAGTGAAGTTAGCCCGTATGTCATAGCTGGGAACACCAGCATTTGGCTTAGTTAGAGCTCTACCCCGGCTTTGAACTATTATTAGTCAACATTGGCTGCGCGTAGACATTTAATCCTGGGGGACAGTGACCAGACCTCTGATCTTACTCCTATGGGAAGCTCCCCCACGAGCAAATTCCCCATCCTTGACCAGGGCAGATAGGTGCGTTCTCTGCAATGTACCGTCTTAGAGTATTGCTGAGAACAGGGCTTCTTAAACTTTTTCCACCCAGGACCTCTTTTTGCATTTGGGCAGCGTTAGTTGGTATTACACGGTCTGAGGGCATGCATGGTGCGAAGTGCACATGCTTTGTGTTCAGAACCAAGGCTGCAGCAAAGCTGGACAATGCAACACAGGCATGGCTGCCAGAAACACTGGGATTCATTGTGTGTTTGATTTTTAACTAGTTTTTGGTGCATTCAGAAACCTTTTACTGTTGCAAAATTTTTTGTGACCCCACATGTGGTCACAACCTACAATTTAAGAAGTGCTGGAGAACACTGGGAAGAGACATGACCAGTTCAGGGTCACACAGCCAGTGGGTATCAGAGGCGGGTCATGAACCCAGGTGTTGCAGGCTTTGGAGCTGGCTCCCTGGCCATTGCCCAACTCTGGATAACAAGGAAATAAGCCGAGTCTGTGCTCCCATCAGGAATAAAGAAAACTTGTAGCACCAAGAGGGAAAGGCTTGGGATTCGGTGAAGTTGGACACATTGACCCAGGTGGTAGCCGATGGTGTCCAGCTGCCAGCCTAGAGAATCTGCCTGTTACCATTGTCCCAATAACTGCTGTCTTTATTGTGACGCCCAAGTGCCACCTTCTAGCACAGCCCAGAAGTTCTCCATCCTGGCGCAGACCCTCATCAGCCACAGTACTCAGCAGCTGTCACCGAGGCCCTTGCCACCATCTTTATGTTTTAAACCCCATCATGTGGACTTGGAGATTCAGCCAATGAAACTCCTCTGCCTCCCTAAACTCCCTCCACTCTCCTACAAAATCCCACCTTCCTCAGCTTTGCTCATATGCCCAGATGCCCACGGTGTTATAGAACTTTGAGTGTTCTTCTATCATCACATGATTCTTGTGAATGAGTGTGTACACACACACACACACACACACACACACACACACACACTGTCTAGCCTACACTGGAAGCCTTTCTAGACAGTGAGACCCTGCCGCACCTTGCTTTCCACAGTCCCAGAACATGGTGACCACTGCCTCAGGAAGGAAAGGGGAGCTTTCCTGCCTCTACCACTCCACTGAATTGACTGTTTACCCCTTATAGAAATAAACCCCACTGCCCCGGCACATCACAGTTTCTCTGCTGAGGAGCAATGTTGGAGGGTAGTGCCTAGCTCAGTAACCGTGCCTGTACAAACAGTCTGAATGCCCAGCCTTACGGCTTACTTGTTGTTCAGTCAATTCAGTCATGTCTGACTCTGACCCCATTTGGGGTTTTCTCAGCAGAGATACTGGAGTGGTTTGCCATTTCCTTCTCCAGCTCATTTTACAGATGAGGAAACTGAGGCAAATGGGGTTAAATGACTTGCCCAGGGTCACATAGCCAGGAAGTGTCTGAGGCCAGATTTGAACTTGGATCTTCCTGATTCCATCCCCTGTACCATTTAGCTGCCCCTATTTCTTATTACCTACGTGATTAAGTTACTTAATATTCCTCAGTTTCCTCTGGTGTAAAATGCAAACTAGATCTCTAAGCCCTGATTCCTATGAATAATATGTTTGACCAGTTGGCCCGAGCCAGGAGTGTGCTGGAGCCAGCTTGAACTGGTTTATGAGACACAATTGGTAAACTTTCACTGTGGACATTTACACCTCAGAAAGCAGCAAACACCACAAATCAGGGCTTGATTTACTGTTTTGTTGATTGTCTAGACTTCAGAAATTGATGGAGAAAAATGTGAAAAATGCAGAAGAAATTTAAAAGTGGGGCATGTGTACATGCTCCTCTTTCCCCTACCCCGGCTGAGAGCTGGTTGTTAAACATGTACCAGCTCACCGTTACATGAAACCCCTCTGCCGTGGTGAGACCGGTGAGGGTGGTGCCAAGCACCGGTGCCTCGCCCTCAATTTCTCCAAGCACGCATAAATTCTGTGCCTTCAATCTCTTCCCTGATCCCTCTTCCCAGACCCTGGGCAGACAAATGACGGAAAGTGGCCCGATCAAGAGAGCCTCTCCAGTCCCTTTGGGTGTTTTCAGTAACTCCCACACCCTTAGAAGAGGAGGACACTGAAGTCCATTTCTTGGGTAAGGCTCTTCCCCTTCTGGTCTAAGTCACTTACCCGCCCTCCATTCTTTTCCTCCAGAGCTCCTCATTTTTGTCTCCTGCTTCACTGATTCCAGGCACTCTGGGAGTCCTCGCGGCCCAGTCGTTTATTTTCCCTGGGGCCCTGTTTACACTTTAGGTGGAATTAGTCCCTTCTGGCTTTCGCTTCTGGCTGCCTCTTGACACATAATATTGTTTCCTAATATCCAGTGTCTTCTTCTGTTTACTTCTATCTCCAGCGTCATTTCCTGATTTGGGACTTTGCTAGTGCTGGGCTCAGCCTCCTCCCAACTCTTTGATGGATGGTCAGACATCAATTTGTCCTGACCGCCATTTCCTGGGCTCCTGAAGCTAGTTTTCACCTCTTCTTGTGTGTCTAGGCTCAGAGTACTGGTAGGTTACAGTGTTTCTGCTCGGAATTCTGTGGCTGTCTCCTGTCAGGAAGCTGCTGTGGTTTCTGTTCCCTGATTAAGGTGCTGCTCCCTTCAAGCCGTTCACCTGAGCGCAATTAGGGTTAGTAACCCTGTTATGGGTTACTCCCCTCCCCCCTCACTGCTTGTGTGAAGCTTATCCCTTCCAAATTTGAGATCCTTTGACTCTAGGATTCTGCCTGGGAAGTAATTCCTCTAATCAGAACCCTATTCAGAAAGGACTGTTTTTATGAAATGACAGCTAGAGGCTTGGTGGTGGTAACTGTCCTCGAGGTGGGCAGAAGGGGTGGCCAGCCATTGGAATAGAAACTTCTCAAAATGGCAAATGACATGGACTTTGAAGTGGGTGGAGGATACAGGGACCTCAGCTCCCCTTTCAATGAAGTGTGGCTTCTGCCTTGTACAAGAATGGCTTTGTGGGGCTCAAAGGCCCCCCCTGTAAGATAGCTGAGATGGAAAATCCAGTCTCAACTGTCTTATCACCAAGGTACCACCAAGCCTAGAAAGGACTGCCATGCCAAGGTTCACCTAGTTGGTATTGATATATTTTTTTTTTTTTGCTTTTTGGTGAGGCAGCTGCGGTTAAGTGACTTACCCTGGGTCACACAGCCAGTTAATGTCAAGTATCGGAGGTCACATTTGAACTCAGGTCTTTCTGACTCCAAGGCCAGATCTCTCTCCACTACACCATCTAGCTGCTCCGATATTGATATCTTTACTGGGAGGAAATATGAAGCTAACTGCCTGTTAGCCCACACCACAGATGTGCCAAATAGCATGAGAAATGACTTGCAGCTGATTGGTTCCCAGGATGGCTACCTGTTCACATGCTAGGTGAACAGAGAGGTGAAGGAGGACCTCCCTTTGCCTAAGAGTAACCTTGGCAAGGAGAGTGAGTGGATTGTGGAGAAGGGATCCTGACATCCAGGCTGTCGAGGGTCTTTGGAGGAGACAGAAATGGAACTGCCCCCAGGTCACCAGGGAGTGCAGGATCTCCTGAGGTCCATCAAGTCACCCCAGGAGTCACAGCAGAATCAGCCCTGAGGAGTCAAACAGGACGGTGATTGCCATAGCACCGTCCATACCAGGAGTCTCTATAACCTCCAGGGGGCAGCCCCCAAAGGAGGCGTCATGCCAGCTCTCTTGAGCAAAGCAACAACTTGTCCATCACCGATGACATCCCAGAGCAGGCTGGGTGGGGACTTTGCAGGGAGACAAAAGTACTCCATGACCTTCATTTGGGAGGCACCCCTCAGCCACAAGTATTCTCCCTCACGTGTTGTTCAGTCTTTTTTCAACCACGTCTAACTCTTTGGGACCTTACTTAGGGTTTTCTTGGCAAAGATACTGGAGCAGTTTGCCATTTCCTTCTCGAGCTCATTTTGCAGGTGAGGAACTGATGCAAACAGGTGAAGTGACTTGCTCAGGGTCACACGGCTAGTAAGTGTCTGAGGCCAGATCTGAACTCAGAAGATGAATCTTCCTCAGCTGCCCCCACTGCATTTTAAGGGTGAACCCATCCTCCCCAAGGACATTGCGCGTGCAAAGGGAGAGTGTGCCCTGAGGAATTCTTTTTGTAGAGTTCTATTGGTTGATTGATAATGGGAAGACCACCAGACAGGGACTTGTGAATGACAGAACTAGAAACCTCGGCCCCTCAGGGTTACCTCTGCAACCTTGAGGGGAAAAGTAGTCAACCATCCTCTGGAGACCCAATGGACCAGTGTAAGTTGGGAGGGTGATCTCAGTGGGAAAGCTACGTAGAATAAAGAGGCGAGAAACGGTGAAGATAGAGAAAGGGAGAAAAACTCCTCAGGCTGCAGAGTAACATGGGATTAAAAGTGAACAAAATAATCATTGCCAGAAATGCTTAACAGAGTTACCTATTAAATGGAGGCCAGGGAGGCCAGTGGGCTGATCTTCACGCCACAGAGAATAACGCTCAGGGAAGGTGAGACGGTCTTCATTCTCCATACCTGGGTGCTCCGGGCCGGGGCAAAGGTGCCAGAGATGGGTCAGAAGCTGTGCGCAACAGTGCCTGCCACCCCAGAGAGGAGGGAAGTCCCCAGAACAGTCAGAGCATCTGAGCGGGCATGAAGGCAATCCTTCAATTGCCCATAATCCTCAAGGTTGGAGGAATCCTCAGAGAGTGCCTTATCACAGCATCCGTCCATCTCATTCACTCACTCCTTCCTCCTCCTCTCTCTCTTCTCCTGAAGTCACTCCCACCTCCAAACCCTGGGAAATCCCAGAGGCCCAGGCCCAGCGATGCCGGCTCTGAGGTGTGTGTGTGTTTACACAAGCCAACTTCTCCTGTTTACACAATTGAACTTCAGCCTGGGTGAGATCATCTCAGCTCTTACTGCAGGACAAAGAGCCTAGAACCCACACTCGGGTTCTAGGGGGTAACAGACTACATTTCCTTTAGCACTTTGCTCTTCCAATCTGTCCATCGTCATACGTTTATTAAGCGCCTATTATGTGCCACCACTTTAAGGAAGCTCTTTGGAACACTGAGTGTTCCACGGTGCCCATGTTACACGGAGGGAGGCAAGTTTCTACTGAGGAGCTACATTCCCCACAACCTTGTCAGGATTCACAACAGATGATGTTACCTCAGAAGGCACTGTGGTGTGATGGGAGCACTGACCACACCCCCGATGGGAGGCTGGCCACAAACTCTCCCAAGAGAGCCAGGACGCAGGAAGATTTGCACATAGCGTCAGCAGATCCCGACAGGACAACGGCCACTGGGCCAGAGAGCTGCTCAGTGGCTGTGAATAAGGCCTGAACCTAACGGCAGGCTTTGGCTCTTCAGTCTGGAAACCACAACTGAGAGGACACCTGGAGCTATTGCTGGCCAGCACAGGAAGGAAATCCTCTGTTAGCACTTCCCGGCTCTTCTCTCTCTCCTTTCCCTACTCAGAGCTTCCTGTATCCTCCCTTCCCACATGGGCTCATACCTACCGGGCATACTGCAAAGGCTCTCATTCAACCAAAGTTCATAAAAGAACCAAGCCACCATCTACCGGCTTCTAGGCTTCTAGGGGATGTGGTTACCAATGAGAATTGTCCTCCAGGCAAGACAGAAACCAGAAGCTCTGGGAGGTCAAGAGACTTATCCAGGGTCACACAACCAAGAAGTACTAGAACGAGGAAGATGGCATAGGATTCAACTTGATAACAGATATGAAGGATTCTAGTGTAGACTTCAAGGAACACCTCGAATGATCATTCCAAGTCACTGTCTGGACTCTAGGAGACACACCCCTGAGTGACTGGGAGGTCACTCTTCTCTAAACACTGTATCATCCAGGAAAGAACACCCGACTAAAAGTCAGGGGACTTGACATCTAATCTAGAGGTAGCTAGGAAGAACAGTCGATAGAGTGCTGGGCCTAGAGTCAGGAAGACCTGAGTTCAAATCCCATCTGGGACATTTATTAGCTGTGTGACCCAGGGCAAATCACTTAACCTGTCTGCTCAGTTTCCTTAATTATGAAATGGGGATGATAATAATAGCATCAGCCTCCCAGGGTGGTTGTGAAGATCAAAGCCTGCAGGACAGTGCCTGGCACATAGTAGGCTCTTAATCCATGTTCATTTCCTTCATTCCTGGTCCCAGCCCTGCCCCTGGCTCACCATGAGACCTTGGCCTCTTGGGGCCTCTGGATCAGCTTTGGTCACCTCTAAGCTCCCCGCTCTCTCTAACCAGTTCTGTTTCTATATTCCAAGCCAAGGCCCAATCAGATAGGCTGGGGCTCTTTGAAGTATCGATTTCACACAGTGCAATCACGCATCTCGGTCAGCCTCTACCTATACACCACATTTCATTTGAGCCTGTTAATGTTTACAAAGGATCTATTGGTGCTTTGGTCATTCTGCTGTTTCAATACGGCGGACTGGCCCAGAAGTTGAACCGGGATAGAGGGATGCATGTAGGTGAAAGGGCAGTGGCATGGAGGGCGAAGAGGTAGCGACAAGAGAAGATTCAAAGCAGGGATGTGACCCTTGTTCAGGCAGGTTGGGGGGATGAGAAGAGTGGAGCTTGGGGAGAGAAGGCAGAAGGAATTACATTCTATTTTTCTTTTGCTTTCTTTGCCCAGGAAGAAATGACCTTCAGCCTGGGAAGCGGGAATTAGCTAGAGATCCCATTTCCTTCAATGTATTCTCATAGAATTTGCACTCAAATGCCCATGCGCTTTGACCCAGGGTCCCCACTGCTGGATCTAGACTCTGAGAAGGTCAGCGTTGGAAAGGCTCCGTTGACCCACCCACTTCCAAATGTTTAAAATAGTGCTTCTCATGGGAGTAAAACCTGGAAAGAAAGTCAGTTCTTACTGAGTTGGGACATGGCTAAATACATTGTGGCACCTGGATGCAATGGAATAGTACTGAACGATAAGAAACGATGACTGTAACGAATGCAAAGAAACACGGGGGACGCACGCAGACTGAGGCAACTGCTCAGTGGATTATTCTCTGCAGCCTTTCCACCGATGCATCTGTTTCCATGGATTCTCTCCCTCCCTCCTTCTCTCTCTCTCTCTCTCTCACACACAGACACTCTCACACACACACTCTTTCTCTCTCACACACACACTTTCTCTCTCACACACACACTCTTTCTCTCTCACACACACACTCTTTCTCTCTCACACACACTTTCTCTCTCACACACACACTCTTTCTCTCTCACACACACACTCTCTCTCACACTCTCACACACACACAGACACTCTCACACACTCTCTCTCTCACACACACAGACACTCTCACACACACACACACAGACACTCACACACATTCTCTCTCACACAC
>NW_020949971.1:3577069-3577601 GCF_900497805.2 Vombatus ursinus
GGGGGGAGGACGGACGGGGGAGGAGGCCCGGGGGGAGGACGGACGGGGGAGGAGGCCCGGGGCGCTCCTCTGGCGGCCGGCCGGACGGCCCGGGGGGAGGACGGACGGGGGAGCTGCCACGGACGGGCCGGGACGGGCCCGATAGGACGGGATGGGACCGATGGGACGGGCACGGGAGGGAGGGGGTCGGGGCCGCGACGGACGGACGGACGGGCGGACGGGCGGGCTGGCCCCTGCTGTGGACCCCCAGCCGGCCCCGGCTCGTCTAGGGCCGGGGGAGATCGCCCCGCTCGCCGTCCCTCGCGGGGCTCGGCTGGCCACCCCGATCAGTCGTGCTGCCGTCGCCCAGGCTCGTTTCCGTCGCGGTGTGTGTGCCTGTGCCATCCTGGCAGAGCGGTGGCGGGGCCCGGGCGGGCTGAGCTTGGAGCCGAGCGGCCGCCTTCCCCCACCACCGTACTTGGACATTAATAGATAACTCATTAGGCGCATTCCTGCGGGCCGGGGGCCTGGGCAAGCGTTGGCGCGGGGCGGG
>NW_020949971.1:3577611-3619779 GCF_900497805.2 Vombatus ursinus
GGGGGGAGAGGGGAGGGAGGGGGGCCAGGAGCAGTTTAGTAGCAGGTTGGCTGAGAGAAAAGTGGCTTTTGAAAAATGGGATCGTTGCTGCCTGCTGGGAGTGACCTGGGGAAGTCATCAAGTCTTCTGGGCCTGGAAGGGCTGCCCCTGGTGGTCTCCGAGGCCCCTTCTGGTCCAGGGCAGATTCCGGTTCTCGCCCTTTCTCTCCCTTTCCCATCCCTTTTCCACTCTTCCTGTCCGGCTCCCTCCCCAGGCCTCCTCTCCCCGCCGTACATCTACACAGTTTGGGGCCTGGCTAATCCTGGGGCAGGATATCGATTGCCAAATAAGGCTTTGTTGCTGAAGATGGAAGTGGAATGTGACTGAGTTCTGAGCCTCCGGCCCCTGCCTGGGCTGCCAAGCAAATTAGGTCATTTCAACGGAGGAGCTTTTTTTGAAAGGATGCTGGAGCCTGGAGAGGAACGCAGTGGTGGGGTTGCTAAAACGGGCCGCGAGAGACAGCCGGGCAGCCTCTCAGATGTTTGCTAAGCACCCACTAGACTCAAGGCCCTGGGCTGCGAGCTGGGGGTGCAGGGATAGAAAACAGCCACCGCCGCACCCTGGCCTTTGAAGAGCTGAAGACTTCCTGGGACCAGAACGCGATGCCGCTCTCCCACTGTCCTGGCTATAGGCTGGTCGATGTATTAGAGATAGAATCCTATAAGGCCTTTTTGGGGGTTTGCAGGGCTCCAGGTCAGAGGTTAAGGGCCCAGATGGGGCTGCCCCCAGGCCATTTCAGAATACAGCCAGCTCCAGGCTTTCTCTTGTGATGGAGGAGAGGGGGAGGGATTGCCTGGATTCAGTGAAGAGAGAAGAGTCCTCGGCTGGCATTGGAAGAGAAGTACAGAGAAGACATGATCCCTGACATCAGCAAGCATGTGTTATGCACCTACTGTGTGCCAGGCACTCTATTAAGCACTGGGAATACAAAGAAAGGCCAAAGATGGTCCCTGCTCTTGAGGAGCTTACAATCTATTGGGGAGATAACTCGCAAAAAGTAAACTTACAGATAACTTAGAGATTTCTAATGATGGAGGGGGTGGGACAGACTTCTGGAGAGGGTGGGATTTTAGCTGGGATCGAAGGAAGTGCAGGCATCTAGGAGGAGGAAACGGGGAGGGAGAGCGTTCTAGGCGGGGGACAGCCAGAGGACATTCCAGGACTTGGGAGAGGAGAAGCCAAGAGGCCAGGGGCCCTGGATCAGAGCCGAGGAGGGAGGCACAGGGAGACCAGGGGGGTGGGGGAGGCAGTCAGGAAGGGCTCTGAATCCCCATGGGATTTCGTATTAGATCTTGGAGGTGACTGAGGGGCAGGCAATGACATGACCTGTGTCATGGATGACCCAGCTTTAGGAAAATCACTTTGGTGGCTGGATGGAAGATGGGAGGGCGTGGGGAGACACTCACGGCAGGCAGACCCACCTGGAGCGATGGCAGAGGCCCACGTATAGGGTGAGAGGGTCTGCAGAGGGCGGTGTCCAAGGAGAGAAGGACCGATTCAAGAGACCTTGGTGTAGTCACCGGGCCTTGGCAGCAGATTGAATGTGGGGGTGGAGGTGAGGAACAGTGAGGATCTGAGAATGATATCAGGATTGGGAGGCTGCTGGCCCTCGACAGTAATGGGGGAGGGGAGAACAGGGGAGGGCTTGTGGGGAAAGATCATGAGCTCATGGTGCCTCTAGGAAGTCCGGTTCTGAGACTTGAAGCTGGAGGCCAGCAGAGAAGTTAGGGCTGTTCAGAGAGATCTGAGAGTCATCTGCTGGAGATGGTCATTAAATCCACGAGAGCTGAGGACCCCACCAAGTGAGGCAGTATAGAGGGACAAAAGAAGAGGGCCGGGGAGACTGGGCAGGTATGGCCTGGTTGAAGAGCCCACGTAGGAGCCAGAGAAGGAGCGGTCAGAGACCTGGGAGGGAGTGGTGTCCCAGAGACCCAGAGAGAAGAGAGTGATTACCAGCACCAGAGGCTGCAGAGAGGTCCAGGAGAATGAGGACTGAGAAAAGGCCTTTACGCTGGACAGTCAAGAGGTCACCAGTAACCTTGGAGAGGGCATGTTCAGTGGAATGATGGGGTTGGAGGCCAGAGTGAAGAGAGTGAGAGGAAAGTGGAGGGCAGCTATTGTAGATGGCCTGAAAAGAAGGAGATCCAGGATGCTAGCCAGCAGGAGTGGCTGGATCAGGACGGGGGAGACGTAGCGAGTGGGATGTTGGAGAATGGAATGGATTCCCTCAGGAGAAGGACTGCTTCCTCATGAGCCACGGGGGAAGGAGAGGTGGCAGAAGGCATCTGAACGATAGGAAAGGAGGAAGAGGGGAGAAGAGGGAGCCCTTAGTGAATGGGCGCCATGTTTTCTGTCAGACGTGCGGCAGCCGTGGGAGCCTGAAGGAGGTTTGGAAAAGCAGCTGTGGAGAAGAGTGAGAGAGGGAGTCAGCTGGGGGGGTTACAAGGATTGTTCTGTGGCAGTCGGATGGTGAGCTCCTTCAGAGGAGGGATCGTCTTTGCGTCCTCAGCACTTGGCACCCTGCCTGGCGCTTAATACAGCACTATTGTACTGACGGAGAGAGGGCCCACTGGAGATTAACAAAATGTGACAGGAAATAGAATGACAAATGAGAAGAAATGTGGAAACAGTTTTCAACGATAAGCAGGAGCCATACGCTGAAGGACTTTAACAAACAGGCGGCCTGGAGACAATAGGGAGCCTGTGATGCTTCAGGATCAGAGAGTGGCATGGTCAGGTCTGTGCCTTAGAAATACCACTTTGGGGGGCAGCTAGGTGGTGCAGTGGATAGAGCACTGGCCCTGAAGTCAGGAGGACCTGAGTTCAAATCTGGCCTCAGACCAAACACTTGACACGTACTAGTTGTGTGACCTTGGGCAAGTCACTTAACCATGATTGCCTCACTAACAAAAAAAAAAAAAGAAATACCACTTTGGCCATAGAGGAGGGAAGAGAAGGGAGACAGGACAGCTAACTGGAAGGCTCTCGCAGTCATCCAGGTGAGAGGCAGTGAAGGTCTGAGCTAGGGTGGGGCCATGGGAGCGAGAGAAGCGGGGCTGATGCTGGATTATGTGATATAAACTATAATGTGGAGGAATTACACTTTATTACTATATTGACAGGATATTAATGTGGATTGGTATAATGAATATAGGTGAATAGAGGTCTGTGAGACACCTGAAGGGAGGAAGAAGCCGCTTCTGGCCCAAGGGACCAGGGAAGGCTTCCTTGTACTTGAGGTGGGCATTGAAGGATTTCATCAGGGCACCCAGAGGGAGGGTAGTATATTAGCAAAAGTAAGGCGCATAGGATGAGATCTTGAGACTGTCAATAATCCAATTTGGCTGGGCTCTGGAGTGTACAGAGGGGAATCACATGAAATAGGGCTGGAAAGGAACATCGGAGAAAGCCTTGACTGCCAAGCTAAGGAGCTGGGTACTTAGCAAGTAGAGATTGCAGGAGAGTCACAAGGCCACGGGAGGCTCAGAGCTCGGTGCCAGCTCAGTGCCACTCCCCTTTGATGACGTTATGCTGGTAGTGCCTGCCTCCGGACTGACCCACTGCCCCTGAGCACCTATTCTGTGTGCGTGTATGCCCGGCATGGCAGAAGAGCCCTACCCTTTCTGGTACATCCTTGCTGTGTGACCCTTGCCAAGTCACCACACCTGTCTGTGTCTCACCTGTCAGTTGTATGGGCGTTGAGGGGCGCTCCCTCCCTTTCTCAGGTTTCTTGTTTCGCACGCGTGAGCTGGCCTGCATAGCGTGGGGCAGTAGATGGAGCAGTAGATGGAACAGTAAGCCTGGAGCCAGGAAGACCTCTTAAAATCAAATCCAGCCTTCTTAGGTGTGTGTAGTTCCTAGCTGTGTGACTCTGGGCAAGTGACTTCGCCTCGGTTTCCTTAACTGTAAAGGGGGACTGGTCCTAAAAGCCCCTACCTCCAAAGCTTGTTGTAAGGATGCGATGAGATAATGACTATGAAGGTACTCAGCACAGTGTCTAGCACACAGTAGGCTTACATAAAGCGCAATGAGCACTAGCCCCCTTCCCCTTCCCTGGCCGGTCATCCTCGTCCCGACTCCCCCCAGTAGCCACCCTCTGCAGCTCAGATGTCGCCGCGCTTTCATTCGTTGCCCTCGATGAAGGAGGAAGTTTTGAAATCCTTTTTTAAATAAATAATTTTTCCTTATGGTCATCAACTAACTTAACTTTTCCACATATAGAGGACAGGGGAAAAAAGCACTGCATGTAAGTTGATAAGTCTGCCGAGCACAGCGTCGGCTTTTTCTTCAGCATCCATCACACTTACCACGTAAGTCCCTGCACTGCCCTGCTCGTCTGTGTTCCCTTCTGGACGTCTCTCTTCTCCTGTCTGTGTGCTTGTAGCTGTTTCGTTGATGCTTGTCTTAATTTGGGGGGGCATCACTGCCGCCCCCTGTAATATTGCCAGCTCCCCTGAAGGAAAGCTGACCCCTGTAACAAATACCTACATTCAAGCAAATCAGCTTTGAACAGTGTTGGCTGTGTTCAAAACTGTGTGCCTCATTCCGTAGCAAGAGCACTGCCTCTGCCAGGAGGTGGGTAACGTGGCTTTGTCACTGGTCGTCTGGAATCAGTCCTAATTCTTAAGTCTTTTCAAGTTGGTATATTTTTTAAAATATTTTTTTCTTTTTGTAACAGTCACATAACTTCAAGTTGTTTTATTTTTTTTAAAATATTTTTCTTTATTTTTTTTGAAGTCATATAACTTCGGGTTGCTTTATTGACAGTGTTGAAGTCATTGTGTAACTCATTCTTTGGCTTGCTTCACTCCACCTCGGTTCTTACAAGTCTTCCCAGAAATCCATTTTAAAGGATCAATGTAAACTCCATCTGCAGTGTGTAAAGATTGGGGAAGGGCCCCCTGAGAAAAGCATGGTGTCTGAATGGCATGCACCATCGTGCTGCTCTCTTAGCAGTGACCGAAGAGCGCAGGGAAGATGTGCCTGGAGAGATGCCAGGGGAAGGAAGCCCAGCCACGGGCACCCATAGCCCAGAGTTGGCACGGGCAGTCAGCCGGCCGCGCTCTGAGGGTTAGAGGCTAGTGCGGGCTTCTGCTGGCAATCAGCAGGCTTCCTGCTCCAGAGGTTGCCAGGAGGGCTTGTTTGGGGCTTTGTTGGGAAGGGTCGAGTGTATCAGACCAAAGCATAGACATTTAGTTTTTAAAATCTTGTCTTCAATCTTCACCCAAGCACTAAAGTGTTAAAATGACACTTGAGGAAACAATAAAACCGTGTTCATGAAATTGCAGCGCAGGGCCATGATGATGCTTGGCTTGGGTCGGCCTGGGTTCTCTGGGTCATGGGTCATCGAGGGCGTGCCAGGCAGGACTCGAAGCTGGTTTTTCACTCTTTAGGTTGGATTCTGAGATGGTGCAAACATCACCCATTTGTTCTCTCTCCCCACAGGGCATTCGCTTCGATCCCGAAATTCCCCAGACGCTGAGGCTAGAGTTTGCCAAGGCAAACACAAAGATGGCAAAAAACAAACTCGTCGGGACCCCGAACCCCAGCACTCCTCTGCCCAGTACCGCCCCTCAGTTCATCGCCAGGGAGCCGTGTAAGTTGTGAGGCACGCGCGCACGCACATACACGCACACACACGCGCGCGCACGCACACACACACACGCACACACACACACGCGCGCGCACGCACACACACGCGCACACACACGCACACACACACGCACGCGCGCACGCACACACACACACACACACACACACACACGCACTCTCTTCCACTGTGACCGGGTGATGTGTGGAGTAGCCAATAATTCAGCGCTCATCCTGTTGTGCAGCTGCCCCTGGGGTGCCGAAGCCGGGCTAGTCTTGGGTCAGGCTCCAAGGACCGTCCCAGGACAGACAGGATCTGCTGTCTGAGGGTTAGCCCACAGCCCAGCTCAGGCCTCAGTCCCAGGAGGTGGGCCACGGGGCTGTACTTCCCTTAGCAGCAGCTGCCTGTGAAGCAGAAAGATCCTGTTGACTGTGGTGCCTTTGGATAGGGAGAGTGGGAAGCCAGGCCTGCTGGAGGATTTCCAGCTGCTGTCTGCAGGGGTCTTGGCAGTCGACCCGACAGGGACCGGGAAGATGAACTCTCTCCTGGTCACCCACGAGCCCTGCCGACTGCCGTCCGTTCCCCTGGAGGTCTGGCCCCTTCAGCCATCGGTAGAGTCTGAGTTTTGTTCCACAGCCCCTTGGCATCCCGCAGGGCTGACTGTCAGTACGTCCTTCCATTTGGGGAGGATGCTAGCCGTTAGTGTTGTCCGTTCAGGAGATGCCCGGTTTAGACTGGCCTGTCTTGGAGAGACGGGCGCCTTCTGTGAGAGGAGTCACCATGGCCCACAGACACGGGAGACGTGGACACCGGGGCTCCCAGAAGGAATCCCGATGCTCCTCAGTGACGTCCACCACGGGGGCGGCGGGGGTGGAGTCCGGGGCCCTCCACGGGTCTTTCCAGACCTTGGCCAGGGACGCCGGTGGCCTAGCTCCCAAAGCGGGGACTGTCGTAACGGACAAGAGCTGACGTTGCCCTGGTGTAGCCGGGTTTATGGGGGCTTTAAGATCAAACGTTCAGGCTCTGTTATCCCCATTTTACAGACGAGCAAATTGATGCTCAGAGGAGTTGTGCGACTGACCACAAGTCACCCAGCTCGCTGGTAGTCGGCAGACCGAGTGTCAGAACCTGAGTCTTGCCACGTCTCCCCTTCCTTCTCCGGCTCATTCCCTGAGATGCAGGATACAGGGAGGGGTCCCGTACCATAACGATCCCTTTTCTCCTTGTAGCATAGCATGACTTTGAGTACAGCCAGGCCCCCATTGGTGCAGACAAGGACTTTCATCAAGTGGTCACATGTCTTTGAAGTTGGGATTAGGTAAAACGTGGTCGTTGGTTCCCGTCCATTGGAAATAAGAAGTCCAGATTTGAATAACGGGACTGCTACGTGGGAGTGGGCCCTCGATGTCCCCCCAGACTTGTCCTCTGAGCTTCTTGCAGGGGCCAGGCTTGGGAATCGAGACCCGGACCCTTCCCACCTGTCCTTACGTCTTCTCTTCTCCCTCCTCCTCCAGCGGCCTGCCTGCTGTCAGTGCCGCTAGGGTCTCTTCCTGGACAGCGAGGGTGAGGGGCAAGATGATCCCAAGGGCCCCCCATCTCCCACATTCCTTTGAAGACAGAGGAGCAGCCACTCCTGGCAGCCAGTCAAGCTGTTGGCCGTTTTGCGCCTGGGCTCCTCACCACTGCCACCGTCGCGCCATCGTAGGAGGTGGCCACCCGGGGGCTTCCTGTCCCCCCTGCCCACCTGATGCCCTCTTGAGGTCTCACCATCAGCTGCAGCAGGAGGTGCGGAGCCTTCCCCGTGGCTGCCCTGCCTGGGGTCCTGGCCTAGCGTCCCTTGGCGGTGTGCGGTAGGGCTTCATTCACGTTGGTCTAAGGAAGAGAGAATGGAAGAGGGCGGGGCCAGTGCCACAGAAGGGTGGGCAGGAAGTCTTGGCCGTCCCTGGATCTTTACTTTCCAGGCCAGTGGAGGAGTAGGGACACTGGGACTCAGGGGAGCATCTTCAGAGGACGGCCAGCGGCCTCGCGTCGGCATGATGAGACTCGGGTCAGGGGTCTGGCCACGCCGAGCCCAGAGAAGAGGGGAGTTCTGTTGGGCACGGCCGCCGTCTTCAGGCATCGCCGCTTCATCGGGCAGTGTTCCGTGCTTGTTTATGGTTTGCGTTAGATATGCTCTTGAGACAGAGGATATTTATAAAGCCTGTGGCTGTGCCTGGCACATAGTAGGGCCTGATCTGTGTTTGTTCCTGTTTTCCTTCCCTCTCCCACTCTCCTCGATCACGGATACCAAGCCTCCAGGGGCCTCCAGTGCTGTCTGGTTGAACCCCTTTATTTTCTATATGAGGAACTGAGGTCCAGGAGTGTTGTGTAAGCTGTCCAAGGTCACACAGCCAGCAGCAGGATTTGAACTCTCTGGCTTAGAGTCAGTGGCTTCTGGAAATGCCTCCCTTGTTCTGCCCAGCCCCAGAGGGCAGAGCTGGGGTGGCCATGGAGGGAATGGCAGGCAAACAGACCGCAGCGCCGGAGCAGGGGAATCCTTCCCACCAGTGAGAGCCATCCACAGCTGGTCAGCCGCTTGGCCTGACCAGCCGGAGAAAAGACCATGCCCAGGGCCCGGCCTCTTCTTCTCCCCTTGGCATGCTGGGATTCCCTAGTCCCCCGATCTGTCTCCTCTGGGGTTCAGCCAGCACTACCAAGAGTCTCCTGAATGCTGCTGCTGCAGAGGGAATGAAACGGCAGACCCAGCCTCTCCGAGATGAGAGTGGGAGCCACCCTGAGCGGGCACAGTGGAGCTGCCAACCACTGACCCGCTCACGGGGCTGAAGGAACGCTGTAGGCTCAACAGGAGGACAGCTAGCGTGCTTTCTGCCACATGTCTCAGGAATCCAGGGAGGAAGCTGCGGGTGGGGGGCCCAGAATCAGAGAGCCAAGAGCCTGAAGCCGGCCTGGCCCCGCCTCCAGGGGTCTGAGACGGGATGGTGCATGTTTGCTGAATCCCCAGGTCCAGAAGGAGGGCGCCCCACTGCGTCTAAGCCCAGTGCCTTCTTGGGAGGTGCTCAGAACCTTGGACAACTCCGGAGTCTTCTTGGCCAGAAGCAGCTCGAGGCACGGGGTTCCCATCCCATCCAGGAGAGGCCTGGGTGACAGCCCCAGAGATTGGGCAGGACTACAGGCACCGTAGTGCGGAAGGAAGCTCGGGCCTTTTGTTCTTGGACGCCGTAACGGAAAACACATGCTGCCCAGTAATGGCTTCCATGGCTGTGCCTTCTCAGCTCCTCCAGGAGCCATGAGGCTAAATGTGTAGATTGCCTCGGTTAGGCATGGAGGCGAGAGATTTGGGTTTGGAGTCAGAGAACCTGGGTCCCATCCTTTGGGCCCCAGTGAGAGAGCTGGCCCACGTGACCTTGGAGGCAGGACGCAGAGCCAGGATTCTCCCATCAAAGTGCAGCCTTTCTCCCTTCCCCACTCCTCCCACGTTGTGCTGCTTCAAATCCGCGTCTTCTTTTTTTTAGAAAGGTTTGGTAGGTTTTCTGTTTGTTAGCAACAGAACCACAATGCATTTAGCTTTTCTCCACCTGCAGCGTCAGATGCCCTAATGGAAAGTTTCGTTTCTGAATGACTCCTCCATTAGCAATGCTGTCTTGAGTTGGGTTAAGTGTTCTTTACAGTTCTAACGTTTTCCTACTAGGAGGTTCATACTTCTTCCCAGTAACTTCCATAATAAAGCGAGTATCATTTAATATTTTAGAGGGCACCACAAATGTCACCTGGCCACGTCCTGCCATCGGGCCAGTTCGGTATCTAGGGAAATGGGAAAGAGTGTTATTTGAGACCTGGAAGAATGCTCTCCACACAGAACTCACGGAGGCCGGGGATGCCATGATTTCAGGATTGACTTCTGGCATTTCCTGGATCTCATCTGAGCATCCCGTCACTCTTCCCCGGTGAGATTGCAGGCCACCCGCGCCTGCTCATGCTTTGTTGTTCTTGTCACGTCCTTCTAGAAACCCTCCGCTGTGAATCTACTCGACGCATTTGGGGCCTTCCTCTGGTCCTTTTCACGTCCCTTGATTTCCAGAGCAGGCGGTCTTGTTACCCCTCCCTCTTCATCACATTCTAAGTGTGGGCCTGCTACGTGGCATGATTAAACTTGGCCAGAGAGGACCTGGGTTTGAATCATGCCTCGGACACCAGCTGTAGGGCAAGGGATTCCAAGCAAATCAGTTAACCTCTCTCAGCCTCAGTTTCCTCATCTGCAAAATGACAGGATTGGATTCCATGGCCTTTAGGGTTCCTTCTAACTCTAAATCTATCAGGCTTTGATGGCCCCATGTACTTTTATGAATGAAACTGCTACAGGAATGGGGAAATGCTGCAGCAGGCATTGCTGAGAGTGCATCCTTTCAGGAGCACACAGGAATGCAGCCTACCTCGTAGAAGAGGTGAGACACTTCTATCTGCTGTCCTCCTGCATCAGAAGAATGGGTATGTAGACGATAGAAAGAAAAACTGCACGTAAAAACACAGCAAAAGTAAAGACTTGTCTTTGTCAAGCTTATCCCTTCCTGCTTGTGCTTTACACGACCTCCCTGACAAAAGGCCATAGCCCAATGGGAGCTCTAAATTGGGAGATGACCAGCACTGACTGGGTGCAGGGCACCCAAGCAGTTGTAGGAAGAGAACTCATGCGAGGTCCAGTGTGTAGAGCATTGAATTGGATAGCTCTTTGTCCTGTGGGCACAGGTGTGTGATCTCTGTCCACTTCCTCTCTCCAGGCCCTGTCTCATCTCCTTGTGTGTAAAATAAAGAGGCTGGGCTCAATGATCTCCAAGGCCCATTCTGGCTCCACGTCTGATCTTATAAAGCTTTGGAAAATAAGGTTTGTCAAGAAGAGAGTCATCCATCTACTTCTTCACCGCCCCCTGTATGTTCTGATCTAGGACAGACTCTTTGAACCGAACCCCACTCTACTGCAGGAGTAGTATGCTCATTCATCTCAGCCCCATCTCAGACTGTCCACCAGATCTCAGGGTCAGCCTGGCATGTCCTTGTGGTTTCAGTTTCCATTCCTCCTGCTCAGGGCTCTGACTGTGGGTCAACATGAGCTGGGGGCTCCTCTACCTCCCCCAGCCCCGCATAGGATTGAGCTGCTAGCCCTTGGGGGAGTCCTGGATGGATGACAAGAGGGAGAGCCAGGCAGTGGCCCTAGCCACAGTGGCGGGGTAATACAGGAAAGGTAATTAAGGACCAGTTCTTCAGACAAATGGGTCAAGTGAGGGTGGGTGCCCCCTCATCTACCTACTGGAAGTAAAATGCTTATTCTGTTCCACCTAAAAGATCCTTAAATTCCCACTGAGCAGGTGATCCCCTTAAGGAGATGTGAAATCATTTCCTTGTTTGCTTCCGGTGTGCTTGGCTTCACCTGTTTGTCTGGTGCTGCTGTGCCCTGGCTGGCATCCAGGCCTGAGACTCAGGACAGAGACGCCCTACCTGTTGAGGGGTCCATCAGAGCTGTGCTTATTGTGATGGTCGTAGAGGGATGGGGCATGCCAAGAAGTGGTCAGGGCCCTCTGCCCTCCCCTGGTGCCCACAGTCTTCACAAGGAGGGAGTGGTGGGGCCAGGGTCAGGGGAAGGGTGCCCTGAGCCCTTTGGAAGACTTAGGACAGGGCTGCAGCCTGAAGTGTGGAACATGGGGGGAGGGGCAGGCAGGATTAGCTTGATTTTGCATGCCCCCCCAGGGCAAAACCAGGACCAGAAGGTGGGAGGGGGCAGGGGAGTGGCAAAAAGGCCAAATTAGGCTTGAGGTCAGGAAAAGCTTCCTTTGAAATTGTTTTTGTTCTAAACGCTACCCCCCTGCCCCCCAATTTCCATTCCAGCAGCAGGACACCAGAAGCAGATTCTCTGACTGGCCCCCTGCATTGCCAGGCATGGGCTCAGGAAAAGCTGAGCTGAGTGTTATCTATAGAGCTGAGAGTTGTCCCCGAGCCACAAGGGCTGCCTGGCGGGAGGGGAGCTCCCCTACACTGTTGGGGGCGTTTGTCAAAGGGCTCGTTGATGGGGGCAACTGCCTAGTGCTGGGATTTCTTCTCAGAGTTTCTTTCCAAGTCTGCATTCTTAGGAAATTAGTAAATTCACCATATTAAAACCCAGTCTCCACATGTGTCTGCAGGGAAGGAGCCGTCCAGAGCCAGGCTTGAGATCAGGTTGCTATCTAAACAGCCTCTTGAGGAGCACTTGGGTAGAGGGACGGGATGATGGGATCAAGTCTCTCTGCCTCTTCATTTGTTTTCCCCAGAGGTCGCTGGGAATCAGGCTTGTCAAGCCTTTATAGCTGTCAGCAGGAAATTGCATGAGGGTCCTGGGATTTTATAGCTGGAAGGACTTTGCTTTACAGATCAGGGCACTGAGGCTCAGAGAGGGTCCCCCCAGGCGGTCTGCAAGCCCCTGCAGATTGCAGAGCCCGTGTGCCTTCCCCTGACCCTGGCCCCACCACTCCCTCCTTGTGAAGACTTCCCCAGGCTTCCTCCTGGCTTGTCCCCCTTTGTATCAGATTCATGCTGGGGACCCTGAGTCCTGGGGAAGTAGGAGGTGGAGTGAGGAAGGCAGAGGGATAAGCGGTGTGTCCTCCACGCAGAGGCCGCCGGACAAACGGGAGCTTTGTTACACCTGCTGCCGGTGGCGGAGGCTGGGAGTCCTCTGGTTTGCGCCTCACCTTGGCACCTCAGAGGGCACACTGAGACAGGAGAACTGGCCAGGGCATGGTCTCTCTTAGGAGCCCCTCGACGCTCTTTGGGGAATTAGCACCTGCTGGGGACAGACCCTCTGCTACGGTGAGTGGGGTGGCCTGAGGTCAGAAGACTTGTGCTCCAAGAGACCTGAGCTTGTTTTTTCCCAACCCACTTATTTTACAGATCTGGAAACTGAGGCCCAGAAACGAGAGGGGACTTGCTCATGACAGAGATTTGCATTTAGGGCCTGTGACTCAGCTTGTCCTCTCTCCCCTCTAACATATGGCAGAGAGGGGGCATTTGGAAACTGGGTCTTTCCTGTTGTTATCTGTCAAAACCCGAGGTCTGGATTGGCCGTAAGCTGGATGGAGGCAGATTGTGGCACATTCATAGAAGACTGCTGGATGGAATTTGAAGACAGGCCCTCCTGCCCCTTGGGGCTGTACTCAGTGGCACCCACGGTCCCTCCTGGCTCCAGACCCCATGGGGTTCAGCAGCTGTGCCCTTAGATGTTGGGTCTCCATGAGACAACCCCAGAGAACCTCCCTGCCTCTGAGGCCTCAGGCCCATTTCTCCTAGCTTGTCAATCATTCCACTCATAAAGCCCCAGGAGGTAGGCGGTACAAACCTTATCCCCATCTTACAGATGGAGAAACTGAGGCTTAGAGAGGGGCAGCGACTTGACTGTAGTGAACATGGGATCCAGGCCTTGGACCAGTTTCTCTGACTCCACATCCAGGGCTCCTCCATCAAGACAGCGTCCTTTTCTCCCTTTCTGGCCACTTCTCGAAGGAAACGTATGAGAGGAAGTGTTGCCTAAATGCATCTGATAAAACTTACCCTCAAATCCTTCTGGACTACCAGACTGGGTCTGCCGAAGTCCTTGACAGATTGGGTGGGTTTGCCAGCAGCCAGGTTCTCAACCCTTAAAGATGGCGCTCCAGTGGGGATGGCGGGGGAGGGATTGGCAGCTCTTTGTGTGCTTTGCATTCTCCCCCTCCCCCTCCCCCTTCCCCCCAACTGGGGGTGGCCTAGCCCAAAGCTGAGAACAGGTGTGAAGATAGGCCCCTGATAGCACCGTCTTTGCCCTTGGAAATAGGATGGAGCATCCTTGTTTCCCACCCAGAATGGCCCCGCCGACGTAGCTCACACAACGCTTATTATGGTGAATGTGGCCAAGCGTTCTCTCTGAGTCGTCGCCGTTACCCCCAGCAGGCTGAGCGGGCAGAGACAGCATCTGCTGGGGACCAGAGGCCAGAGCCCCCTTCCTTGTTCCTAGGTCATGAGATTGAAGGCTGCCTGGGGACTGCTTTAGAGACAGCCCATCCCTCCAGAGCAGGCTCGGAAGCATCTTTGTGCCTTGGACCCCATCTTGGCAGTCAGCCAGATGAAGCCATGGGCCTCTTCTCAGAAGCGTGTTTGTAAATGAGTAAAGTACACAGGTTACAAAGCACAGCAGTTCTATTGAAATGCAGTCATCCAAATATTTTAAAAACAAGTTCACAGGCCCCCGGTTAAGGACCCTGGGTCTAGCTGTGGCCCCTCATGGACTCTGGGTTACTCTGGATGGGGGGGTTCACAGCAGCGGAGATGCTGGGAGGACGAGGATGGAGACGCAGCCCCGTGGCCGGGGCAGAGATCGTTAAGCTTTGTTTAGCAGGACGCGGAGCCTGGCGTCGATAAAACCAGCCGACGGCAGGTTGCCCTGACTGTCGAAGTTTCCCTCCTTCCCCCGGTTCCTCCTCCATGGTTTGACCGTGGACAGAACGCTACCCTGGTGTCCGTGACTTGGGTGACCGTCTCAGGCTGTAATACGCTGCACCGCCGCCTCGCTTTATGAAGCTCGTTTTCTTTGCTTCTGCTCAGTGCGTTACACCAATTCCTTGAGTTGTTTTCTTGGTAGGAAAACCCCACATGTGCCAGGGAAGGTGGAATCGATTTAAGTCCTGAACAGCTCCAGAAATGAAAGAGACTCACGTGGGGCATAGGTGAGGAATGACCAGAGCTGAATGGGGAGAGTGGGGCCCTTGGGTCAGTTTTCCCTTGAGCTGCCCAGGTTTTAATAAAGTGATAGAAATCCCCCCATTTATATCCTGTATCCTGAGCCTTCTCATTTCGTTCCCCACTTCCCCAGTTCATGGCACTCTGTGCGACCCCAGGACCGAGCTCCCCAGTGTACGTGTTGAAGGCTGGCCAGCCCAGCAGGCTTTTGGGAAACTCTTTGTGTGTGGCCTCCTCTCCTGAGAGGCTTGTGGCATGGTGGATGGAGAGGGACGCTAGCCTTGGAGTCGGGAAGAGCTGAGTTCAGGTTCTTCCTGGCCGAGTGACCCTGGGCAAGTTACATTACTGCCAGATGCTCAGGGCAACTCCCTCGGACTTAATTTGCCGAGAAATGGAGGCCTGTGTGGGTAGATGACATCAGGTCCAGTGCCTGGACCCAAGGGTAGAGATATAAGTATTTATGTGCTTGAGCTGGGGGAAAAGGGTAATGGTCCTGGTCAGTACTGGAGGCCGTCCCCTCTCTGCCAGGAGCCAGGGCCCGCCTGGCCAGCGCCCGGCATCTGGAGGCCAGCCACTGTCCCTGCAGTGGCCCCAGGTGGACAGGTCTCATCAGCACCCCAGCCCCCCAATCCCAGCCTTCCGGCCCCCTTCCCCTCCATTAATCCTCCTTAGATGGGCAGGCCCCTTCAGCACTCCTCCCCTTCCCATGGCCACATCTTGTGACCCCACTGGGATGCCATCCCAGCCCTTGGGGTGCAGTGTCCCTGCTCCCAACTGAGTGAGAGCAATCTGGGGAATGTGGAGAAGGTCCAGAGCTTGAGAAGAGACTGAGGGTCAGGCCCTGGAGCCTCCCTGAGTAGGGGGAGCTGGAGCTGGAAGGAGGAGTGAGAACGAGGCCCGGCTGCTGAGTCAGAAGGCACACGAGCCCTCCTCGATGGAAAGCATGGCGCCTGGGCACACAGTAGACACTTTGTGAGTCATTACTGACTGACTGACCCAAGCATGTTCAGGATGCCCACAGGACCATAGATTTAGAGCGAAAAGGGATTATCTAGGCCTTCATCCCTCTGCTTTTCGAGTTGTGAAAAGTGAGGCCCAGAGAGGAACGGAAACGCCTTTAGTAGGTTAGGGTGGGTGCCGGTGACGGAGACCTCTGGGGACAGAGTGCTGGAGTTGGAGTTGGGAAGATCTGAATTCAAATCCTGCCCCTGCCCATTACCAGCTGTGAACACGAGCAAGTCCCTTTGCTTGGGATTCAGTCTCCTCATCTGTAAAATTGGCTTAATGATATCTGTAGGGTCCAGGGACTGGGCCTGTGGTTTCTTTGGCTGAGGAAACTCCTGCCAGTGCAGGTTGGCATCCGTCTGCACCTTGCAGGCCTCCAGGGTTGCCTAGGGCATAGAAGGGTGCCTGTGCCCGGTCATGTAGCCAGGGCTCCTCTGCTCCCTTCCCCCGGGCCACCCACCCTCTCTAGATGACATTGTGTTGACGATGACCGCCAGTCTCCGTTTTCCTCGTGTCACTCGCCGATGAGGGAGCGGACGAGCCGAGATGGTGGGAGCAGACCATTGAGCCTGCTGGAGCCGTCCCCTGACTCCTGGGCCCGGCCGTCCCCGTCGTCAGGTGAACAAGCAGGTGAGAGGACCCCAGACCGCCTTGTGTCCTCACCCCCCCAGCTCATCTGAGGCTGCCTGGCCTCCCTGCTGGGGTCTGAGGAGCACTTGCGTGGTCCCAGGCCGGGCTCCAGCCCTCGTCCCTCTGGCTGAGTCACCTGAGCTCCCCGTTACCTCAGGGGGCAGGCGGGGAGGACGAACCCCTTTGGGAATGGGGGAGCCGTCACCCTGGGGCTCAGGCCCAGGGTGGCCAAGGGCTTGGAGGACCCCCAGAGGCCTGCCCGATGTGCCTCGGAAGGAGGTCCAGATCTGATGGGTAAGTGATAAGTGTCCGGGGCCAGGATGCCGCCTGAGTCCAGGCCAGGCAGCTGTGGGATGGATTTAGGAGTCGTGGCTGGGGCCGTGGGGCTGGGCAGGGCCCTGCTTAGGAGGCCTTGCTCTCCCAGGCTTCCGGAATCCGAGGGGTGGGCACGGGGCCAGGCTGGTGGGGTTGTGGACGTTGGCCGGCCCTGCCAGGCGGCCCCTGTTTATCTAACTGGGAGTTAGCGGGAAACCTATGAATCTTCTACGTGATTCCAGTGACGCTCCGGCCCCCGGGGAAGCCCTCAAACACAGAGATTCAGAGGCCTTCAGGTCAGCCTACCCCCAAAGAAAAATCCCCCCGCGTTGGAGCCAACACGTGGGCCAGAGGCCTCTCCAGGGACATCAGATTAATGGTGGGAGCTAGCTTGCATTTGAGATGTGCAGAACGCTTCCCAAACGTTGGCCCATTTGATCTTCACAGTAACCCTGGGAGCTAGGAGCCGTGGTTATCCCCACTTTACAGACGAGGAAACTGAGGCAGGCGGCAGTGAAGTGACTTGCTCAGGGTCACTCAGCTGGGAAATATCCGAGGCTGGATTGGAACTCAGGTCTTCCAGAGTCCAGCACCCTGTCCATGGCGCCCCCTAGCTGCCGCTGACAGCAAATGGCCCTCCTGTAGCGTCATCTCTGTTCCTTCCTCCATTGCTTTCCATTTTGTTTTCTTTTTGCTCTGAACTTAACAAACCCCAAATAAAATCAGCATGTCTGTGTACATGTGCACATAGCATCGGTGTATGCACCATCTGTTTACATGGAGCAGGACAGAATTACACGTGGAACCAGAATCTCTTTTGTGTAGAGGTTACTTTTCTTGTTTAAGTCGATGACAACTTTCTTTTCTTCTTTTTTTTTTTGGTGAAGCAATCGGGGTTAAGTGACTTGCCCAGGGTCACACAGCTGCAAAGAGTCAAGTGTCTGAGGCCAGATTTGAGCTCAGGTCTTCCTGATTCCACTCTATCCACTGTGCCACCTGGCTGCCCCAGATGAGCACTTTCAGAGCTGGCCTGTCTTCTGCTCTCTTCATGGGGGACATTGGGTCCCTCCTCCTCCTCCTCCTCTTCCCTCCTTGTTTAGGGATCAGCTCCCTGGTCACCATTTCTATGCTTTCTTTTTCAGTCCAAGGGAAGTTGTCCTTCTTAGAGAGCATAGAAGCAAAATCAAGGGTTGAGTCATTCTGCCCTCTCTCCGGCAAGATCCATTCCCCTCCTCCTCCTGCCCCCGGAGCAGGGGTGCTCGCCTTTCTCTCAGTTTCTGCCCGTGAAGCTAAAGGAAATTCACGTTTTTGCTAATGATTACCCAGATTCATCTTAGATGGCCGGTGACTGTCGTCACCTGTTGCCTTCTGGTACTTGGGGCTGTCCCTTTTTCAGTTTTCCAGAGAAGGGATCATAAGCACGTGCATTTGGAGCTGGAAGGAGCCCATGGAGGGCACTGCCTTCCTTTCCCCCCCATTTTACAGGTGGAGAAGCTGAGGCCCGGGAGGTTAAGTGAGTGACCCAGAAGAAGGAAAAAATGTGACGACAAGCAAGGCTGGAGAGGGCTGGGTGCTGAACGTCGGTCACGCCCGGCTGGGCCCCTGTTCTCCCAGGAGGCACTGGACTAGTTCTGGGCCAGGAATGCCTCTCCTTGCAGCCCCCCGTGATGTGGACTGGAGGCCCAAGCCCTGGTCTCAGCACTCAAGGGACCAGGCTATTCTTACAAAAATAAACAAACCAACCCCTCCTGCGGAGCCGGCGCACCGCATTCCCAGAACCCTCTGGCCCCAGGCAGACAGGAGTCCGCAGCGGGCACCAGGTGCCAGAGGAGGAGGAGGGGCCGGGCTGCCGGGCTCTGGCATTCCTGACCTCCGCCCTCCCACCCGTCCCTGCAGGTCTCCCCTCACCTCCGGGAATGTGATGATGCCAACACATTTCCCAGGACCCCGCGAGCAGGCTGGCGGGAAGCCAGCGCCTTGTGCGCTTGCCTCCCGGGCCCCCTCAGCGGGCCAGGCCCAGCGGGAGCCACACGCAGGCCTGCGAGGGGACAAAGGGGGTTCCCATCGGACCCTCGGCTCACCACGCACAGGGATTGAGTCGTGTCCCCACCTGTAGGTGTTTTGTGTAGAACACAGTTCTCTTTCCATTTTATGTATTTATGTCTTTCCTTTATTTTTTTTCAAATTATATAGCCTTACCAGAAGCAGGGTGCCACTGCAGATAGGGCCTTGGAGGCACAGAGACCTGGGTTCAGGTCCAGCCTCTGACCAGCTGCCCTCTTGCACTGTACTAATGACATCACAAGTCTGCCCCAAACACTAAAATAAGCTTCATCCCCTTTATCAAAGGGGGAAAAGGCCGTCTGCGGAGTGGAACCCTAGGGATCTACTCTGCAGACAGGCCTTTTCCCCCTTGGATAATATCCTTGGGATATTGAACAGGTAGTGAGGTCACTGGGTGAAAGGGTAGGATCAGTTTTCTCTGCCGCGGCATATTGCCAGATGGCTTTCCAAGCAAATTGCGCCAAGATGCAGCTCCACCAACAATGTAATTGCGTGTCAAATTTTTTCTAAGATGAAGCTGTTTAATTGTTTTCCCAGGGGAGATGTAAATTTCCTTGGTAAGTATTTTCAGTCGTGCTGTCAGCCTTGGCCTTGTAACGTGATGAAAGGGAGTCATTGGCCCTTCTGTTGTCCTCGTGTGTCAATGACGTGAGGGCTGACGTTGGGCCCTGTTGGGTTAGTCAGTGAGCATTTATTGTTGTTGGGTCATTTTTCAGTCACGTCTGGCTCTTCATGACGCCATTTGGGGTGTTCTTGGCAAAGAGACGAGTGCTGTGCCGCTTCCTTCTCCAGCTCTTTTTATGGATGAGGAAACTGAGGCAAACAGGGATTAAGGCCTTCCCCCAGTGTCACAGCTAGGAAATGTCTGAGGCTGGATTTGAACTCAGGCCTTCCCGACTCTAGGTCCGGCACTCCATCCGCTGCACCACCAAGGACCTCTCCACTAAGCCCCAAACAGTTGGGAGTTGCACGGCGGAAGGAGTTTCCTGGACTTTCCAAACCTTGGTTCCTTTTAGAACGTGGTACATTCACACGCTTGCCTATCCTGGGGTCAGTGAGACACAGCAAAGGCTCATGTAGGCAGGCCAGACTGGACCCGGTGCCCAGCTCAGCCTTGTGGCTTCCTTCAGGCAATGCCGCCTCCTGCAGGAAGCCCTCCATCCTCCTCCTTCTCGGGCTGTCCCTCCGGTGTCTGTAGCTTATTTGTGCAGGATTGTTAGCCTGCTGCCTCCCCATTAGACTGGCGGCTCTCTGGGGGCAGGACGTCTGTTTCTGCTTTTCTTTGTCTCGTCAGCACTCAGCACCGTTCCCTGTGAGTCGGAGACGCCTGTGCTCCCCAAACCTACTACGAGCCCATAGAAAGAGCACTTGGATTGGAGTCTTAGGGCCTGCATTCAGATCCTGCCTCTGCTCCTGACGACTGGCGTGACCCTGGGAAGATCACTTCCCTTCCTGGGCCTCGATTTCCTGCTCTGTAGAAGATGACGACTCCCGAGTCTGGCTCCTAGGATGGGACCAGGTGCCCAAGCTGGCTCTGTGCTCCTTGCCGTGTGGATGAAAAGCCGTTTGGCAGCGGTGTGGGCCTGGCCCGAGGGGAGGGGCGGCCCCAGACTCGTCCAGCTACCTTGTGGGTCCTGAGGAGCTCAGGCCCATCTCGCTCTGGGCTGCATTCATTCCCTCTCCTTGATTCAGCCCCCCACCCCGGGCTCCCCTTTGGAGGAGGCCCCTGAACCGTCTCCACAGGGAGCAGCAAGCGGGCACTTGCCCCAGGGCACGGGGTGGCCAGAGCCCAAGGCCTGGCCCTTTGCCTTAAGACGATGGACCAGAGGCTGTTAGGAGGGCATGGTCCCGTTCTCCTGTTTGACTTGCTAGCTGGGTGACGCTCATCTCCGGATGCTGGGGCTTTGCCTGGGCTATCCCCCATGCCTGGGATGCCCTCCCTCTCATCATCTCTGGGCTTCCTTCAAGGCTGAGTCAGCGCCCACCATCTCCGAGGAGCCTTTTCTGTCCCATCTGCCCCCTCCCCCCAATTCTAGTGCCTTTGGTCAGCTCAGCCTGGCTGTAAAGTCGCTGGTGCATTGTTTGCAGGTTGGCTCCTTAGCCTGAGCATCTCGGGAGCAGAGACTGCCTTAGGCCTTTCTCTTGACTTGGCACAGTGCCTGGGATATAGTTGGCACTTGAATGCTTCTGGCCTTGGCCTTGGGCAGGTCCCTGGCCTCGGTTTCCCCAGTGGGCCCACGTGATCTCCGAGGCCCTCCCACCTCTGGCTCCCTGGACCTTGAAGTGTATTCACATGGGTGCCCCAGGGGCAGCTCCTTCTGCGGCCTTGTGTGGGGGCGGGGAGCAGCCCCTCGCTGGGGAGGCCTCAGAGGGGACACATGTTGTGAGTCCTCCCAAGACCTCCCCTGACCAAGAGGCCGGTTTGTTTTTCTAATTTTACAGTGGATTCTTTTTTCATTAAAAAACAATTGAAGTGGAATTTTTCGTCGGGCCCAGGCTTTCTCAACTGTTGCTGTTACTGTTTCAGGCGAGTGTTTTTTCTCTGTCCGTCTGGGGCTGTCTTCACGTATCCTCCTGTCTTTGGGGGCACTTGGTTGGCTTTTGGAAAGTGTTTTGCAAAACATTTCCACCTACCCTACAGTCTTATTTTATCTGCACCTCAACCCTGTGATGTGTAGGAGGGTAGAGGGAGTTAGGCCCATTGCACATAGGAGTAAACTGAGGCCCACAAAAGGGAGGCGGTTTATCCGATGTCACACTGCTGGTGGATGGCAGAGCCCTCCAATAAGGTGCCCGTGCTCGTGGGTGGGGGTGGGGTATCACAAAAGGAGCTCGTCCCAACGGCTGAAGCAATGGGAAATGTCTCCATTCCTATGGCTTCCATTCAATGGAAGGGCGCTGGGCCATTGTCTCCCCCACGATAACCTGTACTGGGTCAATCCGGCCAATTCAGGACAAAGTATCTCATGCAGGTACGGGGGTAGAGACAAGGGCTGGCTAAGATCAGCCCCTGCCCTCAGGAGGCTCACTGTCTCTTGGAGTAAGCTGCAAACCCAGAGAGTTGTGATACCCAAGATTCGATTCTAATGCACTGGAGGGATAAAGAAGAGAAAACTGGGGGCAGTCTGAGGGCAGGAAGGTCATTAGCAATGGGATGGAGTAGAGGGGCTGGATCTGGGAGGACTGCTTGGAGCTGGTGCCTTTGGAGTTGGTTGGGCTTTAGGGAAGGGGTGAATTCAATAGGTGAAGACATTCCTGGCACAGGGCACAGTGTGAACAAAGGTATGGAGGTGGGAAACGGGCATTCCCCTTGATGTCTGCATATCCTCCTATTGTGCATAGATGGAAAATTAAACAGCTAGATTCTCAGCCAGTGAAACAAAGGCCAATGTGATGAGATTAAAGTTAACTTGAAAGGATGTTTTGGGAGTGAGTTGGAATGGCCCCTGGAGCCAGCCCCCTCATCTTCCCATGAAGATTGGCTGGAAGGAAAAACCGAATTGTGTACAGTCATAAGATGCAGCAGGATTTGAAACCAGGTCAGAGGTTGGCCGCCTGGGTGAAGGGTCCCTGTGAGCCTGCCTGGACAGCATCGCCCGATGCTGAAGGGCCACCCGGTCCGTAGCCCTGGCCTGGGAGTGGTCAGGGCTGGAGGCTTGCTTCCTGTTTCCTGGGACCTCTCGATCTCTAGACCGAATATCTTAGAATAGCAGGCTGGCTAAAAGCGGTGATATGTAGACGCAGTGACCGCTCTTCCCGTGGACTGAAGCCCCGTTCCCCCAAACAGCTGCCATAGCGGCGGCTTTAGAGGCAGGCAACGGCTCTCCCCGGCTGGTTTCCGCCGGACGCGGCTCCCCCGAGAGGGGCCTGCCCCGGCCGTGTGGGACCGTGACTGAGAACCTGGCGTCCTGGGCGCTGGCCCAGCGCCCCACCAGAGGGGCTCGGGAGGCAATGCTGCAGTCCAAGCTGGGCGATCCAGCCCCTTGTGACCTCCTGACTGCCTAGCCTTCATAGACGCGTGCACGCTCACACACGGACCCACGGAGGAAGTTGGGGTTGGCGCCCCTGCCCCGACAAGCGAGTTCTCAGCCGCGGTGCGAAGGGGCCGGAGCCCCTGCGTGACCCTGGGCCTCGGCGGAATCCTGAAGGGGTGCCCCGATCAGCCAGCGGGCCTGGTCCTTCACTCAGCGGGTGCCCCCGAGAGGCCGGTGCTGGCTGGCCGGCCTCGGAGGGGCCTCCTGCCCGGCCTCCCGCAGCCCTCGGCCTCAGCCTGACTGGCCTTTTACAGTGAAAGCTGACGCACCGTGCCCCGCACGTGGGTCGGCTCTCCCCGCCAGACCACAGTTTCTGTGGCGAGCCTGTCGTGGCCTCTGCCTCCCCAGGTTTTTCTCACGTCCCCCACTGGACAGTGGGCCTCTTCCCCGCAAGGCCTTCCCCTCCTGCATTGAGTTCCCCAGCCCCTTGCCTGGAGGACGTTGGCCCCCCGGTGCTGGATGCTGATGAATCAGCAGCTGCCCTCCGTGGTGAACCTGCAGGCCGAGCATCCCCTCTGCCTCCCAAGGGAGCCTGGTTCATGCAGCAGCCGCTGCCCCGCCCTTCCCAGTCATACACCCACCCGTTCTTTGTTTCCATCTTGGTCCCCTCATTGACAGTTCTGCTGACCAGGGCCATTCCAGGCTGGAATGAGGCCCGGACAGCCCTGTAGTCCTGGGAAGGCGGGCGGGAGGCTTTGTTGACCTCAGGAGTGTCCGCGTAAAGTCCTCTGGACAAAGGCAGTCAGCATCTGACCCGACTCCCCTCTGCAGACCAGCCCGGGTCTGCCCTAGAACGTTCACGGTCAGAACCACGGACCCGCCTTCGTTGGCGTTGTCCAGATTGTTATTGACCGGGCCCAGACCCATTTGAGGGTCTTGACTCAGATGACGATGATGATGATGATATAGCAACCATGGTCATAATAACAATGGTAATAACTAGCATTTATAAAACACCTACTATGTGTCAGATACTAAGTGCATTACATGTCTGATCATCGCTACAGCCCAGAGAGGTTGGTCCTATTATGATCCTCATTTGACAGTTGAGAAAACTGAGGCAGGCAGAGGTAAAGTGACTTGCCCAGGGTCACACTGCTAGGAAATGCCTGAGGCTGGATTTGAACTCAGATCAGCGCTGTACTCACTGTGCCCCTGCCTGTCTCAGTTAGTTGAGCACGTCAGTTCCAGAGCCCCAGCCCTTCCCCTTGGCCTTGGTTCTGTCACAGGATGGCCCGTACGGGCTTTGGGCCTTTGGGGGACGTGTCAGGCTTAGCAGCCACAGCCCTCCCCCGGGTGCCCAAATCTCTCGCCTCGGTTGCTGGAGTGGCGGCCTGCACGTTTGCCGGCGACCCGGAGTTTGATTAGCCAAACCTTTCTCCCGCCCGTCTGGCCAGACGGAGTTCTCCTTACACCATTTCCTGCACTCTGCGATCCAGCTTACTTGTCCCATGTACCTGCATTCCATTCCTTTGGCTCTGGCCGGCCCCCCACCTCCCCCTTTTCATCGAGATCCTTCACTCCCTTCTCGGCTCTGCTCCGGGACCGCGTCCCACATGAGGCCCCTCCTGGTCCCTCCCCTTTCCTTCAAATTACTCAGGATTTACTGTGAGGCAGCACCACCTAGTACACAATAGCTGCTTAAGAAAGGTTTAGTCAATAGCCAGTAAACATTTATTAAGCACCTACTATGTGCCAGGCACTTGGGGTACAAATATGAAAGAGGAAAGCCAGTCCCTACCCTCAGAAGGCTTACAGCCTAATGGGGAGGGAGGTACCTGTGGGGCGGGCTGGGGGAGAAGCCAGGCAGAAGTCCCAGAGTGGTGCAGCCATGGGAAATGAGACCGCGAGCTGAGCTCTCCCAGTCCGCGGTATGAGCTCCAGAAGAGCAGGGGTGGCTTTGTTTTTGCCTTTGTGCCCTATGGCCTCGCACACAGTAGGCGCTTACCACTGGATTGAAATGACAAGTCACTTACTCTGCCTGCCTCAGTTTCTTCATCTGTCCAATGGGGATAATAGTAGTTGTGACAGGGCTGGTACAGTATTTTGTGAATTTTTAAGTGCCGTGTAAATGCTGCCTGTCCTTACTGTTATTATCGTTACTAATTATTAGTCCAGGTTGTGGCTTGGCCGCCTTCTCCCTGTGTGTCATTCCTCTCTCCCTTTGGGCCTCAGTTTCTCTCTCTGTAAAACACAGGGGTGGATTATTTCACTTTGGTGGAAGACGCTCCACGTCTGGGCTCCAGCCCGGCCGTTCTCTCCGGCTGCCCCCGGGCCTGAAGGCTCTCCCTGCTCTGCTCTGACCACTGACCTCACCAGCTTCCTCTCAGTCCCAGCTGAAATCCCACCTCCTCCGGGAAGCCTTCCCTAACCTTTTCATTCCGAGGCCGTCCCTCTGCTGATTATTTCCCTGGATGTAGCTTGTTCTTAGCCATGTATTTGCGTGTTTTCTGACCATTAGATTGTAAGTTCCTTGAGGGCAGGGACGCTCTTTTGCCTCTTTTTTGGGATCCCCAGCTCCTAGCACAGTGCTGGGCACATAGTAGGTGCTTAATAAATGTTGGTTGATCGGTTCAGCCCTTCTGGCTCCAGGTCTGTGGTCCTGGCCGTCGGCATCAAATGTGGCAGCAGTAAACCGGGCCGTCCTCCTTGGCTTTTAAAAGAGGCGTTGATGCCTGTGGCTTTTGTGTGCCCTTTCTCTTCTCCACATCCCCCCTCCCTGCCCAGCCTGTGCCACAGGGCCCCCTCATGACAGAGCTGAGGAGGACAGCCGAAACATCGCCCGGGGCGCTGGCGTATGCGGCATCTTGCACCCGTGGGCCAGGGCGAACCGTTCTCCGGGCTGGCCGCCGTTTGTGGCTCTCCCAGAGACGTCAGCCTCCTCCTCCCGGTCCCCCGATTGTTAGACTCCGTCTCCGTTTTGTGCCAGAGGCCTCCTGCCCGCCTTGGGGTTCTCCTTGCCTGGGGCCTCCAGGGGAGCCCGAGGCTCTGTGGCGGCCTGTCCTGGTGTCCCAGGGTTGTGGTTGACGGTCTCTTCTTTGGGCCCTCGCTCCCGGGGCCCACTAACTCTGTCCTCCTTCTTCTTCTCTTGCAGATGAGCTCACAGTGCCTGCACTTTATCCCAGCACCCCCGAAGTGTGGGCCCCGTACCCTCTGTACCCAGCGGAGTTGACGCCTGCCCTGCCCCCTCCTGCTTTCACCTATCCCGCTTCACTGCATGCCCAGGTAATTGGACCCATCGCCACCACCTGGCTCACTCAAGCACCCGTCCTTCCAAACTCGCCTCCCTCGAGTGCACAGTACGACTAACCCCGTCCCGCTAACAGTCCCCACTTCAGGAGATGACTGTGGCCTCAACCTTGACCCGGAGCCATCCCCCTCCTGAGGCTTGGGAGGCGGGACCGACGGAAGGGATGTCTGTCCCCCACTGCCTGACACAGTTTCCAACACTTTCTTCTCCCTGATGATCTCACCTTCATCTCACCTGAGGGGCTTCCAGGTAGCGCAGGCTGTCACCAGCACCAGGCGCGGTAGGCCGCACGGCGCACGCGCTCCCAGAGGCCAGTTCTCCTGCCGGCCCATCTCCGGGGTCCCTGAGATCCAGGAGGCAGGGTGGCCCCCTTGGGTTCTTTCAGAGTCCAAAGGACGGGCTGGTTGTCACAGTGACTCGGGGGCGAGTCTCTGAGGTGCCGTAGGCACGTCTTCCCGGGGCTGCACAGTCCGACCGCACGAGGCCCAGGCCTCCTTCCTGTTCTCTGTCTTTGTTAGAAATGACCCCTCCATGGCTCTCATTAGTAGCAGGCCTGCAGCTGTCTTCAAGGCCCCTGTTCCCTTCCCTCTGAGAGGAACCGAGGCCTTACCTTTCCCTCATTTCTCAGATGAACACACTGGCATCCGGGCAGGAAAGGGCTTTCCAAGGTCACGCAGTAGTGTGAGGTGAGCCAAGCTTCAAACCCTGAAATCATCCCCCTGATCGAGCCCTGCCTCCACCGTCTGCTGGCGGCCTTGGAGGGAGAGCGTGGCAGGTCCTAGGCCCCCTCCTTGGTCACCCTCTGGCCTGCCACACCTGCTCTTGGTACTCGGGGAATGGCTCAGGGCTTGCCCCGTTGGGTCACTGACTCACAGGATCCTGGAAAGAACCTGGGGCCTTCGAGATCCTTCCTGCGTTTTACAGATGAGGAACCTTGACTCAGGCCTCTGACTCCAGGCTCAGCCCCTGCATGGCTCCCCAGGCCTGTGGGGCATCCTCATCTTAGCGCCGCCTCCTCCCTGGATGCTAGCCCCACTGCTGTGCCGGAGCCTGGGCTCTCAGTTCCCCCGCTGTGCCTCTCCTGGGACGTGACAGAAGACTGATGTGTGTGACCCTGGTTCCTATAGAAGGAGGGGCTGCTGACCAGCAAAGGAAGCCCTCAGGCCCGTGAGCTCTGCCTCAGAACCGTGGCTCGTCTCTCTCCAGGGACCGTGGGAGGGCTTTGAATGAAAAATCCTAATTTGGACTGGAAACAGGCACAGCACCGCCATGGCGGCCGCTTCCGGGGACCTGTCCCGGGCCCAGCGCATTTGTTTTCTCCAAGTGGAGATGGTTTCTGTCATCAGGAAAGGGCCTGTCCAGTGAGTCAGGGGATGGACTGGCTCCCCCAAGCCAGCCTGAGGCTCCTGGGGCCTCGGAGGCTTTCTGCATAGCCCATTGACAAAGCCGCACGCTGGTGACCTTCCCCACCCAGCCCGGGAGAGATGTCCTAGGAAGGAGAGGAGAGGACAGGAGAAACCGAGAGGCCCCTCTTTGTTTGGCTGGAGATTCTGGGTGATTCAGTCCGTGCCCAAACCAGGCCAAACCTGCCATCTCTCTGGGCTCCAGATTTTCCGTCTATGGATAGATAGATGGTGGTGTTGGGCACTGACTCGGGTCCTGGCTCAGGACTGGAAGCTGCAGCTATTCCTGAGAGCACTAAGATACTGGTATCCTCAGAGCACCTTTTCTGCTTGGATTGATGCTGAGACACGGGCTCCCGGGCCTGCCCTCTCTGCAGATGCCCCCTCCTCACTTTTCGGAATCTCTTGCCTTTCCCTCCCTTTCCCAACCTTCTCCTCCACCCTCTTCCCTCTGCCCCGGGGTCAGGAGAGGGCTGACCTCCCCCTCCTCCGCCACCCCACTGCTCCATCCATCGTCCCCCTTTCCTCACGCTGCTTGAATCTGGCCCCTGACGTTCTCCCTCCTCTCGTCCATTGCCAAACTCCTCAAAAGAACTGTCCGTCCTCTTTATTTTGTAAAAATGTTCCATGTTGTCTGTGTTCTGTTTTTACATTACAGACATTTCCAGATTGCCCACGTTCCCCGAGAGCTCTCTTGTGAGAGAGTAAAACAGTTAGGCAAAAACTAATAATAGGGTGCCCTCATCCGAAAGTGCAGGCAGCATCTGGCCCACCCTGCCGACTTTCTCTTCTGTAAATGTTTTCTTTAATTGGCAGAAATCTATTCATTCTCCCTCCCATCCTACCTCTGCCCCATTTGAAAAAAGAAAAGAAAACTGAATTCCTTGTTTAACAACCAAGCCCAGGCAGCCTGTCTACCCAGATGCCCTGGGCGCGCGGGCACTCTGTTAGAGGAGGCTGGCGTGTTTCAACATCAGCGGTGGGCGTCGTGTTGACTTCTCCCAGCTTTCACAACTGTTTGCTTTTCGGTGTGGACGCTGCTGTACCACCGTGCTCCCGGTTCTGCTCATTTCATTCTTCATCAGTTTATACGGGTCTTCGCCATTGTTCGTTTCTATCGTATTGATATGACAGTAGAGATCCTTCTCCTGGGGGTCCTGCCCCTCCATTTGGCATCAGCTCAGACAAGTCTTTCTGGGTCTTTTTGAAGTCATCTTCTTTTGTTATATTTGTTACAGCACAGAGTACGCCATCACATAAAAATACATTCTCTTTTTTTTTTTGGTTAGGCAATGGGGTTAAGTGACTTGCCCAGGGTCACACAGCTAGTAAGTGTTATGTGTCTGAGGTCAGATTTGAACTCAGGTCCTCCTGACTCCAGGGCTGGTGCTCTATCCACTGCTCCACCTAGCTGCCCCCAAAAATACATTCTCTTAAGCCGTGTATCTATGTTCATAAAAGATGGCCTGAGCTTCGAGGGCTTCTGAGCTGTGTGACTGACCTAAGCTCTCTGAGGCTCACTTTCCTCCTCCGTAAAATGGGAAAGGGTAATAATACCTCTGGCCTCTCCCCTCCTTTGGCTTGTTATGAGGCCTACATGACCAATTGTGCATCAGGTGTTTGCCCACCTTAAAGAACTATAGAAGTGATGGTCCTTTGGCTCTCACCGCCTCAACTTCCCTACCATGTCTTTATGTCTCACAGTCTGCCAGGGCTGCTGCCTCCAAGTAGCCAGTGGCCTTTCTTCTGTCCTGTACCTCCTCGGCCTCCCTGGCACCCTGACACCGTTGGCTCGCCCCTCCCTTGACCTCTGGGACACTGCATCCCCTGACTCCCCTCTTGGCTTTCTGAATGCTCCTTCTGCTGCTTCTCTAGCTCTTCCTACCCTTGTACTCAAGGTACTGTCCTCACTCCACTTTTCTCCTCTGTATATGATCTCCCTGGGCAATCTCATCTACCCCATAGCATTCCCCATTCCCTCCCTTCTCCAAAGACCATAGATTTTCAGAGACAATAGGCTTGTCCATCTAGGGATAAAGAGGGAGGAGGGAGAGCTTTGCCAGAGAGCACGCTCCCCCTCCAGAGCTCCCATGGCCCCCCTCCCCAGGGGGATGACTCCCAGACATGCAGATCTAACAGCCCCAGGCACTTTACTGAATGAGCTCCACCTGGCTGTCCCACAGGCATTCTGAGTCACCTCGTGTAAACTACTCACCTCCCCCAATGAATCCAGCCAGCCCTGTTCCAAACTCCCCTGTTGCTATCTATAAATGCACCATTGTCCTCCCAGTCACCCAAGTTCATGTGCTTTGGGGGGACTGTTGATTCTTCCTTCTGCCTTTCTCCAAGTTTTTTTTTATTTTAATTCTCCCTCTGCACCAACTCTTCACCCAGCCAAGTTTAAGCCTTTCTCACCTCTTGTCTGGATCCGTGGTTCCCATTTATGGTCTAAAGGGTTGATGCTGACAAATCTTTAATAGCGCCTTCGTTAGTAAATGATTGTAATGAATATTAATTAGTATATTCTGTTCCCCTGGGGTGACGTGCCCAGTGTCACACAGCTAGGAAGGTCAGAGCCTGGATTTAGACTGCATCTTCCTGACTCCCCAATTCCTGTGCTTTCTGCCCCATGACACACTGTCCCTCTTGCACTCACAACACATTCCATCATTTTTGTTGAGTTTCACAGAATGAAAAAGTGGGGAACCACTGGTCTGGACAATTGCAGTAGCTTTCTAATTGGTCTCCTTGGCTCTGTTCTCCCCTCATCAAATCCATCCTGTACACACAGATGCTAGAGTAATGCACCTAAGACACAGGTTGGACCATGTCACGTGCCTAATCAGTAACTTCCCTAGTGCCCCCAGGATCAAATATAAACTATTTTGCCAGGCATTCGAGGTCCTCTACAGTCTGCCTTTAGACTATTTTTCTAGCCTCATTTCACAATGCCCCTCTTCCTTCTGGCCAGATAGGTTCACTTGCTCTTTTCCAAATCTGACTGCCATCTTTGACCTCTGTGTATTTACCCAGACCTTCCTCGGTGTCTGAAATGCACTCCTTCCTTCCTCCTGTCCATCTCTCAGAATCTTCCTTCAAAGCTCAGCTTGGGCACCAGATTCTCTGTGAAGCCGTTCCTGATCTCTGCCTTCCCCCTAGTTGTAAGGGCTCTCTCCTTCTCTCTCCCCCTCTCCTTCCTTCTCTTTTCTTTCTTCTTCCTTTCTCCTTCCCCTTCTCTCTCTCTCTCCTCTCTCCCTCTTCCCTTCTTTTTCTCCTTTCCCTCTCTCCTTTCTCCCTTACCTTCTCTCCTTCCTGCTCTCTTTCTCCCTCCATTCTCTCTTCCTTCTTCCCTGTTCCTCTTCTCCACCTTTTCCCCAGTTACCTTGCACTGACTTAGCTGCTTTTCTTTTCCCAAGGAGAATGTAACGGCCTTATGTGCAGAGCCGTGTTGCTCTTTTCATACCATTTCTGGCACCTAGCTTAGAGTCTTGAATGTAGCAGGTGCTCAATAACTGTGTGTTGACATGAACTCAGTTAAAGCCCCAGGGTGAGATTTGTGCTGCTGCTCTGAAATGGAATTCCAGCATCCTCCATAATTTTGGCACAATGATGAGAAAGCCTCGGCAGGTGGGAAGGGGCTGACCGGTGCCCGCTCATCTCCTGCTAGCTTCAATAAATGATAATAGGATCATAGAATTAGAGCCTGAAGTACCTCAGAGGCCACGACGTTCAGTACCCTCATTCGATGAAGAATTGGGCCCAGAGAGCTGAGGTGACTTGCCTGGTGTCACACAGCTAGTAAGTTCAGAGCCCAGATTTAGACCATCTTCCTAACTCCCAAATCCCGTGCTTTCTGCCCCACGCCACACTGCCACTCTTGCCCTTTGACCACTGTGCTGTGGGATGGTCACTTAGTCCAGCCTCAGCTGCCCATTGCGCCACATTGTTCTTCTGGCATCCAAGGGCTGTCGGCCTCTATCCACGGGCACACCAGTCATTAGGAGTTCCTCAAGTCTTTTTGCTACTTTTGGAAATTGGAGCTTGAGGGAAATGAAAGGAGGCTGTGAACCTGCATTTGAAGAAGAATGATGGTGACAGGGTGGAAAAGATAGCGTCCCTCCCGGCGGAATCATGTTTTATTCAGGCTCCACGATGCCATCCCACCGTCCGCACCAGCCCAAGGAGCCGAGCGCAGGCCTCCAAAGTGCAAGGCCACGGTGGCTGCTGGGGCTTCCTGCTGCCAGGAACCTCTTTCGTGCTCACTGAGCCCGGCTCCCTGGCCCTGCTAATGGCCCTCAACAGCAAACATAGTTAAAAATTAACCAAGGAGAACATTAAATATGGATAACCAGCACTGAGCATGGCCTGTGTGTGCCACGAGGGCTTACACGCTTGGGTGCTCTCACCCGGCATGCCTCGTTACTGGGTCTCTGTCACATCCTCGTGTATTTTATCCGCTTCTGTGCAAGCTGCCTTTGCCGGGTCGGCCTGTCCAGCCGGGCCTCCAACACCGGGCCTCTGCTTCTGCTAGCTTCATCTGGCCCTCTTGAAGAGCAGGCCCTCGGACGCCCAAACTGGGGTGAAGGGGCTCGCTGAAGGTGATAGTAAGCAGCAGGAACACGTCCAGTCCAAAGCCTCAGACTCCACGGCTGGTGCCTCACCACTCTACCACACTGCCTCCTTGGACACAGGCCCCCAGACTGCTTGGAGCCAGGGATCTGCCATCAGGGAGGGGAAATCATGGAGAAGAGGAGGAATCTTCAAGGCCTTTCCTCATGTCCTCTTTTCTGGAGTTGGGGACGGTGCAAATGAAGTCTGGGCTGCTTGCTAGAAGCTGGCTGTTTGGACCTTGAAAATGGTGTGATGGCTCCAGAGGAGCCGAAGGGATTTACTTGAATCCAGCAAGCATTTATTAAGCGCCTTCTGTGTTCCCAGCCTTGTGCTCAGCACTAGACGTGCAAAGCCGGAGACTGGCCCAGTCCTGTCCAGTAAAGCCAACAAGGCATCGGTTGAGGGCTCGCTCAGTGCACAGCATCAGCTCACGTAGGCCAGTGCGGGGCCAGGGGAGGGAGCTGCCACCTGACATTTGTTGGTTCAGACATTGCTTTGAGAGCAGACTTAGAGTGGGCAGGGACCGGTCAGTTCAGGGCTTCACCATCTTGCCTAAGGTCACACAGCCAGGATTTGAACCTGCATCTTCTGGTTCCAAATTATGCCCTCACTCCCACACTGTGCTGCACCTCTGTTATGTTTTATCATTTCTTATTACAACAGCAGTGATGATAATGGCTAGCATTCACGTGACACTTGAAGGTTTGCAAAGCGTTTTCCAAATAGTCTCTCAATTGTCCATGAAAGGTTTGTGCGTCTTGTTCTTTTCATGGCCTGCAAGTCCTAGGGAAGACAGAATGGAGTTAAGGTAAACTGCAGTCGAAGACCAGCCTGAGATATCTGGGGAGGGGTGAGAGAACAGGATAAGCCCTTTCTGCTAGGGGAATCAGGGAAGGCTTTAAGGAGGAGGCACCCAATAAGGAGGGCCGTTAGTGAAAGTTGTGTATCTGCAGATGGATGAGCAGAGACATGGGGACAGGAGCAATGGCAGGAAACAGTGCTGATTTCACATGGATCCCTTAGACAGGGGACCGCCATGTTGTTAATAATAATGGCTGTCAACTCTTACCACCGGGCTTCCTTGCAGAATTACAGTGGGAGAACCCAGGGCTGGTAGCTTCCTTTCCCTTAGAACTGTCCAGTTGTAAAGACAGAATTGCCTAGATGCCTCTGGGGGAGCAGAGAATAGAGCGCTGGGCCTGGAGTTGGGAAGACCTGAATTCAAATTCAGCCTCAGACATTTTGTAGCTATGGGACCCTGGGCAAGTCGCTTAACTTCTGTCTGCCTCAGTTTCTTCAGCTGTACAACGGGGATCATCGTAGCACCTCCCTCTCAGGGCTGCTGTGATGAGATAATAATTAGAAAGTTCTTAGCACAGTGCCTGGCATGCAGTAGGCACTTAATAAATGCTTGTTCCTGTTCCCACACTGCAGTGAGGACCCCCCAGTGTCATTGTGAGCAAAGCGTAGTTTCCTCCTTCAAGGATGCCTGTAATCGGTACTTAGGAAAGTGGGCGAGGTGGGCGACTTGTGCAATGCCCCTGATTCCTGAGGTCATTCCTAAGTCTGTCAGGCAGGTATGCTTGGAGCAGCCTGCTGTCTTCCTCGGTGATTTTGCTTTTGAGAAGCAGCGTAGTGGAGCGCGGGAGAGGGAGCAGCTTGAGTCAGAAACACCTGCACTCAATGTCTCGCCTGGGCTTGTGACCTGGCTGAGTGACCCTGGGCGCTGACCTCTCCGTGGGAGCAGAGAAGACGCCCACCTTCTCACCGAGGGCCTCACAAGTCCGCTCCCTTTTACTGTGAGCCGCCCTCCAGACTCTGCCATGCCCAGAATGGCACCCGGGGATTGACGGTGGGTCCCCCACAGCTGCGGCCCCGCTCGCTCTGACGGACGTCTCCCTCTGATACAGAAGAGGCAGGAGCCGCTCTCCCTCGTCCCCGTGTCTGATGCAGACGTCCCTCACAAGCGGGATGGGGCAGAGAGGACGGCTGGGCGGGTGGCTCGGGGCTGCACCAGAGCCTGCCTGGGGCCACGGGAGGAGGAGCCCGCTTCCTTTCTTGTCGGCAGAGCCCCGCCAGGACAAAGTGGAGGCTGGCGCCGTGATTTCCCCTTGGGAGGGGGAGGCTCGCGATGGATGAAGTCCATTCTCCCAGAGTCGTGCCCTCTCCTCACGTTGAGGGGAGTTCTGAGAGGCATGCCCCCAGAGCAAGGGGCACCGAGTCCCGGGTACCCTGTGCGAGGCACCTTCCTTCTTGCTGATGGCTTCCAAGGTCCGCTCTGATCCTCCGGTCCCCCCCATCTGGCAGCCCCCACCTCAGTGGCGTCTCCTCCTCGGCCTCCCCGGAGCCGCTCAGCCACGTGGCGCCCGGAGAACTCCGGGCCGGGAGCTCACTCCCCCAGGAAAGCCCCGTTGTACCCGGGGACAGGCAGCGGCTGCCAAGTGCTGGGCAGTTGGCTCATAAATCCCACCTGTCGCTCCTAGGTGTCTTATGATTCAGAACTGGAAGGAAGCCTTCCCTAGATGGGCATCAGTCAGCTGGTCCCACCAGCTGCTGCGGAGGAGAAACAGGCCCCTCATGAGAGCCTTGCTTAGAGCTGCCTTAGAGACCATCTGTTCTTAGCCTCTTACCTTACAAAGGAGGAAACTGAGGCTGGGGAGGCTGCCCAGAGTCCACAGCACCACGAGTGTCTCCTCACCCCCCACACAGGGCAGCTGGGAGATACCAGGCAGTCCCACCACCGTGAAGAAGTGGGCCGTCTCCCTCCGGTGCACTGGCGACCCCACAGCAAGCTTTCCCAAGCCCATCAGAGCCCCGAGGCTTCTGGGAGGACACTTGCCGGTCAAACCCCAGTGGGTCGCGGCTTCCATTCCCAGCTACCGCTTCTGACCCCTCTGGAGTCACTTCCTTTCTTGTTTGAGGGCCGCTTGTCTGCCACCTTACTGTGGATCCTTGTTAATTCAGTCCAGTCCAGCAAGCATTTCTGAACCACCTACTGTGTGCCCTGCACCGTGCTAGCCACTGGAGGGGCATTGATAAGAAGGAGAGCCAGTGTCTGTTCTCTGGGCGCTTCCATTCTAACTGGACCAGATGTGGTATGGCCTAGACCAGGCTTGCGAGAGCCATTGGATACAGGGTCTCCGATGGCAGAGAACACCCCTAGGGCATGTGTGTGGGCAACGTGATTGTGGGAGTGGTGTCCGTGGGGGCCAGGGAGGGGACAGTCAGGCCAGGGTGCTAGATGGAAGGCAGGCTTCCCCAAGATCACCTTTCCTTACACGGGAATCAGACCATCTTCTCCCTTTCCTCCTTCCTCCCCACCCCCCATCAGCCCTCCTTTCTTTCTCTGATGCCTTGATCACATCAGGTGCCCAGCACCTCCGTCAGTGCCAGGGAGGCACCAGTTCTCACCAGCCCTGCACCAATCCTGACCTCCGATGCACAAGAACCCTGCCCCCATTCTCCTGTGTGTCACCTCTAGGTCCCCTGGCCCCAACCTGTGTCAGGGATTCTGTCCCCTCTCCCCTTCCTTCACCACCTGTCTCAGGAAGGCCACTCCAGCTCTGCTCTTTGCTTAATGAGCAAATGGATTCAGATGCACAAAGCCGTGAACCATGGGTAGGTACTTGGTTTCTTTCTTTCTTTGTTTGGGAAGCTTGGACTCTGGTCCCTGTGTGGTGCACTCCTCAGATGTGTTTGCAACATGGCCGTGATGGTGTTCAATGGGCGTGGGCGTGTACGGGTGGGAGCCCAAGGTAGAGAGAGGCCAGCTGTGGACCTCCTCCTGGGCCAGTTGCCTGCCGTGCTCTGTGGTCCTGTTAGGTTTCACTGGGGTGTTGAGCCCCCAAGGGGACAGCAAGAGCCCAGAGGCTCATCTCTGCTGCAGAGGAGATGGTGCCATCATTCTTCCTTCAGGAGGTGACGTGGCTTAGCTTGGGGCCGAATCTAAGGGCCCTCCCAACTTGTACATTCCCTGTTCTAAAAGGCCCATTTCCATCCATGATATTCTGCGGTCTAAGGGCCCTTCCTGCTCTGACGTTCCCTGTCCTGAGGTCCCTCTCAGTTCTGACGTTCCCTGTCCTGAGGTCCCTCTCAGTTCTGACGTTCCCTGTCCTGAGGGCCCTCCCTGCTCTGACGTTCCCTGTTCTAAAGTCCCTCCCTGCTCTGACGTTCCCTGTCCTGAGGTCCGTCTCAGTTCTGACGTTCCCTGTCCTGAGGTCCGTCTCAGCTCTGACGTTCCCTGTTCTGAGGTCCCTCTCAGCTCTGACGTTCCCTGTCCTGAGGTCCCTCCCTGCTCTGACGTTCCCTGTCCTGAGGGCCCTCCCTGCTCTGACATTCCCTGTTCTGAAGTCCCTCCCTGTCCTGACATTTCTGTAATTCTGAGTCTAAGGCCACTCTCTTGGAAAGATAGCTCCAGCCGTTTGGGTCAGTGACATGAGGGAGCAGTCGTTTTCCTCCTGGCCTCCCCTAAATAGGGTTCTCCCTCCCCACTGACCACTCCACATCAGAACGCTCGACACGGCTGCAGAACCTGTCGGCCTCCCTTCCCTCCCAGCTCTCTCTCTCCCTTTCCTCCTCTGACTTGCCTTCCGTAGATGGGCATCAGTCAGCTGGTCCACGCCACCCCCTCCCAGAGCACTTCCTGTTGTCTCTGCTCTGGTCCCACCAGCTGTTTCTTTCAGGAGGCTCTGGCTGAGCAGTGAGAAGGGGGCCTCCTTTCCTCCAAGGGCAAACTGATGAAGGAGTCAGAGTTTCCTGCCAGCTCCTGTCCCATGGCTCACACACATAATGGGGCAGTTAGGGCAAGGACCCCTTCCCCCCAAACCTGCTGACCCGGGACCCCTCCTATGGAGCCAGAAAGGGCAAGCCCCACTCCGCGAGTACTGTCCCAGTCTGGGAAGTCAGTGGGCCTCCCCGGACCGCCCTTGGTGCTGCAGGGCCGGGAAGGCTCAGGCAAGCTTGCTGCAGTTTTCCGGCCCCAGAGCTAGCTGTCTGCCGCCCATCTTTGAGGCTGTATTCCTCTCAAACCCAGTGGGATGGGATGCTGCTGACATGAGCAGATGGTTTGGCCACCCTGCCAAAGGCAGGAACTGCTTCCTTTTCAGGGAACAAGTGGCCCGGGGAGTTGGGGGCTGGGGTCAGGGAGAAAGGCTGACACAGCTCTCAAGACAGGAGCAGACCTCCAGAGGGACCTCTGGCTCTGCCCCAGCACTGGCTGTCCTGGGACGGACTGCCTTTCCCGGTTACTCACTTGGGTCCCTTCCAGGAAGCCCTGACTTATCAAAGTGGATGCATTTTTCTATGATAAAGCAACATCCTGCTTACAGAAATCCCCCTCTCCCCTCCCCCAAACAGGCAGCCCCCTGGTTCCTTGCCAAGGTCTTTCATTCCTGCATCGCTCTGGGAACATGGTTTTCACAGGCTAGCTCTCAGCCCTTCCGCTCCTCAGACCTGGCGACTCCCTTTCTGTTTGAGAGCGAGGAGCTCGGTCCCTGTCCCCGCTTTTCCGGACGGTGCAGGGGTACAGATGACTTTGTGAGGTGTCTGGCAGATGCTTCACCACTCTTCCGGGACCTGTGTCTGTCTGGAGAACGTGTCAGACCCATCAGTTTGGAAAGGGGCCGCGGTGGCGGCTGACGAAGCCCCCTCCCACGTTGCCCTCGGTTTGCCTACGCTAGCCATCCTCGGATTTGAGGGACTCCAAGGGGCCCCTGGGCTTAGTGGAAAGAGCCCTGGGATGGCGGTCAAGGGCCCAGGGTTAGCGGCTACACATGGCAATGAGTGAGTTCCGTTATTTCTCTGGGCCCTTTTCTGTCTGCAGTAAGGGTATAAAAACGCCCCTCTTGCCTGCGTGCTATGAGGAAGGTGCTGGGGAGGGCTTGTGAAGCACACGCTGGAGCTGGGATCTGGGGGGAGGGCACGGCCTGGCCGTCATGCCCGGACTCAGCTGGGGCGGCTCAGCCCGACTCACGGCTTGCTCTCTCCGTGTGCCCTTTCAGATGCGCTGGTTCCCTCCCTCCGAGGCTACTTCTCAGGGCTGGAAGTCCCGTCAGTTCTGCTGAACACTGTGTAAGTAGCGCCCTCGCCTCCTGGGCCAGCCCGCCTGCCTTGGGTCCTCTTGTCCCTTTTCTTGAAGCAGAGGAGGCCAGGGAGAGCAAAGCCCCATGCTTCTCCTCATTTAAGGATGTGGGTGCTGCCTGGGGGATGCAAGCAGCCCTGTCTAGCTAGGTTCTGTAGGCCAGGGGACAGACTTCAGGTGTGGCCAAGTTATCTGTGAGCAGCGCATTTCCCTCAGGTGTCCTGCATCCTCAGGAAAGAGGGAAGACCCAGGCATCCCAGGTGTCCCAAAAAAAGCACCAGTGACCTTGAAGAGGTTCCAGATGGCTTATCCATCCCATTTAATTTGGCCAGCATTAAGAACCTTCTGTGTAAGGCCCTGGGGGTGGAAAGCAGCAGTGAAGCTGACCCTCCCTTCAAGAATCCCCCCTTCTACAAGGTCCTGTACAGGCCCTACTTTCCATTTCTGTTCAGGTCCAGTTCTGCGAGCTGACTTCCTGCTCCATGGGTGTGATTGGGTCTGGGCATGTCCCTCTTCTAGGAAATAGATGGAATCAGCTGAGTGCTGGTCCTGTGGCCTGGGCTGCATTATTAAGTGCCTTTGTGGCTAAGGATTAGCGGTCATCCCAAAGAGAACACTCAGGGGTCCCTTCCCTGGGGCCCTCCTCTGCCACCGGCAAATTAGGTGTGGAAGCCCAGTCAGCAAGATCCGCAAAGTCTCAGACAGCTAAGAGAGAAGAGTCCGCCATGATTCTGAAGTCACTGTTTGTCCTTGGACCGTGACATCAGACAGGTGATGCCATGACATGCAAGGGAACTGGATTTAAGTGAGGGAGACTGTGCAGGGTCAGCAGCCTCTGGGTCGGCGTCCCTGACAGAGCAAAAGCGATTGGGTGGGGTTAGAAGAGAAGGGAACGAATTCAATTCTGGATGTGTTTTTGTGCTTGAGGCACCAGCGAGATGCACAGAAGGAGGCGCAGCGCAGAGCTTGGGAGAGGGGTTACGGCCTGGTGGAGAGATGTGGGAAACACCTGAGTAGAGGACGATCAAACCCACTGATGCCAAGCAGCTGACCAAGACGAACAATGCAGGAGGGAGAGAAGACAGAGCTTTGGGCTGGCAGAGGGAGGGTGGTTCAGCCAAGGAGACCAAGAAGGGGCAGTCAGGGAGGTGGCAGGAGAACCAGTCCAGTCTAGGAAGGGTTCGATAAGTGCCAAATGTGTGCTAGGCTCTAGGAATCCAGGAGAGAGCAACGTCAGAGAAGCCAGGAGAGGAGGGGATGCTCAGCTCAGCTCAGCAGGGGGGCGTGCTCAACGCTTCTGCAGCCCCAGAGGGGGCCCGCGGGATGAGAAGAGGCGACATCACGGTGTCAGCGAAGAGATCCTTGATAACCATGGCATTAGCGTCAGCTAAGTGGCAGAATCTGGAGTCGGGCCATAAGGGATTGAGAAGCAAGGAGGAGGTGAGGAAATAAAAGCAGAGCAAGTTAGATGTGGCTGTCACGAAGGAGGACCTTTTATTGTGTATCGAGCTAGTGCGGAATGCTAAGTTATTTGTGATAGGCTCTTTGTCCACCCTTTCATACATCTGCAGGGCCTGAAAACGTTGCTGGGGAGAGGGAGCTAGCGTGCAGTAAGGCCACTTTCTGATGTGGGCTTTTTATTTACTTAAGAGGCAGGAAAAGCACATTTTGTGTGAAGCACAGAGAACAGCAGCTTGAGAAGGACGAGCAAAGGTTCTGGGAGGACCAGAGTTTTCACTCAGCGTGCCCCAGGGAGAGGCAACTGGGGCACGATGACTTACTTCTGATGGGAAGGATGGCCGCAGGGCAGCATTTCCCAGCAGCTCATTTATCTGTGACTGTTTTTAACCCTTGGACATTTTTTGTTGAGAAACACCGAATCAATCCCAACTGTTTTGGGACTAGGAGACTGTTGTATACTGAATGTGTCTTGTCTGAGAGAAATGTGCATTTGGAGGTTCTCAACCCGAGTTAGAGATGAGTTATCCCATCTGAGGATCACATTTCATTTGAACTGGGATTTAAAGAATGAGCACAGAGGCAGAAGAGGGCAAATACACACGTAAGCATGGGGCCTGGCCTGTGTGTGGGCACTCAGACAGGAGGCGGCGGCTAGATTCTGGACACAGGTGGTCCTGTGTGGCTGGTGCTGCTTCATGAAGGGGAGTAGAATGAAGTCAGTTTGGAAAGTTAGGGGGGAGACAGGTTGGGAAGGACTTTCAACACAGGGCTGGGGAGTTTGTATTTTGTGCTGGAGTCTGTGGGGTGCAACTGCAGATGCTTGTGCAGGGAATTTCAGCAGCTACACAGGTAAGAAGATGAGAGAAGGGAGAAACTGGAGTCAGGGGGCCATGAAGGCCACTTCCTTTGCAGAGATGAGAGGTCCATGGTTATGGGACGTTGCATGGATCTTCAGATTTTTTTTTTTCTATGTATTTATCAGTTTTTGCTGATTGTTTTTTTCTCTTCCTGTTCCTTTTTTTTTTCCTTTGAAAAAAATATCTTTGTTATAGGGGATGCCTCCGAGAGCAGGGAGTAATCTAGGTGATGTAAAGCAAAAGATAACAATAATTTTAAAGAAGCTATTCCACTACTCTAGGAGAGAGGTGATGAAGGCAAAAACCGGGCTGGCAGCTGTGTGAGTGGGGAGAGCAGGTTGGCTACAAGACATGCAGCAAGACTTGGTACCTGATTGGATACGGGGCAAAGGATGTGAGGAATGAGTTACAGCGGAGGTTGTGAACCTGTAGGGCAGGGAGGATTGTGGAGCCCTGAGGTCTGGAGATGTTTCAGTGAGGAAGAAGATGATATCAGGTTTTTTCTTTGGCTGCGTCCCAATCCGAGTTCCTTTCCCATGGGGGATGGAGTTTCTCTTTCACAAATCTAATTTAGTAACTGCAGCTGAAACATAAATATCCTGGTGGGGCGTGGGAAGACAGGCATGCTGAATCACGGCTGTGAACAGGTCCGTCCATCCAACTGTTTTGAAGAGCAATATGGAATTATTCAAGGAAAGTTACCAAATGGCATCCTCCCCTTTGACCCAGTGGTCCCACTCATGGGTTTATGGCCCAGGGAGCTCACTGGCAGGAAGAAAGGGGCCGTCTGTGCAAAAATACCTTGACAGCTGTTCAATTAAGAGGGGCAAAAAGTTGGAGTCAACCATTGGGAAAGGAGGAAACTCACCGGGGCAGCGATATGATGGACTCTTACGGAGCTGAGAGGAGAGCCCAGCAAGAGGGTTCGGAGGAAGGCAGAGCGGCTTGTGTGAACTGAAAGCACGGAGGATGCACACACCCTGGCGTCGGCCCCACGTTGAAGTCCCAGCCAACGGCCTCCCTCTGGCTCAGCTGCAGAGGCGGCCTGGGCTCTGTCAGCCTCCGCGCTCGGTGGGGTTACGCTTACGGGTTTTCTGGAGTGTTTGTTAGGGTGATCCACTACGGGAAAACAAAATGCATCAATTAAAACCCACACCAATACCGTTGGCCCTTTGGTCTTGGTGACTCGGGAGCTGTCCTAATGCCCCTCTCCTTGTCCAAAGCATGAAGCCATCCGAGATCTGGATTGGAATCTCAGCTGTGCCGCTTGCTGTGTGACCTTGAGCAAGTCCCCTAACCTCTTTGGGACCCAGTTTCCTCCTCTGTCAACAGAAAGGGTCAGACTGTGTGGCCTCCTAGGTTCCTTTCCATGAATATCCCTTTATATGTTGTGTGTGCCCTGCCCCGCTTTGTGATGATGTCCTCCTGATAATGGAGATACAACCGGTTCTCTAGAGGAGAAAGCTCATCTTTTGTGGACATTCTCTAGAATGCCCAGGCTGTGTGAGCATGGGTTTCCTTCTGCTTCAGGATTTTCAAGGGCAAGGTATGATCACGTCAGTGTTTTCCCTTTTTTGATGAATTATAGCCTGTGTAGACCCCCTGTAATCTGTCTACACCAGCAATGACTTGAATGGATTTAAAACTTGCGGACAATGCCACCGGAAGGCTTCCTGCCCAAGGGCAGTGTTGTTAAAGCACCCTCAGTCATTGACCGGTATCTAAGACTTAAGTCTCCAAACTATATTCTCTCTTCTCAGAAGTTCTCAGGACTGAAAGTAATCAAAAGAACCAGAGAGAGAAAGACCAGGCAACATTCTTCCAAGACCACTCACATTCTACTTACCAGAGGCAGGTGGGTGGAGCCCTAGGATAGCCAAGAAGACCTACAGGAGGCCCACTTTGTCCATCCTTGTCCTTTCCTGAGTCTGGGGGGCTTCATGTAGGAGGCAGCACTTGAGCCGAGCTTGGAAGGAAACCAGGTGGAAGGGGACGTGGTGGTGGTTCTAGGCTGGCTGGTCAGCCATCGCAACAGAACTGAGACAGGAACAGCAGGCAGACCATTTTGGCCACATGGAAGAATAGGATTTAAACTTTTTT